>NC_134536.1:1773257-2075757 GCF_050624435.1 Tenrec ecaudatus
GAGCTGTGGGCAGCGGTCATTGCCTCAGAAGCCCAGTCCTGGGCCTGAGCCTGCAGATCCTTCAGCATCGCCAGAGATGTGGAGCGGAGCTCCCCCAGGTCTTGCTTCAGTTTCTGTAGCACGAGACAGAGGGGGGGGGCAGCCCCATGAGCTGTCATCACTGTTGACATCCTATCTGGAGGTGACGGGTCCTGTGGTCCTGGTCCCTGAGATGAGACCACGGGGGAGACTGAAGGGCAGGGTTAAGCAGACCAACAAGCCCCCACCAGGGACTGAATGTTGGCTGTGCCTGGTCACGTACCCAGCCGTGTGACCCTGGAGGACAGTTAGAAGGAGGTGGGACCTGCCCTCTGTGTTTGCTTCATGCGCCCCACGATTGTTGTCAGCACGACCCTACTATAATACGCTCCAGAAAACCAAACCATGGTCCTGCTGCTCATGCAATCTATCACCACACTTCTCAAGACACCTGACCACAGCCAACCACTTCAGCTTCTGTAAAACGAGGACACAGCCTCACACCTACCACCAGGACCCACACCAGCACACACCCCAGGACACACACCAGTACACACAGCAGCACACACACATGAGTACACACACACCAGCACCCAGGTCCTGGCACACTGGGCCCTCAGACAGGGTTCCACGCATGCACAGACATAGGCCTGCCTCCAGAAGCCACGCCCCCCACCTGGGCTGCTGTGGGTGCCCCCTTGCATGCTCATGTGCCGCAGGCACTGAAAGCATGTAAGGACAGGAGACCCGGCTTGCCAGTTCTACAGGGGTGGTCTCTGCCCCTGGAACACCCTCTCGTTCACCGGGGACACAGAGTGGAGCCAGCACCAGACCACCTTCTGGGCTCTGCCTGCCAGCTCAAGGCGAAAGAAATGCCTTTTCTGGAGAAAACCCAACGTCAAGTCCACGGCTACACTCTCCATTCTGACACACAGTAGGGTTCCTGACGCTGATGCAGACCACCTCAGCCCTCTCCCTCTGAGCGGCTGCTGGAACTCTAGGTACAGTAAGGAGTCAGGTGTTTAGAAAGCTCGGGGCGCTGTACAGCCAACACACACAAGCCTGTAGGTAACGCACAGGCCCCTTCAAAGTGCTGGAAGCAAGACTGTCACTGTGAGGGCCAGGGGGACTGATGAGGCCATGTTGCCCGTGTGCCAGGCAGGTTGGGGCACTGGATAAGGAAGGTCGAGTCACAGTGCTGGCCAGGAATCCCGAGTGCCGTGGGCCACCAAGAAGACAGATAGGTCAGTCTTGAAGAAATGTAGGCAGAACGCTGCTTCGGACATGGCACAGCAAGACTGTGTCTCACGTACTTGGGATGCGTCGTCAGGAGAGGCCAGTCCCTGGGGAAGGACGTCATGCTTGGGGAAGTGGAGGGGCAGCAAAAAACAGGAAGGCCCTCGAGGTGATGGACGGACACCGTGGGCTTGGGCAGAGGGACGCGTGTGAGCACGGCGCCGGCCGGGCTGCATGCCTTGGGCACAGGGTCCCTAGAAAATGGAACTGACTTGATGGTTCCTGACAACACCAACTTGTCATGCCACCCCCCCCCCACCCCCCATGAAATGATGTCCTGGTACTCCTGTTTGCAAGGCAGGACACCTGCCGGACCCCAGGAACTAACTCCTTGATTCTGTGTACCAAGCACAGAAGCCACCAAGTCTCAGCTGACCCCAAGCGTCCCCCCACCCCCCATCCTCGGTTCCTTCCACGGGTGGTCTGTGCCCACAAAAGGTGGGCGCTTTACTCCCACGTGTCCGAGCAACATCTTGATAAGGCATCAGGCTGTGTTGCGTGAGAGCCTCTCTGGGCGCTGGGATGCAGACAAAGTAGCATGGGTCATTCAGAGGTGGGCTGTGTTTCCTCAGCTGGAAGAGAACTTCAAAACCCATTCTTTAGAAATCTGTTCCAAGGAAACTCACGTCATTCATGCAAAGAAAGGGAGGAAGCTCTCCAAAGAGAGCTCGGACTAAGTCCGTCCACAGATGGCGTCTTCATTGTTACTTAACGAGCACAACACAAGGTAAAGCCATGTCCTTAGTCCAGGTGTAGAAACAGCCCCTGGGGGGCCACCTTGGAGAACTGCCAAGCAAACAGCTCTGAGTGAGCAATTCCCCCCACCCCCCACCCGCCCGCCCCGTGGCTCTCTGGGAGCCGCTCCGGAGGCAGGAATGGAGCTGCAGGGGGAGGTGACAGAATGGCGCTGTCCAGGCGGCTCTGACCCCCAGTGACCTTCATGCACAACAGAGCGTAGCCCGGCCTGGAGCCATCCTCACCAGTGTCCCTGTGTCCCTCTGCCTGCGTCCCTGGTCGCAGCCACCAGGTCCGTCCGTCTCCCGGCCCCCGCCCCTCCACTTCCCCAAGCACAATGTCCTTCCCCAGAGACTGGCCTCTCCTGACAATGTGTCCAAAGTTCGTGAGACACAGTCTTGACACCCTTGACTCTAAGGAGCATTTCTGACTGTACTTCTCCAGGACAGAGGGCTTTGCCTTTTCAGCCACCCCAGAACTTCCAACGTTCTCCAGCTCCGAAGTCTGAATGCGGCCATTCTTCTCGGGTCTTCCTCATCCAATCTCCAACCGCCACACACATCTGAGGTGCCAGGGAATGCCCTACTGGGGCCCCGCGCATCCCAGTCCACATGACCATGATGTCTCTGCCCCCCAGCACTGTGGGGAGCCCCAGGGGCCCACGTGGTGTCTGCTTCTGCCCCCTCACCTGTGGACTGGGCCTGCCTGCAGGAAGGAGCTCTTCCAGAGCTCTGGGACAGGGCCCCCTCCACCACAGGCACTAGGGACCCCAGGGTTAGCAAGAAAGGGAACTCAGGGTGGGGCCGGGCTGCCCTGGGGTCCCAGGTTTCACAGGTCCTCTGGCCACTTGCCGTCAGCTCCTTTCCGTGGGTCAGTTTTGTTTGCCGTCTCTGGCTGGGAGCTGTGGTGTGGCCCTGGGCCAGGAGTCGGGGTGCAGTGCCTCCGCACCCGCTGTTTCAGAGAATCAGGTGGCCATCTGCTTGTCTAAGCCTCTGTGACTTGGGTTCCCAGGCAGGTCTCCCGCTCACCTGCAGACCCCTCCCCAGAAGGAAGCCCACCCACAGGTGAGCGTGACAATGGGGGTTACTTCATCCTCTCTGCAGATGCCAGGTCTTTGAGCCTGATGGGGGAGGGGAGGGCTGTCTGACTGGCCCTTACCTGGATGGTGCTGGAGAGCTGGACACAAACGGGCTGCATCCCTCTCGGCAGAGCCGGCTGTGCATGACCCGGGGCGGG
The DNA here is from genome assembly GCF_050624435.1 of Tenrec ecaudatus. Lineage (NCBI taxonomy): Eukaryota > Metazoa > Chordata > Mammalia > Afrosoricida > Tenrecidae > Tenrec > Tenrec ecaudatus. Next base: position 1,776,543 of record NC_134536.1, read on the forward strand.
CAGCTCTGTGTCAGCATTGTGCCGCTTCCACCTCACCATCTCCCGGCACTGTGGGGACAGATGGGGACAGGTGAGGGCTGGGCCCTGCTCGGAGCTACCCAGCTAGCTGGTGGCTGCAGCTGGGTCGGGTTATGAGAGGGGGCTGTGGTCTGGATCTGAGCCCTGGTGGTGTGTGAGGGTACCAGCCGCGTGGCTGAGTGGAAGCTGCCCAGGCAGTAGGGCAAACATCACCCGGGGACGCAGGGAGCAGAGAGAGGGTGCTGGCGGACCAGGAAGGGGCTTCCCCAGACACTGCCAAAATCGGGGCCTGAGCGCCCGTTTGGCTCCGCTGGGACAAAGCCCAAGAAGGAGCCCATGTTCATGGCAGCGTGGCAATAGCATCCCTAGGAGGCTGGCTCCGGGGGCTGCGTGCCCGGGTCTGGTGCAGCTGTGCGGATCTACAGAGTGGGAAGGGCACCCTCTGAAGGAGCTCGCCCTGGGCCGGGCCTCGGCTGCCTTCACCTGGAGTCCAACCCCCTGAGGAGACGGCCCGAGACTGAGGACTGGTGGGAGCCGGGGCCCGCCCTCCTCTCCATGTATCTCTCTCTCTCTCTTTGTGTCTCTGTTTCTCTCTTCCTCCCTCTGTCCGTGTCTCTGCCTCTCTCCCTTCATCTCTCTGTCTCTGGATCTCTCTCCCTGTGTCTCTGCCTCTCTCCATGTTTCTGTCTCTCTCTCCTTGCCTCTCTCTGTGTGTCTCTGTGTCTCTACCTCTCTCTCTTGGTCTCCCTCCCTGGCTTGTGGCTGCCTCACTCCAGTCTCTGCCTAGCTTCACATGGTCAGCATGTGTACATGTGTGTTGTGTATGACTGTGTGTTGGTATGTACATGTGTGTCTGTGAGTAGGTGTAGGTGTGTGCATGAGTGAAGTGTGCATGTGTACATATGAGTGTGTATAAGTGTGTGGTGCATATGTGCGAGTGTCTATGTATCTGTGCATGTGTGCTATGTTGTGTACTGTGTCGGTGTGGGACATGTATAACATTGTGCTCACATGTGAGTGCATATGTGTGATGTGTTATGTATTGCGTCTGTGGGACATGTGTAACACTGTGCTTACATGTGAGTGCACGTGTGTGCTGGTGTCAGTGTGTGTGGGCGTGTGGTCTAAGTGCAGGTGTGTGAGTCCGTGTGCTGCACGTGTGTGTGCACGTGTGTGAGTGTGCATCTGTGTGAAACCCCACTGCCTGCCTGCCTCTGGAAGTGCACTGTGCTCCTCCAGGTCCGCCGCCCCCGCCTGTCCTCAAGCACTCTCCAAACCAGGTGGAGTTTGCAGCTGTTGAGGGATTCAGACTGTGGTGTGGTTTGGAGCGTCCTGGTGGTGTCGCGGCTATGCATTGAGCTGCTGATCAAGGCCAGTGGTTTGAATCCACCAGAGGCTGAGAGAAAATGAGGGGGCTTCCTGCTCCCATCACACGTTCCAGCCCCCGGTGCTCCCTAGGGTCAGAGCGAGTGGAGAGGGAGAGGTGGTCTGGGGTTGCTGTCCACCCCGCCGCGGGCGGCCATGGCAGGCCGGAGTCCACAACCTCCGTTTAGCCTCCCTCCGTTTAGCCTCCCTACCGAGTTGGCTTTCCTGCGGGCGGGGCTGGGAGCAGGGCAGACTGGCAGGTGGGCAAGCGGACAGAGACCCATGGCTCAAGGGCTCCTTTCCAGGTGGACAGGAGAGCCGCTGCCTGGGGTGGGGTGTAGGAATCACATCTCACAGGCTCCCCGCTTGGTGGGTGGTGGTGAGGGGTCGGACTGGGCAACCCCACCCTTGCAGGGACTGGAGCCGGGTGTGTATGCTGCACCTCAGCACCGCGGGCCTGGGGGCCAAGGCGCTGCTCTTTCAGTGTGTGCAAGCACAGCAGAGGAACAAGGGCCTGAGGGAGGGTTACCTCTGCCAGCTTCAGGTGGAGAAGGGCGTTTTCTGTCTCCAGTTCTGTGATTCTTTCTTCTTTGACCTGCAGCCAAAGCCCCGGAAAGGAGATGGGGTCAGCCGTACTTCCAGACCTCAGACCACCAGCCCTCAAATCTACCCCCAAGGACACAGCCGTAGCGGCCGACTGGTGCCAGGTCTTGTCAGACACCTTTCCTCAGGTCCACAATTCGCACAGGGCCCCGAGGCTGGTAGCACAGACTAGAGGTGGGACAATAGCTTCCCATGAAACTCCAGAGGGGGTGGTGGTGGTGTTGGCAATTGTATAGGTGGGCACTCTGTCCCATGGGTCACGAACGGGTTGAAACATTCCCATTCGCTTCACTGCGAGGCTGAAGTGAGACCATGATGACTCGTGGTAGCAGCCCACTGGCTACTGAAATCACTACTGATTTCAGACCAGCTCCTCAGCAGAGGCCAGTGGGCTGCTCAGACCCTTCCGGGGGAGGAGTGGTGTGCCTTGCCCATCCTTTCTAGGTAAGGGACCATGGTAGCACCGGGCACAGGAGCGACAAGACTGTGAGCCCTTTTATTCTGGAGTTTCCTAGACCACGTGCCCCACACTGACTTTGAAGAGAGCCGTCAGGAGACAGGGACCTTCCTCGGCTCACGCTGGAGTTTCAGATCTTCACCCTCGTACAGGGGCAGGCCCGTGCTTGCAGCTGCCCTGACCACTGACCCTCCAGGAAACTTTCGTGTCCTCGGAGGCCTGGCAGGTGCGGGGTGTCAGCATGTTTGCAGGGGGCCTGTCCACTGTGCACCATGCAGTACACAGTGCATCACGGTACACAGCCTGAGCTGCAAGGCCTCGCAGTGCACCCCCAGACACAGACACGGCTGGGGAAACAGCTTGATGGCAGGGTGCCCGAGCCACCTGCCCCATCACTGTCCCAGGGTAAGGCGGTGACTAATGCTGGGGGATATCACTTTTAGCGTTCAGGTCTTATACTTCTTTGGGCTAAGGGCATTCCTAAACAGTTTGTTCTTGCTGAGGCTATTGTAAAATGGGACAGTTTTAAAATTTCATTTCAGCGTGTTTGTTGGTATTGTGTAAAAAACAGGACTGACCATGGGATACCGATTTTGTGTCCCGCAATCTTTCTGAGCCCCTTTTTCAGTGTTAAGGCTATTCCTTGGGCTTTTCTGTGTACAAGGTCATGTACGCAGTCCATTCCATGGTCTTGCTGATTGCCCAGACTGCCTGCCTGCTCCCGCACCAGGCTGCAGAGGCATGGTGGGCACAAACAGGCTCGCCTCGCTTTTGAGCTTAGAGGGAAACATCCACCCTAACCACACGAAGCCTGAGGTGTGCTGTGGGGTTTTGTGCACATTCTGTATCAAGTTGAAGACGCTCCCCCTTGTTCCTACTTACTTGCGTGCTTTTATCATGAGAAGTATTAGTTTAGTCAGATGCCTTTTCTGGGCCCATTTGGAGAATCATGTGACTCCTGGCCTTTATTCTATTGGAATGGTGTACCGCAGTAACTGATTTCTGTTTTTAATATTAAACTAACCTTGCATTCTTGAAAGGAATGCCACTTGAGCATGGTGGACAATCCTGTTGGTAGGGGTCTGGGTTGCCTCGCTAGTGTTTTGTAGACAACCTGCATCTATATTCCATTCCAACAATGTTGATGTGAAATTTTGAAGTCAGCATAATACTGACCCTCACAGACTGAATTAGCATGTTAGAAAGTGTTTTCTCTCTCAACCTATTCAAACCTTCTTGTGCATAGTTCGAAGTCTGTGAAGGATTTGTGTTAACCCTTCGTTGGGCATTTGGTAGACGTCACCAGCAAAACCATCGCTTAAAGTACTTCCATCTCTTTACTTGTTATAGTTCTGCTTTCAGTTTCTCCTTCACCACTTCATTTACGCTGTCCAGTTGTTTATAGTGTGTTCTCAGGATCCTTTTTATTTTTAAATTTATTTTTAAACGTTTTATTAGGGGCTCATACAACTCTTATCACAATCCATACATACATCAATTGTATAAAAGCACATCTGTACATTCTTTGCCCTCATCATTTTCAAAGCATTTGCTCTCCACTTAAGCCCCTGGCATCAGGTCCTCTTTTTTCCCCCTCCCTCCCCACTCCCCCATCCCTTATGAGCCCTTGATAATTTATAAATTACTTTGTCATATCTTGCCCTGTCCGACGTCTCCCTTCACCCCCTTTTCTGTTGTCCATCCCCCAGGGAGGAGGTCACATGTAGATCCTTGTCATCAGTTCCCTCTTTCCAACCCACCCTCTCTCTACCCTCCCAGTATCGCCACTCACATCCGTGGTCCTGAAGGGGTCATCCGCCCTGGATTCCGTGCCTCCAGCTCCTATCTTCACCAGTGTACATCCTCTGGTCTATCCAGACTTGCAAGGTAGAATGAGGATCATGATAGTTGGGGGTGGTGGGGAGGAAGCATTTAGAAACTGGAGGAAAGCTGTATTCTTCATCGGTGCTACATCGCAACCTGACTGATTCATCTCCTTTCTTAGACCCCTCTGTGAGGGGATCTCCAGTGGCCGACAAATGGGCTTTGGGTCTCCACTCTGCACTCCCCCCTTCATTCACTATGGTATGATTTCTGTTGTTGTTCTGATGATGCCTTATACCTGATCCCTTCGACACCTCGTGATCGCACAGGCTGGTGTGCTTCTTCCATGTGGGCTTTGTTGTTTCTGAGCTAGATGGCCGCTTGTTTACCTTCAAGCCTTTAAGACCCCAGACACTATCTCTTTTGATAGCCCGGCACCATCAGCTTTCTTCACATTTGCTTATGCACCTGTTTGATCACTGAGGAGTGATCGTATCATGGAGGTGTGCACCCAATGATATGATTTTTTGTTTTTTGATGCCTGATAACTGATCCCTTCGGAACCACGTGATCACACAGGCTGATGTGTTCTTCCATGTGGGCTTTGTCCTTCTGCCACCTTAATACTAGATCTATAAATATAGGCACATACATCTATTTCCCCATCCTCATATATAAATACATTTGCATATGTACATGTCTTTATCTAGACCTCTATAAATGCCCTTTGCCTTCCAGCTCTTTCTTCTATTTCCTTTGACTTTCCTCTATTTCCCTTGACTTTCCTCCTGTCCCACTATCATGCTCCGTCCCCACCTGGGTTTCAGCAATTCCTCTTGCTTACATTACCCTTGATCGTGACCTACCAGGCCCCCCACACCCACCTCACCGCCAATTTGGATCACTTGTTGTTCCCTTGTCCCTGAGTTTAACACCACTTCCTTACCACCCACCCACCCCACCCCCACGCTATTATCTTTTGATAGACGGGCACCATCAGCTTTCTTCACATTTGCTTATGCACCCGTTTGTCCTCAGTGATCCTATCATGGAGGTGTGCACCCAATGATATGATCCTTTTTATTTTTATAAAGTCTTTTGTTCCCGTTTCATCATTCTTTCTTTCAAGATGGCCAGTTTCCATTGATCTTTTCAAGGAACCCTGTCTGGCATTGTTCACTGTTCCTATTGTTTTGTATCCCTTCTTTTATTCTTCCTGCTCTAATCTATGACTCCCCTGCTCTTTCTGCTCAGGGCGTAGCTTGAGGGTCTTGGCCCGGTGTCTCAGAATGGGAGGTTGCTATTGCTGTTAGATGAAGAGTCAGCTCTGACTCATATCGACCTCGTGCCCAGTGCTAACTGGGAAGTTGGTGGTTTGAGCCCATGAGAAGCCCGGTGATTGGCTCCCGAGAGCCTATGGAGCATGGCTGCCCTGACACACATGGGGCTGCCCCTCTTGCCACCTGGCAGTGCTGCTGGCGGCAGTTAATTGTGATGCTCACAGCCTGCAAATCCACCCCAACTCAGAGTGACCCCAGGACAGAGTGGATCGCCCCAGGGTGCTGCCGAGACCGTCAATCTTAATGGAGGCAGACTGCCTCAGCTTTCTCCTGCAGAGTAGCCGGTGGTCTTGAACAGCTGGCCTTGTGGCTAGCAGCCCAATGTGTAACCCCCTACACCACCACACTCCTTTGGACACCGTCTGCACCCTGCAGTGGCCTTGCAGTTTCTGCTGCGGTTGGGTGGGGTGTCTTCTCTTACGGACTGTTCTCCCCTTGGGGGATGTCCAAGGCAGGACTCCTGGTCTTTGCAGAATTGCTGTCCCACTCTGAAAGCTTTGACCTCGGCTGAACTGTGGGGAGGGTAAACGGGATGCCCAGATGTAGGACCTGGTGGGTGTTGGGGGGGTGGGGGTTGGATGGAGGGAGACCTCTAGCCAGACACACTAACCAGGAATCTAGCCTCTGCTCCATGTCTGAAGGGGGTTCATGAGATCAAGGATCCCCTAAGGGGAAAGCTGGGGAGAGGGAGCCCTCTTCTCGATCCCATTTGCTGCACTCTGGCTGGGGTGATGGGTGGGAACAGACCAGAGACCCTCCCGTTCTTAGCAAGGTTTATTGAGATGAACCAGCACCTCTTCCCTTGCTGAGCCCATCTAGACATCCAGAGAAGACCCCAGCTCCCGGGGGTGCATTCTGGGTCTTGGGCTGCTCATCAAAGGGTGGGCAGTTTGGACCCACCAGCTGCTCTGGGGAAAACGCGGTGGCATCTGCGTGCCTCCGTGGTGGCGGCTGGCCGCAGGTTCCCGTGGGGCAACCCTGCTCTGTTCTACAGGGTTGGAATTGGAACTGACCTGATGGCAGCGGCAGCGGCGGCACCTTTGGGTTTTGGGCCAGTGGAACGTCTCATGCTGCTGCCTGGCAGCAGCCCCCGCAATTGGCCCACCATGTCCATTCTCACCTCACATCACGAGTGTCTGGTCACATGTTGCCTCCTGGTAGTCACGTGTTCCCTCCTGGCAATAGCCCTCTCCCTCTGGTCAGGCGTCTGCCCCTCACTCCTTAAAATCCTCTAAAGATCTTCACCCTCCTAAGGGCTTGAAGATAAGCAAGCGGCCATCTAGCTGAGATGCAACAAAACCCACATGTAAGAACACCAGCCTGTGGGATCACGAGGTGTCAGTCGAAAGGATCAGGTAACAGGCATCAAAGAACAAAAAATCATATCATTGTGAATGATGGGGAGTGCAGTGGAGACCCAAAGCCTATCCCCTTAAGGAAGGGTCACGGGGAGAAGAGCCAGTCAGGGTGCAGTGTAGCAACCATGAAACATACAACTTCCCTCTAGTTCCTAAATGCTTCCTCCTCCCGACTATCATGATCCCAATTCTACCTTACCAGAGGATGTACACTGGTACAGATCAGAGCTGGAAACACAGGGAATCCAGGACAGATAAACCCCTCAGGACCAACAATGAGAGCAGCAATAGCAGGAGGGGAAGGGTGTTGTGTGTGTAGAAAGGGGAACCCGTCACAATGATCTACATTTAACCTCCTCCCTGGGGACGGACAACATAAGAGTGGGTGATGGGAGTGTAAGACATGAAAAAAAATTATTTGTCAAGGGTTTGTGAAGAGGGAGGGTGGGGAAAGGAGGGGGAAATGAGGAGCTGGTACCAAGGGCTCAAGAAGAAAATTTTTTGAGAATGATGATGTACAACAAATGCACAAATATGCTTGACACAGTGGATGTATCGATTATGATGAGTTGTACGACCCCCCCCAATAAAATGATTTAAAAAAATCTTCACCCTCGAGATGGAGAGCCCCAGTACACATCCTGACTGGGCTCACTGGCCTCACCCCTGCCATCCGGCCTCTGTTGTCCCAGATGAGCATCTGGGGCCACCTGGGGGGCTGCCCCTCCTGCACCCGTGTTTTGGCCCTCGCCTGCAGCGACAGCACACACCACACAGGGATGCCTCTAGCACGCTGGCCTCTATTTCCCTTGTCAATCTTTTCTCTATCTTGATGCTGTGTACTGGTCCAGTGGTGAGGACTTGGGTCTTCTGAAGGCTGTGATCCTTGATCCCGTCAGCAAGGGCTTTACGTCCACCTCGACGATGACTTGCTCAGCACAGACTGAAATGCGCGTAGGGAGAGGGTGCCACCCTGACTGTCCCAGGCTGTCCCCTCTTCCATGTGGGCAGGGTGTGTCTCCGTCCCATGGAGACGAGCTGGGGGTGCAGTCTCCGGCCACAGTGGGTGTCAAGGCTGGCAGCTTGCACAGGCAGAGTGCTGCACGGGAAGGGGTGGGGGCCTAGACCCTGAGAGGCCGTCTCCCACATGGGCACTGGAGGAGACTAAGGATGCTGGTGCCATTAGGAAGGCCCATCTCGCTAGGCGACGGCACCTACTGCCTAGGATGCTCAGAGGGGCACAGAGAGCCCTACTCATGCTCGGGAGGGGCCCAGGGATCGACCACTCCCCCGTCTGCAGTGGGTGTACGGGCTGTGGGGGTGGTAAGGCTGGATGGTAGGACGCCATGGGGGGTTAGCTATGGTGAATGGATGCCTTTGGGGCGAGGGCAGGCTGTGTGTGGAGGGCGGGGTCTTTAGGGCTGCATGCAGTAGGGGGTCAGGCTATTGGAACAGGCCTTGTGAGGGGTTCAGGGTGTTGGGGTAATGCCATGGGAGGGCAAGCTGTGGCAGCGGGTCTGTCAGAGGGCTAGGCTTTGTGGAGAAAGCTATGGAGAAGGGCAGGACACTGGGGGATGTCATGGGGATCAAAGCCGTGGTGGTAGATGCCTTTGGGGGCTGGCTGTGTGTGGGGTTGTGACGGGGTACAGACTGGGGAGGACAGGCTGCACAGGGACAAGGCCACAGAGCCCAGGTGACACGGCAGAGCGAACTCACCCGACTACTGGAGGGCCTGGGGAACAGCAGCAGTTGCTCCCGCCAGGCCCCTGCCGCCATCCTCAACCGCGTTCCTGCGCATGGCGGCCCCGCCCCTAGAGCGTCTTGGTCCCGCCCCCAACGACTCCACCCTCAGCCTGCACGTCTAGTCCCTGACCCCTGGCGGGGGTGGGGGTGGGGGGGTGGTGGTGTCCAGGGATCTTTAGACAGCCAAACCTCCCGCCTTGCCCTGGGCTTGGTGCCCACAGTGCACCCTGCCCTCCTCCACCCACCAGACACGCCCTCATTCTGAATGCCCGTTTCCCACCGCTCAAACTGCCCTGGACAGGAGCCTGTCCAGTGAGCTCCTGCATGGAAGGTGGGGAGAGGTGGTGGAGACTGATGTTACCAATATAAACTCTGCCAGTACTATTAGGATAGCAAGTACACTTAAATACATACAAAGTTTATTAAAAATAGGCTGCGACGAAGTACAGTAGAAACAGGACCTACAGCAGTTTGGTGTTTTCCAGAATAACAGTTATGAAAAAGCACTCACACGTGTTCACATTTGACCTAACTGTCCAAAGACAACCCAACCCGCCCGGTCCCAGCTGCCCCACTCACTCCACACCTCCCTGCAGACATAGGACGGTGCTGCCGGCAGGCACAGCGGTTAAAGCGCTGGGCTGCCAATGGCAAGGTGGGTGAAGCGGTGGGAAGCCACTATCTGCCCTTGGGTGGAGCCCGGGGCAGCTGTCTGTCCTCTGGGGTCTCATTGTGGATGTGTGTGTACCCTATTTGCTGTTGGTTTCCATCTTGTTCCTGAGGAGCAACGTGGAGTCGATCCAGGTGAGTAAGCGGACCCTTCCTCGCCACTCAGGTCATGGGCCTGATGGACGAGGAGGTGACGCCACCGTGCTGCTTGGTGGAGGGTGTGACTTCTGACACATGCGTTGGTTAAGAGGGCAGCATGGTCAGAATCATGGAGACCCACATCCGGATTCGGCCGACTGGCTGTGTGCTTAGCCTAATAGCCCACCAGCCAATCCACCCGTCACCCTCAGGCAAGTCCCCTCGGTTGAAGCGATGGCCGTGGGAATAAAACAAATGACATTAAATAAGTCTACCGTACTACGAGAAATAGCTTGAACTGCCGCGAGTCACTCCTGAAAATACTATGACAACCATGTCATTGAGCCCTTGCGGTTCCCTGAAAGATTATGGATGGATGTCAATCTAGTTTGTTTCCATGTGAAGTGTCCTCCATGTGCCCCATCTTCTCAGGTCTCATGTCCCCACACGGAGCACATGGAATCCCGGACATGTGTGACACACCTCCTATCCCACCCTGGCCCCCCTCAGGGCCACCTGTGGTGTGTGTGTCCAGATAACCCGGCATTGATTACAATAATACCACCACCCCCAGACGACTCCTTGGAAACTCACTCCTCAGCCAGTACGCTGGGTGAGGCGAGCTGGCTCAGCAGGAGCTGTGGGGTGGGGTCAGCAAGGCGGCCCCTCAGGTGCACCCGCTCACACCCCCTCCTGGAGGGCAGTGACCCTTGCTGAGGAGGCCTTGCTCGGAGTCTGGGCAGTTCCTGCGAGTCTCTGACAGGCAGCTAACAGAAAGCGGTGGTTTAAAGGACAGAAAGGGGGTCTGTGACCCCCTCAGTCCTGGGGTGTGAGCAGGTGAGGGAGAGGCCATACCTCAGCACGGGCCCAGGCCTGCGCTCAGTGCACCCCAGGAAAGAAGCTAGAGAAGCAGGCATCGCCCCTGTGCCAGATGCCGGGAAAGGGGCAGTGTGCACGCACACGGTGTCCCTGGGGAGCCTGAGAAGCAAAGAAAAGCTTTGGGATCACACCCTCCCCAACTCTCCCTCAGACACAGAAACGGCCAACCACTGAGCCCCGCCCCACCCCTCCCCACGGCCACACGGCTCGGTGGTCCCTCATTTGGTGTTGAGCTCCTGCTCCAGCTCGGTGAGCTTCCTCGAAGCCTTCACTTTGTCGGACACGTCTCGGCCCTGTGAGAAGAGCCGCTGGCGCTCTCGGAAGGTCAGGTTCTCAGGGGCTCCCGATGTCCCTGGTGGATCCGTGTCGTGGCTGCACACAAGACACGGCTGTCAGAGGGGACACACCTGCCAAGCCGGGAGCATTTCACCACGGCAGCCAAGATGCAAAAACAATCCACTCGGTGTCACCGAGAACACACTCAGCCCAACACATGCACACGCAGGTTCAGCAATGGCATGTATGTGGGGCTGTAAAGGCAGCACACTCATGACCCAGGAAGCTACGTGTCTATGGTTTTGCGATGGCTCCAGGGAATATTTGGCTTAAGGATTTTCTTTAGGGCAACAGTTGCAGAAAACCTGGACTCTGCACGCCCACCCCCACCCCTTTGTGAGCAGAATCTCCCTTCTCATCTTTGTCAAAATGCTCAGCATGGCAGCGCTGGCCTCACGCTTCAGAGGCAGACCATCAACCACCTACCCCAGGTCCTCTGCCTAAGGAAGACATTTGCAAGAGACCGTTACTCTTTGTTCAATATTGCCGCCATCATTCTCATAGCTGGAATGACTGGAGCTATTCCTACCAGGGTGCTTAGTCCTCATTCGCAAAACGCTGATGACTATGAGCAAGACGGTAATTCCTGCCAGCTAACTATGGAATCGGGGTTTCAAAACAGGGAATTTTAATAACCACCCCACAGACTGAGAAGAACCCCACCAAACTCAAATCACGGGCCCAACACTCACAGACATCTCATCTCATTGGAGTGTGAGACTCTCCCATCCTGTCCACCCAAGCTCTGACAGCTCCCTGCAACACTGCTGCCCGCTGGGCATCTCCTGGGGGACTGGCCGCTGGCAGGCAGTGCTAGCCTTAGGGGTCCAGCACGACCCTGGGTGCCACGCCCATGTCTGCTCGTGACTCGGGGAATAGCAGTGAAAAGCGTCCGAGAGCTGCTCCGACGGCCTCCCACCCAGCAGTGCGTGTTCCGCTCCGGAAGGGACCGAGGGCGCCGCAGGCAGTGAGGGTCTGGCACAGTACCTCTTAGGCCAGCGCTCTCTGGGGTCCCACCCAGCATCACGCGTGCTGACAGTTGTCCCAGCAGGCCCAGGGTGTGGGCTTGGTCCTTTTCCAAGAGAGAGAGGAAATCACAGTCAGAGATGTCTCCATGTGGAACCACAGGAAGCAAGCCACTGGGTCAGTCCCTGGTGAGCATGTCAGTACCAAGATTCTGCATAGCGATACTGGGTCCCAAGCCTGAGCCAAGGACTGCGCGCTACCCCTGGGTCCAGGAAAAAGACGCAGCTCCCAGCTGGCGAGCACCCAGGCGCACCCGTTCATGGCAGCACTGAGCAGGGCCCTGCACAGCTGAACATCACCTGTAGGGTCTTTTTTGTTGGGCACTCGACCCCCCCTACCCCCACTGTGTGGCAGGGAACCAGGGCTTTCTCCTCTAGAGCTGCTGGGAGTGCTGGGGTGGGGCAGGGAGTGTTAAACTTCCCACCTTCCACTGGCAGCCAAGCACTTCACCGCTGGGCCATTAAGGCTGCTCACACAGGGCAGGCTCTAGCGTGCCCCCTTTCCCCAACTCTGGCGTCCATGCTGGGCCAGACAGGCCACAGCACTGCTGAACCACTTCTATATGAAATGCCTTTCTGACACGGGTCCATGACCATTAGGACAACCCTTGGCAAAGCCTTAGAGGCCCCGCCCATCTCGCTTGCTCAGAGAGCCTCTGCTGGATCTGCAAGCTCGGCGCCAGGGCGCTGACAGCTGCTGCCATGGGCACAGAACAACTCTGACTAGTCAGCCCTTGTTCAAACCTGCTTAGCTTCTGCGCCTCCAACCCTCCCAACTGGCCTCTTGTGGCCTACCACAAGTGCCCGGCAGAAGGAGCTGGTGTAGCCACAGTGTCCCCACCCCCCTAAACAGTAACAGCTACCCTGTGATGGGGCAGACCCAGCCAGTGCTGGGAGGGGATAAGAGCATGTGTGCCCCGAGGCACAGTCTGAGTGTGAGGGGCTGGAGGGCAGTCACCATCACAGCTGTGCTGTGCCCTCAAGACCCGGGGCACGAGCTGCACTGTGCACCCCTGACTCTGAACATGGACACCTGACAAGAACTCAGATTCCCAAGTGGTCCTCTGACGAGCTGGACCTGGAACCTTCAGCAGCCCCGCTCTGCACCAGGGTGGGCAGACAGAGCTGGGGAGGGCACACAAGGCTCCTCTTCCCTCCCCTTCTGTGCACCTGCTGTGTGCACCTGGCAGTGGCATCTGTGTGGGCATATCTCTCCCTGTAAGGAGGGAGGGCTTTGCCCGGCACGTCGGAACCCAAGGCTGTGGCCAGTGTAGACCCCACAGGCAAGGTAACAGGAGGAAGGATGGCTCAGTAAGGGTACAGGGCAGGACAGTGTCATTTTGACTCAGTTCCTGGCCCCACGAGTCTGGGCAGGTATATAGCAATGGTACTCCGGAGACCCCCCTCCCTGCAGGTCCAAGACCACGTGGTGTTCCACCTGGAGCAGGCAGCTGGATTGGTTAGAGAGCAGAGAGGCAGCATGCAGCCACAGCAGACCGGCGAGCAGAGATGGCCTCCTTAGGGCTGGGGTGAGGGATGGATGCACCCACCCAATATGAGAAGGGAGAGAAATCGGGGCAGAGCCGAGGCCAACAGTACTCTGAGTGGCATTGAGCGAGGTGATCAGAAACCCAGAGTCTGGGGAATCAGACCCCAGGGCAGTGATTGGGGGGCGGAGGTTCAGGACAGCGGGGAATCAGACCCCAGGCGTGGTGATTGGGGGGATAAGACAGTGGGGAATCAGACCCCAGGCGTGGTGATTGGGGGGACAAGACAGTGGGGAATCAGACCCCAGGGCAATGATTGGGGGCATCAGGGCTCATCTCTACCTTTAGCGATGCTGGGTTTGGGGGGCGGGGGCGGGCCTGCTCGCGGGGCAGTACTGTTGGCTTTGGCCCAGGGTGGCTGGAATGAGGTGGAAAGGAAGATGCCGTCCGAGACGGGGCGTGGTGGGCGGGCAGGCGGTGGACGAGGGGCGGCAGGGGGCAGCTCCCCGGAAGACTTCCTCATGCTGGAGTACTTATCCTGACCTGCCAGGCTGGCCTCCTCCTCCTCCTCCTCCTCCTCGTATGCCACAAACTTGGCCGTGTACAGCGTGTCGGGAGACAGAGCCTGCGTCTTGAGGTAGGAAGTGTGGCGCTGTGGTGGGGGAGGGGGTGCGCCCGGGGCGGGCGGGGGCCCGGGGGGCTGGTAGTCTTTCGGCGGTGGTGGGCGGCACAGACCCGGCTCCTCAGCCTCCAGCAGCCTCCGCTCGGCCTCCTCATGCTGGCGCCGGCGCTCGGCCTCCAGGCGGCTGTAGTAGCCCTCCTCCTGGCGCCTCTGTGGGCAGGGGGACACACATCAGCATCGGGGAGAGGATGGGGCCCACTGCTGTCCAGACATGGTGCCCATGGACACAAGGATTACAGACAAGGTGTTCGTAAATATGGGGGCTGGAGACACGAGGACCACAAGTATGAAAACCACAGACACGGGACCACTGCAACACCCTCCCCCTCCTGAGGTATAAACACAGTGGGCATGGCTGCTCCGTGAGACCCAGAGGAGGGACCCTCAGGTACCTGCAGCCCAGACCCCCTCCCCATCCTGACACCTGCGCCCGCCCTCCGGCTCCCGGCGGCAGGCTAGCTTACCTGTGTCTGCTGCGCGGCAGGAGACAAGCAAAGTAAGAGCAGCCCCCCACTGGCTTTCTAGAGCCGGCACGTGAGAACCTGGGGCTGCGAGAGAGCCGGCCCCTGAAGCGACATGCGGCTGGGCCGCCCCAGTGAGGCCAGTAGCAACACTCCCTCCAGGACCGTGAGCCGCCCCCAAAGCCCCCCCCCCCCACAATCCGTAACTTGACCCTACAGTTCCCCAACAGAGAGAGAAGCACAGAGGCAGGCGTGAGCAGCAAAAAGAAATGCAAGTGTATTTGGAGACAATCGAGTACATTTCTGACGTACATCTGCGCAGTGTACAAAAGGGCATGGCCGTCACAGGTTGGACAGGGAATGCCAACATTGTTACAGACTGAGGAGGAGGGACCGGCAGGCGCCAGAGAAAGAGCGCCAGGAAAGACCGCCGCTACAGTGCCAGATGAAAAACGAGGACCGGCCCTCGCCCGGAGCCTGCCTGTGGGCAGCAGAACAAGGTGCTCAGCTGCAACGTCACCATTGGTGCCTGTGGTCCTGCCTGCTTCCCCTAGGGCTGCACACTTGCACAGCTGGACACCAAAGACACACATGTGCACGCATACACACAGTGGGCACACACACTACAAATACGGATATGCATACACACACACACACACACACACACCTGGACACCAAAGACAAACCTGCTGAGGACACCCATGTGAGGACATGAGCATGCCCACTCTGAGGACATGGGCATGCCCACTCTGAGGACACACGCATGTGCACACAACCAGACACTGCACACCCACAGCCAGGACAGGAGCCCCACGCCCCACATCTCGTTCCTGAGCTTGCTGATGTCTACACAGGGAAGGGCTTCCGGGGCGGGGACAGCACCCCCAGGGACTGCCAGGCGGCAGTGACCCCATGAGCAGGCTGCACACGGCAGAGACCATGCTGACTGTCTGTTCACGTCAGTAGTTACGGGTCCGGGTATCTGGAGGCAGAGGGCATGCGCTATGTGCAGGGCGCCAAGTGAGCGGATCTCGGCTGGCCCGCCCGAGCCAGGGGGTCAAGAGCAGCCCAACCTAAACTAGAAGCAGCCTCCCAGAAACCCAAGTCCCGGAGCTCAAGTGTCCACTCTCTGGGAATCTGACTTCCTCAGAACCACCTCCCTCATCTCTGCATTGGAAAGACGTCCTGAGTGAGCTGCTCTGTGAGGACACAGCAGGGAGGAGGCAGCAAGGTCCTTCCAGGGGGCTGGCAGCTGTGAGTGGGCAGACCACTGCTGTCAAAACAGGCCCTGACCACTACGCCAGCCTCTCGGGCACCAAATACCTCCCGACTGACCTTGTCCTTGTTTGTTTGGGGTGGGGGAGTGGGTGGGCAACACAGTCCACTGGAATCATGAATGGAAACAAGTTCTACCCCTAGGAAGCTGTGGCACTCGAAGCTTCTGCCTTCACAGAAGGGAAAGGGTGGGGAGGGCAGCTTCCCCAGGACAAGCAGACAGACAGCGGCCCTGCCAGAGGCAAACGAAGGGACAACAGCGAGAGAAGGGGCTGCCGAGCACCATGATGCCAAGCGTTCCCAGCTCCCCGCTGTGAACAGCAGCCCCGTGAAGACGCAGCAGCTGGATGCGCACAGGCGGCTGGGCCCACAGTCTCAGATGGCACCGTCTGGGCCACAGGTCCCACGCCACATGCTTCCTGTGGCAAGGACGCACTGGGTGACTGAGTCAACGGCCGACGTGCTGTGACTCTCTCTCAATGTGTCCCCTGGGCCAAGTCCACGAGCAACTGAGCACATGTGCCTGAGCGTGCCCAGGGCAGTGGGCCGGCAGGCTGGGCCCCAGGGAGCGCAGAGTCTGAGAGAGGGGTGCAGGAGGGCCGCAGGCAGTTCAGCAGACAGGTGGCCGGGAGAGGCTCTGATGCAGTCGCCCCGCAGCGCTGGCCCTGTGGGAGATCCCCGTGCCCGCCCACTAGGCTCTATTCCTTAGAGGACCAGGACCTTTTCCTCGGCATCCCGCCGTCCACGCTGCTCCTCCTCCTCCTCCTCGGCTTCCTGCCGTCCTCGGTCCTCAGGGAGGCCACGCTCCTCCAGCTCACGCTGCCGCCGCTCCTCCAGCTGCTGCTGCCGCCGCCGCCGCTCCTCTTCCTGCAACTAACCACAGAGCGAGTGCCTTACTTTCCACCTGGGCTCACGCAGCCCCAGACACAGGCGGACGGATGGATGGATGGACAGACGACGGACACACAGACACCCTGGGAGACTACAGCACACAGCGTGACCGCCACTGGTTCCAAAGAGCTGCCCCAGCCCTCTGGGCACCATGCCAGGCAGTTCCTTGTAGAGATGATGCTGGTGCAGCAAGCAGGGCACGTGCCTGTAGCCTCACCTCACATGGAACCTGCCTGCCTGCCCCTCATCTCAGCCCAGCAGGAGGCCTCCCCACCCCACCCCACCCCACCCCACCCCAGTCTCCTCACTCTGCCAATAGGCTGAGCAGTGCTGTCCTGTCCGCCTCTGCGGGGTGCCTGCTCCTTACCGAGCACGCAACTGGCTCAGGCCCATCTGCTAGGTGCGATCAGCACATGAGGACCCAGGCCAGTCCCCGGTCTGCAAGGGACAGTCCCTGAGGTCCCGCCCACTTGTCACCAGGGCACAACTCAGCTGCAGCTCTGAAGCTGGGTCCAAGGCACACTGTCCTGGCCCTTGATGGCCCACCCCCATTTGTAGAAAACGCTTACGCCCTTATGCTATAGCAAGATGGATGGCTCACCCACTGCTTGTGCACGTTTGTAAGCGCTGTGTGAGGGGAGCAGCCCTGGGGGCTTTGTAGCAGCAGACACCGCCGATCGGGAGCCAAAGCCCAATGACAAAGTGTCTGTCACACATCAAGTTTGCAGTTCACTCCCAGGCCTGGAGCCCAGGTTTCCCATGAAAAGAACTCTAAGGAGGAGTGAGAGTGGCCATGTCCTAGTGGCAGCACAGGCAGGTAAGCGTTTGACCACCACCTGGAAGCCTGCAGTTCAAACCCAGCTCAGGGTGACAGATGTGGAAGGCTGCAGCCTTAAGACACCATGGAGCAGTTTCTGTTGGACCCAGACACCCGTGTGGCGTTGCCCGACAACTAACTGCCCAGATTAATGTCGCCCCATGTGCGGCTCCCAGGAAAGGATCATCCTTCCCACCTGCTGGCAGAAACCCGTGCCAGCACCAGAACAGGACCCCACGCTTCAATGCTGTGCCACAGGAGCTGCCAGCACAGAATGGACACTGGCACATGGATGCCCCCTCTCTGCCGCACATAAGGAAAGCACACTCGCTGTTTTCACAAGTGCCTAGAAGGGTCTAGAAGAGGCGCCGGTGGTGCAGGGGGTTAGGCGCTGCAAGGTGGCTCCGGCACCTGGCTGGCTCCTGGCCTGTAGCCTGGATTCTGCCAACGCCTCTCACGTATTCCTGAAATGCTACAGGGTCTCCCAGGTCTAGGTGGGGCTCTAAGTGGCTCACGCCCACCCTGCTCTCTCAAGAGGAGAGGGGTGCTCCAGTGGGCCGGGTGTGCATGCCAATGGACAATCATCGGCGGTGACCCAATAACTACTGACACACAGCTTGTCCTCCCACAAGTGTCTCCCTGGACATGTAGCTCCTGGAAGAAGCCCCCACAGCGACCCCTCAAAGAGGCAGGCTGTGACCTCACCCTGGAGAGCAGGTCTTTCTCTGGAGATGGAGGTGGTGATGGGGGCAGCATCGCCCTTGGCGCCCATGCCCACACGATGGCCATCCTGCACCAGAGCTGGTCACATGGGGGACCAGGAGACCAAGCGCTCGTATGAGTTGAAAGTCAGCTCACCCAGTGGGGGCACCAAGGGCAGGGTCTAGGGGGAGCGGTGGCCAGGAGTGGGCTATGTCTAACAGCAACAGTGGGTAGCAGGGAGCTAGGAGAGCTGGGTCACTAACTGTCCAGGCAGTCAGATGCCCCAAAGGTGGACGGACACCTGACCAGTGCTTTCCCAGGGCCAGGACCAGCTGCTCCTCAGACAGTAAGGGTCCCAATGCAGTGACCCTGTCACCAGTAACACGCATACTTATAGCAGAACTGGACCGTGAGCTCCCTGGGGGCTGGGCATGGTCAGCATGAGGGGAAGCCCTGAAAGGCCGGCTCTACACTAGCCCTCTGCAACAACTCCTGCCCGATGCCTCGTTTCCTTCCGACTCACTGCTGATCCTGCACAGAATGGGGCTGCAGGCGCTCAGAGGCCGCCTCCAAGGCCCCGGCACACAGCATCCCACCTAGTACTCTCGGCCACCCTGCCTGAGCCTGCCTCAACAGTCAACCAAGCGTGTTTCCTACGATCTCCGCCTCACATAGAAGCATCGCAACTGGAGAGCAACAGGGGCTGCTGATGCGGTCAGGGCCCATGAAAGGAGATTGGACCACCAGGGTCGGCCCTACAGCTCCAGGAGTCTGGCTCTCAGCACACGGGCACCCAGGACGGCAGGAGGATCTGCTCTGGCAGGACCACTCACTGGTCTGGCTAAACACGAAAGCCCAAGTACTGTTGAAAAGGAACAGGACATCGACAGCCCGCTCACTTGGTGCACTGAGCGTGGCCCCTGGTGTCAGCCCCATTCCAATCACAAGCGCCGGAAGCCTGGCTGCAAGGCAGGCAGCAAGAGTGACAGGTGGCCCTCGCCACGCCCCTCTACCTGCTCACACATGGGTGACTACGTGACAACACATAGAGCAGGCCCCAGGACGAGAAGGACACTCAAGCATGCGTGTAGGGCCACCAAGAGGCGCCTGGGTGAGGACAGCCCTCCGGGCAGCAGCCCACGGAGAACAGCACGACACAGCCAGCACAGGAAGGAGGAGGGTGGGCGGGAAGGGCCGGGCAGAGGAACGAGCACATACCAAATCTAGAACAGAGATTGCTGGCAGAGCAGTCTGCTGCAGGACAGAGGAGAAAAAAGAGAGATGACGTGTGAGCACAGTTAGGTTCCGCCCGCACTGAGGTGGGTGTCTCCAGCAGCCTGAGAGCCGCCCTGGGGACGCAGGGAGAACCACACACTGGCTCCCGGCAGCCCCACTCCCACTCCCAGATGAGTTCCTCCATGAAGAATCTTGGAAACTGACAAGATCAGCCTCCCAGTATGGACCGTGACAGAGAGTACTGTGAAGTACGGGATCTTGAGGAACTTGTGGAACTCTGTAAGAGGCAGGGGAGTTTTCTGCATCCACGCGTCCCCATGGGAAAGAGTTGTGACAGAAGTACCAGCATGGAGCGGGCGCCTCTCCCGGTTGCTGGACAGTGGCTGACGTGGCACACAGCAGTCAGGGACTGCCTAGCTCAGCAGGGCGTCGGGGGACAGGTCTGGGGGCCACAGGCAGGGTGGCCTGTCTACTGACTCAACCTGAGAAGTGCCCACAGGGCGCCTGGCCAGAGCAGAGGGAGGGGAGCACGCGGACAGCAGCAAGCACAGAGGACAATCACGTGAGTGGGGAGCAGCACCCAGCGGCACCCTTAGGGAGGAAGCACACGCAAGTGGCACGCGGCAGCTCAGAGTCAACCCTACCGGTTTAGGGACCCAACCCCGAAGTGTAGGGCTGTGGGTAGGTGAGTGAGGCCCCAAGAGGGAGGTGGTGTTGGTGAGGGCATGGCTCGGATTCACTTTCCTGGGCTCACTGACCCGTGGGCATGGCCCTGCTGGCCTGTGCCAAGGGGCCCTGCTCTTCCCTAAACATGGCATCTGACGAGTCCTTCCACTTGAGGACTTCAGGTTCGCCTTTGCTCTTTCCATTGAAAGACAGACAAACCTCACCTACTCTACAGCAGGCCAAGGGCCCCTTGTCCTTCGTGTCACAGGTCTGGCCCCTCCCTCCACACAGCGCTGCAGAGACACGACTTTTGGTGAGGACGTCACAGGATGTGCAGGGGGCTCCCCTCCCTCCGTTAGCCAGGTGGTGGTGGTCTGGGACAGCAGGCGGCCAGCACTGTGGTGGCAGAGCTGATGTGTGGCCCTAGGGTTTCCTTTCTAGGCCTGGACCATGATCAGCACAGGCTACTGGCCAGTCCTGCTCTCTCTCTCTCTCTCTCTCTCTCTCTCTCTCTCTCTCTCTCTCTCTCACGATGATGCCAGTCTAGACGGGGACATGTGGGGGAGATGTTCCCTCCAGGTTGGTCCACCCGCCCGAGCCCATGGCCAGGACGCTGGCCGGGGGGGCCCCCTTTACCCGGGCTCTCCTCTCGGCCTCCAGGCGCTGCATGACCAGTAGGGCGTCCACGTCGTCGTCATCCTCGTCATCATCCTCGTCATCCTGCTGCTTGGATTCCTGCAGCCGCTTCTGGAACTGCCACTCCAGCATGAGCTTGCGCAGCCGGTCGCTCTCCTCGGCGCTGCGCTCGGCCTTGGCCTGCAGCTCCTGGATCTCGCGGCTCAGCATGTCCACGATGTGCAGCTGTTGCTGCTTCTCTAGCTTCTCCCGCGCGTCCCGCTTCCACGGGTCAGGAGACAGGCTGTCTCCGGATGAGAGCTCTTCCCGGCTGACGGTGATGTACTGCAGATCGCGCCGCTCGATGGTGCGTGGCTGCTGCTGCGGCTGCAGCTCTCGGATGACCGTGTCCTGTGGCCGTGGCAGGCTGGATGGCTTCTCGGGCTTGGCCGCAGGCGGCAGGGGCTGTGTGCGCATCTGGCCAAGCTTCCGCTCCTGCTCGCGCCGCTTCCGCTCCCGCTCCTCCTCCAGGCGGGCCTTCTCCTTCTCATACCACCGCTGCTGCTCCTCCCGCTTCTTGCGCTCTGCAGCGGCCGCCTGCACGGATGAGGCGCAGGCCTGGCTGGCAGAGGGGGGCAGCGGCAGAGGCGAGTCCACCAGCACCCCATCCAGGTCGCTGGCATAGTGCACAGGGGGCGGCGGTGGCGGCGGGGGCAGGTCCGTCCGCATAGGCTGAGAGATGGCCACTGGGATTGGCGTGATGGCAGCTGGGGTTTTCCAGCGGCCAGGGCCGCTTTTAGTTAGTGTGGACGCGGGGGTGGCCGACTTTGAGGAATGGTTCAGGTGCTCCTGGCTGGATGTGCTGGACTCGAGGGAGGAGCTCTGGTTTAGCCACATATCGCTGTCCGACTTGCGGTCCACCCCGGCCGCCATGCGATGCTGCTCAAGCTGGTAGGCTTGGTCATCACGGAGCTCTTCTTGGGACCGGGTCACCCGCTGGAAAACAGGAGAAAGAACCGTCATGCCTCACCTACAGACCGGGGACGCCTCCCGCGGCCTCGCATCTTCAGGGCGGAAGCTCCAGACAAGAGCAGTGGGGCGCCCACGAGTGTCTTCACTTGTGAGAAGCAGGAGACACTGTGCCCTCTGTCATGTCACCTTGGCCTCCAAGAGGGGACGGCCACACCCTCGCTTCCCCTACAGCCTGTCCACTTCTCTGAGGTAGCCAGGCACACACACACTGCTGACTGAGCGCACGCCAGAGCTTAAACATGACAGCCCTTCCCGGAGCTAAGAGCATCTGATCATCACCCAGAGTGACGGTCGGTCACATGTCCCTTTTTGTCCTAACTTGAGATGAAACACATACAGGCCCATGTGCCTCTGGCTCCTGTTCTGACCCGGCTGGGAGCCACAGAACACAGTGGCCTCAAGCTGCCCATGTCCTGCTATGGGGGATGGGGGAGAGAAGGGAGAGCTTCCCACAGCCTCTCCCTGGAGGTAGAAACTTCCAGATCACCAGAGGCAGTCTACCAACCCCAGGCTCCAAAATTTAAGCCATCAGCACCCAAGTCTTCAGATTCAACTTTGCTGCTGGCCACACTACCCAAATTCCTCCCCAAAGGTCCAGCCACACCACCTGCATGGCCCTAAACCCCTGTCCTCAGCGGGGACACTTGGGCCAGCTGGGTATCCTTGCCCTTCCCTCTACTTTCCAGGGCCAACCAGGCTGTAACTGTCACTTCGCCTTCAGCCTGCAGGACAAGGCCGGCCCGAAGGGGCTTCTGGTCTCTGACATAAGCAGATCCACAATGCTCCCTTGCCCAGAGCTAGAAAACCCTAACATCCCAGTCCAGGCTGCTGTCTCCGCACACACACAGAGCCCCGCCACATCTCCTCAGATGGTCCGGTCCACTCACTCACGCGCACACTCAGGCCACAGAGCGTCCTGCCACATGGAGTACGCGCTACTGCATCACAAAGCCCTGAAAGGAGACCCTGGCGCCAGCGGTAGTCTTGCCGTGCACTCTGTTCAGACCTTTGGGGCAGCCGCGCTCACCTGAACGACCATACTGGGACGGTCACCATCTGGGTGCGCATGAGGCTTTTCCTCATAGCTTGACCAGGGGCTCTGTGGAGGGCCAGTCCGATCCTGGGACTTGGAAGCAGGGAAGGTAAAATATTCTCTAGGGCACGTCTGGGTGGGGATGGGGTATGCTTCAGGTCTGGGTGGCAGGCTCTGATCCTGCGGAAGAAGGGACAAGGGAGGGTTGGCTGTGCGTCCAATCTCTGGGGCAGCAGGGCAGCCTGCCCCGACCCTCTCCCACAGTGACTGCCTTTCAGTGAACACATCAACTGCGCATCCGGGCACCTGTCCCAGCACAGCTTC
This sequence comes from Tenrec ecaudatus, assembly GCF_050624435.1. NCBI lineage: Eukaryota > Metazoa > Chordata > Mammalia > Afrosoricida > Tenrecidae > Tenrec > Tenrec ecaudatus. The sequence continues at coordinate 1,799,519 of NC_134536.1, forward strand.
AGAGAGCCTGCCTGCAGCGGGACATGGCTGCCCTAGAGGAGCCGCGGGAGGGGCTGCGTCAAGCACAGTGGCTGTTTGAGAGGCGCCCGTGTGTGAAACCACGTGAGGTGTTGCAGCTAAACTGGAGGAGCCGGCATGGGGTGTGGGGTAGGGCCCCCTGTTCTAGGGGAGCCATGTGTGAAGTTGGGAAGTACCCAGCCCCTGTCCAGACCTGACCTCAGTGCACAGGTTCCCCGTGGACACAGAGGTGATCTTGGCTGTCGTGCCTGTGCTGTACGCGTGCTTCCCTCCAGGACTAGGGGGCTGGTCTGTTGGGAAGAGGGAAGAAGAAGTCAGTGTGGATGCGCACGGAAGGAAGGTAACATCCAAGGCCAACCCGGCTGCAGAAACTTAGCTGGACCAGAGCGCATTCCGCTCCCCACTCTAGCAGAGGCCATCGGTGCCCTTGTCTAGAGCTGCCGGGGGCCCATTGGGCAAGGGGATGTCACTGGGAGGCAGCTCTTACTTGCCACGTTGGGACTGGAGCGGTGGTCTGCACGGTTCTTCATCAGTCTGTCGTCACCCGGCAACGTCTTGGGCTCACTGTACTCTGCCCACGGCAGCTGTGGGCTCTCAGGCGACCCGTTCGGAGCTGAATTATGATAGAGCTCAAAACCTTCGCTCTTGGGCCGGGGTTTCCCAGAGCCTCCACGGCGATCTGAAACTGAAAGCCAAGCTCAGTGAGGACATGCTTGCTTGCTAGAGGTCCGTCCTGGTGAGCGCAGAACCCACATGCCCGCACTTGTTCATTGTCAGCACGAAAGCAGATTTTATAAAGGCACACTCTGTCCACAGAAACTTCAAAAGCTCCCAAACAAGCACACCTTTGAAAGGCCCACTGCGCCGCAGGAGAAAGGGGAGGCCTCCTGCTCCCACAGGGCGGTTGGTCCGCCCATGCGGCTTTCTTCTCAGAACCCCAAAGTCCCCTTCTAAGTAACACAGCCACTTCCAAGTCTCACTGCTTTGGTTCGTCTCGAAAGGCCAGGGCCACACCTCTGGCCTGCACCAGAGAGCCGGCAGCTGGGTGCCCGCCTGGATTCTGACTTACTGCCACCATGGCGTTACCTAGCATGTATTCCTGAGATTGGTCAGAAATTACTTGCTCATTTCAAACACAGCGCTGAGTCACCATGTTATCTTCTGTGACTCTACACGTGTACATGGATATACGGCGCAGAGGAACCATGGCTCCTCCCTGCACGGTACTACATTTGTCGGCTGCCGTGAATTCTATGGAGCTGGGGTCTCTCTCCTGTCCCATCCCAGCAAATGCAACAGTGACAGGCATGGCTTCTACACAGGTGGTCACAGCCTTTGGCTTAAGAGTCTCCCTGTACCTTCTGTTTTGTCCACCTGCCCATCCCCACCCCCACTTGTTCACCACACACAAACATCTACTGTGCGCCAGGCACTTCAGGGGCAGGGCGGGCACATACACACACGTGTGCGGGTGCTTCAGCAAGCAGCAGCATGTGGGCTTCACCAGGGTCTCGCTGAAGGACCCTGAGGGAAGCTCCCAGCTTAGATCTGAATCCTGGTGCTAGCACGGGAGGCCTAGCCCCTCCAGTACCTACATTAAAGCTCTCACCGTCGACTGGTAACCTTTGGCATTGAGGCTGTGTGACCACTAACAGGTCTGGCTTACGGGAGGTGTTGCAGAAAAGACAAGCAATGCCGGCAGTGTGGGAGGGTCCTTACTTCTCTGCATCAAGGGGGACGGCTGGCTAAGCAGCGTGGCAAGGCCGTGGTAAATGGCTCCTTGTTTGGCAACTTCCAGTGTCACCACTGAACTCGTTCTGGTCATGAGCTCCGCGGCCCTGGAAGAAAGTGCAGAGCAGTGGGAGCCGTGAGCGAAGCACCACCTGGCCCCGTGGCGGCCACATCTACAGACCCCATCTGTCCTCCAGGTGATGCCTTCCATACCCTGCCCCCTAGGGCGGCACAGGTAGATGTTCAGGAACTCCAAGTTCTAGAGTGTTGGTCTTTTCTTGTTTACACTTCAAAGAAACCTTTCCAGATCAAAACACCAAGGTGCCACTTGCTAACTAGTGGAATGTCGCACAGACGAGGAGCTTGACTTGCCGGTATTAACGGTTCTTCCTCCTCCTCAAATCCCAACCTCGCACATACAACGTGACACCCACCTCCCGCTCCCAGCAGGCCTACCTCTCCTGAGACAGCCCGACCAGGCTGCGTCCGTCCACACTGAGGAGCTGGTCCCCGGCAGCCAGTCGGCCGTCCTGTGTGCACCCAGCACAGATGTGTGCGTGTGGGAGACATGCAGGTGCGTGTTCGGGTGCAGGGAAAGTGGAGAGGAGAGGGGAGGACAAGAAAAGGCAGTTAGTACAGATCACATGTGTGCTCCCACACACGGTCTTTCTTTTAGATAAACGCCAGGCACGTTGAATCAGACACATCAGCGAGCCCCTCTCGCTTCGCTGCTGGTTACAGGCACCGCATGCAGTGCCCGCCCTTTCAGACAATACTTACCACGTCGGCTGCGCCCCCCTTGACCACAGACTTGACGTAGATCCCCAGCTTATCTTGCCCTGCACCCTGGCAAAAAGAAGAAAGGGTAATGAGGCACAGACACCGACACCCACATGTGCAGACACTGTCGCGAAGCCGAGAGTGCTGGGCCGGGAACGGGAGAACACGTCATGGTTGTGCTCACAGCACTCATTCTGGGTTGGGTAAAACGACGACGACAATGACGGAGACGTCACCGTTTTGTTTTAAAATTAAAAACAAACAAACGTATGTATACCCAAAACCAGTTCTTCCTGCATCACGGGATGCTGCTGTTGGAAACTGCCGTGCTGGAGGGAGCCCTCCGTGGGGCCGGCGTCAGTCCATCTTGGGAGGCTCTTCCTCACTGCACACTGACGTGGTGCGAACGAGCGCTAATGAACTAATGCCCGACTTCAGGGTCTGGTGCCTCCAACCAACATGACACCAAGTCTCACAACACTGTATCTAAGAAGCATTCTTAGAATGCTGTTGATGTCGACCTGTGGAGAATGGAATCCTTGACAACTTCATTTTTTTTCTCCATTGACCATGAGGTCGTCTACTGGTCTGATTGTGAGGGCTGTTTGCTCTCCACTGACGTGTAAGCCACACCGAAGGGTGCAGACCTTGACTGCCATCACCAAGTGGCTCACGTCTTCCTTGCGTGCGTCTCGCAGCCCACTAATGAGTCTGCCTTCCACCCATCTTCTCTCTGCTCAGCACACGGACTGGCTAAGCATGGGGAGTGCACAGCGCTGCCACGGTGCTTCTCTGTTCGGCTCCAACAACCGCGGGCGGAGACTACTAAAAACAGACTTGGAGTCCGGAAACCAATTTGAGAAAGTGCCAGTGAGCTAAAAACCACCCTGAGTGACTGAATCCTCGCATCTTCTTACTGGAAAGAGTTCACTGTCCCAGTCCACGTCCTTTCCTTGCGCAGTCTCATGAAAGGAGAAGCCAGCTTCCTGTGGACGCTGCGCAGTGAGCAGCACCAGTGGGCACAGAGTGCACTGAGATGCTGCTGAGTGGGCCCATCCCATAGCAGCAGCACACAGCACTGCTCGCTCCGGCCCCAGGCCCGCAATGGCGGTTATGTCGGACCCATGGTTGCAGCCATTGTGTAAGTGCACCTCATGGAAGGCCTCCCTCTTTTTCCCTGTCCCTCTATTTTACCAAGCAAGATGTCCTTCTGCAGGGACTAGTTTCTCCTGATCACATGTCCAACGTATGTGAGCCAACTCAAGGACCATGTAACGTAATCCCAATTTAAACAGTAAGTGAAGAGACCCAGCCCCCACAGAAAGAATGAAATCAGGTGGGAGAGCCTGAAGTACCACCAGGACGCCTTCAGAATCACCAACAGTCTAGTCCACACGGACAGCACGGCCCTCACATCAAACCCAGAATGCTGAAACCTCGCTCGGCATTGCGTTTATGAGGCAGGCAATCCTATGCATTAAGCCTCAGTGGGATGTATTCCTTAGGTCACACCAAAAGCGAGTGTCGGGTTACATCAATGTTGCTTCTGATAGGTGCTGACAGTGACCCCATGGGTTCAGAGGCTCTGGGGGCCAGCTCCAGGGAGAGAGTTCTGCAGTGTCCACAGTGAAGCGTGTGCTGGGCTCCAGAAGGCCGGGGGCTTGAACTGAGCGGGGCTCCCCAGGGGAAAAGATGCCACCCGTGCCTGTGCGACTACAGCCCAGGCCCCTCACGGGCCATCCGGCACAGGAGGTTCACAGTTGACACCACGCCCACCCCGTCTCTAGGCAAACGGCTGACCATTGCGTGGGTCTGTGAGTGGCTCAGCCCTAACCACCGGGCCACCAGGGTTCTTTGTGCAGGGCTGCTTCGCTCTTCTGTTACTCACAACTGTCACTCCCAGAAGACACTTGTGCTACACGTGTACAGCGAGTTTCTCCTTCACAATTAACTAGGTCCTTTACTTCACAGCTCTGTGGCCCAGGTGTCTGTAAGCACCGTGACATACACATGGTCCCACCGTGTTTCCAGCCAGCCGAGAACACGATCCTGTGTGTCTTGCCCGTCAGCTCTGCACATGCCGACTGAGTCACTGTCCTGTCCTCAGTACTGGAAGGGGGTGGTGCCCATGCTGACGTACCTCAGACCTCACTGTCCTCAATCTGTCCCTTTGCGCCTCGGACCCTCACACACGGCTCTGTGCTGCCTGGCCTGATTCCCCCGGCCTCCTCCTCAACAGTTTCCTGCATGGCGCTATTGCACATGACCCTCGTGGCTGCCCAGCAGGCCCCCTGCCTGGCAGGTGAGGAAGCAACCACCATGGCTCCGGTGGCTGTGTGGAGCTTGAGCAGTGGCTGTGGGCAGGGCCACGGCCGGAGTCTGGCAGCAGGGTCACCACCTGCCTGGGATGGAGGCAGCCTCCTGTAGCCACCATGGAGAGGCTGGGGAGCAGCCCTGAGCGCCTAGTTGGGATGCTGCTGGAGCAGAGAGGTGGAAGGACGGTGAGAGGCATATTGGCAAGCATACAGGTGGGCACAGGCTGCATGCACATAGCAGGGCCCCGGCACCTACCAGAGTGCTGCCGACAGATGGCGTGACACAGGGGTGGCCCAGGTTGAGGGCGGCACTTTCGGACAGACGCCAAAGCACAGTGCAGGCAGGGCCTAGGAGGTGCTATGCTCCTGAGTGAAGCTGCCTGCCTGCCTCTGAGTCCCTATACTATACGTGTACGCAGCCAACAGGATGCACTGTCAACGGGATTGCATGGCCACTGGTTTGATGTGGCACAGGGTGCGCAGGCCAGGCTTTCTCTAGGAATGGGCAGCGTGCTGTAGGCTGGCTGAGGACAGTGGCAGCATGTCTCCTGAGGTGTGCCAGCACACAGTGGCTAGCTGAGCAGCACCCCCACGTGTGCGGTTGTAGGCCCCCCGTCTCCGCCCCTCTAGCTGGACGGTACCCAGGTCCAACTCACCCCAGACACTTGATGGGGAAGCTGGGTAGCTAGCTGCTTGAGGAAAACCTGATGGTAGCATGGCGCTCCTCACTCTATGCCAGTCCCCCCTCCTGCCTCCAATCTAAGACATGAGAACCTGGAGCACCTTAGACCTCACACCCCATGCCATTCATGCTCCCTGCCGCTGCGGCTCAGGACGGTGCTGTGGTCTCAACTCCTGTGGTCTCCCTGCGGACCCCTCCACTGTGCCTGGAACATGGTCGCAACCGAATGAAGATTCCCTCCCCAGGACAGAGTGGTTCGCGGTTTGCAGGCAGCGGGCGGGATACACAAGAACAGAGCATCTGGGGAATGTCCTCAGCTGGGCTTCTCATCGCGGTGCCTACCAGCTGCCCACCTCCCGACTCTGCCGGCTTCCACACCCCATCCTTCTGTGAATGCCACCTGCACCTCACCCACAGCTCACAGCTGCAACTGACCAGACAACCAGCAGGTGGACACCCCCCCCACCCCCACTATGAGTTGTGAAGGTGTTTCTTTTAGAAAAACCAGGCGGTGAGTGGCAGCAGGCGGGCACCGGACCTGATGGAGTGTCTAGCATTCCTCCCACCATCTTCACCCTGAGCAACTCCCAGGTGACAGAGGGCTTCACGCTGGCCTGACACCCAAGGCCAAGGTCGAAAGCGTGTCTCCAGTTGGCTTGCATCACAGAGACAGATGGCTGGTCTAGAGCAAGGCTCTAGACTCAGGACAAGTATATCGAGTCATGGCCAGGCCAGAGACCCTCACCACACCTCTCTACACAAGAGAGCACTCGCTATCTGAGCCAAGGCCAACTGCAAGTCTCCCCACCTGCTCAGACCAGGGACACACAGTTAACTTTTAAGGTCACTTCCCAGTGAAGGGGAAAACAGAGCCTAAAGTCCCCGTGTTTTAGCTGCTTCACACCTGTGTGTCACGAGTCACTAAACTCATGCCAATCTCGGCGTAGAACTGATATAGCCAGGAAGCACTCGGGTGCCAGGGAAGCCTGCCAAGCAGGAGCTCTCTCAGCCTGAGGGCCGTGAGAACCGAGAGCAGGCTGTGGAAGAGACACAGCCTTCTATCTTAAAGGAATGAACAATGGTATTGAAAAAGATACTGCATTTTGGTTCCCATGGCCCGCACCCCTCTGATAATTTGCAAAGGCATGACCTTGACCATTCTGATCGGAGTCACTCCAGTCTCCTAAAAACACCGTCAAAGGGGTTATGGATTCCACACACCAGACACCCCGTGCCGCTGAGCAAGCACAGCTTTGGAAGCAACTCCAACGTGAGAGTAGCCGTCAGCAGCCGGCTCTCCCCACCAAGGTGCTGCAGGAAGGCAGCTGAGCCCCCTCCCAGCAGTCTGGCAGAAAGCCCCCTCCAGCCCAAGTCACTCCCGTGGTGCGACCTCAGCTGGGGAAACTCAGAGCAGCCTCTGTGCTTAGAGAGGGGCAAGGTGAGCTGGGGGGCAAGCAGAGCAAGAAAGTCTCAACATTTAGTCTCTCTGGACAGAAGGTACTGATGGAGCAGGAGCCAGAGGGGCGAGCCCCTTCTCCTTCCAGCTCAGACCTGCTCCCCTGAGGACTTGCCACACATGGCTCCCAGGAATAGGGACCCTGACTCTGTTCCCCAAGTTTTCTCTCCCGGCTCTCTGCCCACCAGTTCGATGCTCCCTGTCCTCTTCCCCTTCTCCCCATCACCTACCACCACCATCTCCTCCCCAATGGGCCCGGTGTTCCCCCACCGAGAGCGGGCAGGCAGTCTCACCTCCTGCAGAGGGGCAGCTGCGCGTGGGCTGCGCTGGGAGCAGAGTGGTGAAAATGTGACGCCACCGTCCACCAGAAAGGCCTGCCTGCCTGGTGCTCAGCACTGCCTGTAGTTTCAGGCGGGGGGCGGGGGTCAGGTCTGTGTAGCCCGAGGCCTGGAACAACAATGGGCTGGGCGGACCTGCTGGTTCCCAGTCCAGTGGGCCGTTCCTCCAGAGCCCCAGCCCCACCCTTCAGCAGGAAAGGGCTCATGGACTGACCTGATTCTGCCACAACCCCCCTGAAGGCATGAGCCACCTCCCCCTGGCCCCCACCTTACACAGACACAGTGGAGGATGGGGGCAGGGGGGCCCAGCCTGCTGGCTGCAGGCCTTTGCTCCAACAATTGCAGCAGCGCCTCTTCCCTAACTGGGGCCCTGAAACAGTGAGGGGCGGGTGTGCCTGTGAAGGGTTGGTGTTGTAGGTGCTCCCAGTGGCGAGGGGGCTCCCAGAGGAGGGATTCCACTGCGTGTGCGGGCCACCAGTGCCTGTGCCATTGTCACACGGGCTTAGAAAGGAACACAAAGCACAACCCAGGGAGCCGCGCCTCCTTCCGTGGTTGGCAGGCCAGAACACGTCGCAGTCTCCAACCGCCAGGTTTCAAACAGCATAAACAAGCTCCTTGCCATCACTCCTAACGACCCTGTGGGTTTCTAAGACCATTACTCTTCACAGGAGTAGGAAGCCCGTCTTTCTCCCGAGGCTCAGCTGCTGGTTTCAAACTGCTGACCTTGTGGTTCGCAGCCCACTATGGACAGCACCAGGGTCTTTACAGAGAAAGGTAGGGAAATGGCCCAGGAGAAGCCGAAGTCAGGCTGCCCCATGTGGCCGGAGCACTTCCCCTCCAGGTCCCTCAGCTAACCAGAGCAGGGCTGACGCTGTGGGCAGCAAGTTTCCCCAATGACCCTGCATCACCGCTCCCCCTTCCCACATGACAGACAGACAGAAGAAGGGGAGAGCAGCTTCCCGGAGAAGGGCCTCGCCCACAGGCGCAGACAAGCTAGTGGGCTGCACGCTTTCTTCCTTGCAGACAGAGCGCTGGCAAGACTCACCCCTGGCCCTGCTCGGCCAACCACGGAGAACCACATTGCTGCTTCTGGGTCTCCCAGTTCCATGGCTGGGGGCAGCGGCCAGCTACCTGGTGGGCACCCAAGAGCCACCCATTGCAACGGCCTGCCCGAACCGGCTGAGACAGACGCCTTTGTCAGCACTGGCCACGGCAGCCAGCAAGCGGAACCTTGCGTAACTGCTCTGCTGTTGCTCCCAGCTGCTTCATCTCCTGAGCCCTCCACGGGCCACAAATTTTGGGAGGAGGGGGGCCTTCTCCGTAGCCCCCCCATGACCTCCAGAGCCAGCAGGAAGCCCGCCATTCCCCGACGAGTGAGAGGCCGTCCTCTCTCGGCTGCCACACATGGCCAGAGCATCTTGCTCTCATCACAGAGACTACAGAGAAGTCCTGCCAGCAAGCAACATCATAACACACACTCGGGACAGAAAAATGTCCCACCACGCCGCTCAGGGACAGACACTCCACTCAGGGGCCACACTGCATGCTACTGAGGGTAACACTTCAAGACAGACGTGGCTGCTGGGACCATTATGTGGAGACTGAGAGGACACAACCCTGGGCGGGTCGTGACAGGTCCCAGCAAGCAGCGGCATGGGAGGGAGACTGGTAGGCCTTTTTCCGGCCACTGCCAGACCACACAGGGGAGCCTGGTTACTGCAATCGTCTGGCTGCAGGAGCCGCCAGCTCGCCCCGGGGAGAGTGTGAACCTGTACGTGCGGACAGCAGAGACTGGCGCGGGCTCCTATGGTTAGGGGGCTGCAGCCAGGTGTTCTCAGACGGCGACTCTACAGCACTGGGTCTGATGTTGAGGGCAGTGCCCTGGGGGCTGACTCGGGGACAACAGTACCCTAGTGGACCACAACGCAGCCACAGAAAGGCCGACTGATGGCCACTAGTCATATGGAAGCCAAAATACAGCCTGGCTAATAACCAACCCCCTTAACCACCCATATTCTTGATTAAATGTGGCCTCTGATTACACAGTCTACACCATCTACGCCTACCGGGTCTGAGGGCAGTGGTTACACACTGGGCTGCTAACTGCAAGGTCAGTGATTCAGTATCACCCCAGCTGCTCTGCTCCAGAAAAGAGTGACAGCCTGGGAAACCCACAGGGCCAGCTCTGCTGAGTCAGATCAACTCGATGGCAGTGAGAGCCTGATAAAGATAGAAGATTGCAGCCATCAGTATAGAAAGCCCAAGTCCTCGCAACTGGCAAAGCCCACACCCACAGCCATCAAGTCAGACCCTACTCAGAATAACCCTCGGCTGTCACCTTTCCAGAAGCAGCCAGCCTCATCTTTCTCCCAGCCTGTGGTTAGCCTATCCCACAGAACCACCAGAGAGGAAGGACAGAACCATCCAGGGCTTCATTTCACCCAGACGCAGTCAGCACCCCTGGAAGCAGTCATCGGCTGACAAACAATGGGCTGCACTGTGTGAGGCTGCACAAGGCCTCTTCCAGGAGCAGAGCAGTCTCTGTGCACACTAAGGGATGGCTGACAAGCTGGCCATTTTCAGCGGCCTCATATACATGCATGCGAGACCCAGCACTTTCGAAGGGGAGAGAAAAGGCCTCAATGCGCTTGAATGATGGGACCGGCAAAGACTGCTGGCAGAACCATGGACCGCCAGAACAGACAACTCTGCCCTGGAAGAACTGCAGCCAGAGTGCTCCTCAGAGGCAAGGATGGCAGACCTGGTCTCAGGTGCTTTGGACATGTGGCCAGGAGGGACCAGTCCCTGGAGAAGGACACCAAGCCTGGTAAAGCAGAGGGGCAGGGACAAAGAGGAAGGCCCCCAGTGAGACTAACTGACATTGTGGCTGCAACTAGACTTCACCCGGCAGCGACAACAGGGCTACGATGAACCGAAAGGCTGTGCTGTGGGACGCGGGGCTCCCGATGGTGCCGCGTGGTAAACGCCCTAGAGTCTTGGTGGGAAAGACCCCCAGGTCTGCTGCAGGCATGACAACAGCCGGGACCCTTGTTGGCTGGGGCACCACATGGCGCTGACTCGGGAGTACAGTGCAGGCTGCGCTGAGGCTCTCCTAGTAACATGCACCACCAGCGGCGCCTGCCATCTTCTGCAGCACCTTTGTAGCACCTGGCACCAGATGGCAGGTTACACATCTCCAATCCGACACATAGATTCCAGGTTCCGCATGGAAGCCACCCCTCAGCCCTCCAATCTCCCCTAGTCCACTGCCAAGACACAGCTACTCAGGGCACATCCTGGTAGCTCATCCTCAGGGAGGGCCCAAGCCAGGGTACGGATACTGGCCATGCCCTAGGAAGCGTCTGTCTGCTCCCACACCCAGGCAGGCCTGCCCTGGGCCCTGCCCTGAAAGAGGACAGGACTCGAGCACTCACAGGCCCCTCAGAATACCTGTGCAGGAGGTCCTTAGAACACACTTCCAAACGACACTGGCCACAGGGCATCACAGGCCCCTCAGAATACCTGTGCAGGAGGTCCTTAGAACACGCTTCCAAACGACACTGGCCACAGGGCCCCATCTCTCAGACTGCTTGCAGCCTCCCACAGGTTGGCCCACCATGTGTGGGTACACACGTGGGCTGTGGCCGGGCAGCTGCTGAGTAATGGCCGGCAGCCCACAAAGAAAGGTAGCCTCCCGCTCCACCCAAGAGCCACCTCCCACAGCCGCCGCCTCCTGCCTGAGACCTCTGCTCCCACCTCTAACACCAAGAACCCCCCCTCCCCCAACCAGGTCCCAGTTGCTGAGTTCCATGCTCATTGAGGCCTCGGGAAACCTGCCGTCCAACTGAGCTAGCATGCCAACCACCCTGGCCCTCAGCCATAAGCTGACACGACGTGATCAAGGGGCCACAGTCTTTGGAGGAAGAGACCAGGCACTCTTGAGTCACAGCCCCATGAGGCCTAAGACTGCTGTGGGGCTCAATATTCTACTCAGAAGAGGTTTTTCACGGTGCTTCTGCCTTCAACACATCTTTCACTAGCAGGGCCAGGTTGAGCGGTGGCCCAGCACTCTGTCCCACTGGCCATGGGGCTCAGATCCATGGCAGCCATGGGGTCAGCAGGAAGATCATGACCACATCTCAGTTTGGGAGGCACATACCCACGTGCCCAGGAAGGAGGGGCAGGCACCTCTACACACAGTACACCCCTCCTTGCAGGAGGCAGGCTCTCTGTCCCATCTGAGACAAGGTAAGAGACAGAGAACTCCCCATTCAGTTGGGTGGGGAGCGTGCACTATGTGACACAACACCCTATCCAGCCTGCTCTGGGACAGGTGGCCTCTGAACCAAGTTGGCTATCCCACCAGCACATACTGCCCACCTGTCAATGCCCCTCAGCCATAGCACCCAAGGGAAGCATGTGGAGAGCCATGGGGAAGGGCACCTGGTCTCACTTGATCCTCTGGAACTAGGACGATGGCCACGCTCAACCAAGCCTAAGTATGATGACCCAGGGTGGAGGCCACACTGCCTGGACACTGGGTGGACCTTTGCCTCACTCCCCGTGGTCCCGCTCCTCCAGTAGAAGCAGGACTTTCGGGGCTGCTTCTGTTTGGGATCCTCCTTGTGGGGGAGCCTCACTCAGTCTTGCCCACCCATGTTCCAGTCGGGCCATGCTTTTCTGGCCAGTGGTTGCCCCTGAGAACGCATGTGAGGCAGCAAATGCACTCTCCATGCCTCATGTCTGAGCAGCTTGCTGGTGGCCCCGACGTATCCCATGTGACAGATGGAGCGCATGGACTCTGCATACAAGACTGGAGGTGGCCGGCCAGCCTCTCGCTAGCCTCGCCTGACCCTGGGACCAGAACTTCTGTGTCACTCACCACCGAGCATGAGGAAGGCCTTTCCCCTGGCTGTCTCCAGCCAGCTGTGAGCCTTCCCATGCCACTCACCATGGCTTCTTTCCCAGGAGGCTTAGCCTGCACATCTCACTGTGTCCAAGTTGGGGGCTCCCTTTATGCAGAGCCCTTCCTCCCCGCCGAGAAAACAGAGCTGACATCACAGCCCGAATGGTGTCCTCCCCCACCCACCTGGCCCTACCTTGGCAGCCACGATGCTCAGGCCCATGCCATTCTGCTTCTTCAGGGTCACGGTGATCACCTCGGGCTCTTTCCGCAGGGGCTGGGCCTAGAGGGGGCAGAGGTGCTGGTCTCAGACGTGGTCTCGATGAAAACCAGACAGTGCATCCTCACAAGTGCACCAGGGATGAGACCCATCACTCCATGGTCTCCATGGGCAGCTGACCTCACATGCCACCGTGTCCTCGCAGGGCCTCGCCCGGCTTATTAAACAAGGTGGACACGGACACAAAGGCGCACGGCCTGGCGGAGGGAGGTGTGATGAGATGACTTTCTGATTGGAGCAGCCCCCGCCGAGGAACCCAGCAAGCAGCAGATGCACAGCTCACTCTAGCGAGGGAGGGGCTCTGGTTCTCTACCCCATTCAGGATGTGAAGCCACTGCTGGCCTTTGGAAAGGTCCATCACAGGTACCAGGGGCAGGTTCACTACTTCAGCCAGTGAAATGGGACTATTTGTAGGTAGAGCAGGCACCGAGCCATTGCACTTTGGATGTGGCCAAAATAAATGCCACCCTTTAAATCTTACTCAGAGCGTGTGGCTGAACCAGCGCTGTGCCTCCCAGAATGGGTGATACCAACCCCAAGTGGGGTGCAGGAACAAGCTGGGGACAAAAGCTGATACCCACCTGCTGTCCTGGGGAAAGGGTTTAATGGTCAGGGGGTGTAATGAACCACTTTGTTTTCTCCCTGGAAAGGGTGTAGTAGGCCTGGGAAATTTGGGGGCCTGCAGGTTGGAGCCTGGGAAAGGGCAGGTAGGCGCCCCCTGGTGACTTAGGGAGGAAATGCCAAGACTGCGGAACTTTGGGAAGAGACTACTGTATATACTCGCGTATATATCTCGTGGGTAATTGCCGTTTCTCCACTGTTCATTCAAAGCCCGCTGACACTGCAGGGCTTTGAATGTTTTTTACTCACATCTAACCAATCAGAGCTGTCCTATGACGTGGACAGCTCCAATTTGCAGAAGCACCTGTAGTGATTCACTTACACCGGCAGCTGAACTGGTAAGGATGTGTCTGTGGCTGCGCTCATCTCTCTCCCCTATGGTCTCTGTGTTAATTCACATCCTGCATCACCCGCCCGCATGTACTCTTCCCCACTCCTAGCTAACACAGTGCGGGGTGGGTGGGGGGGCCTTACCATGAAAATTCTTTTTCAAAGTCTTGTATTTTTATCCTATTAGAAATGGATACTCTTGAACCAAAACAAAAACACCGGTCATAGGAGGCTGGTTTCAAAATGAAGGTTGTGTCAAGAGCAGAAGAAAGCAATAACAGTATTGCAAGTAGGGAATTCTGTGACGAAAAGCAAGTGAGGGAGTGGCGGAAAATGAAGGCTGACTTGGAACAGATTCCAAAAGCTAAAAAAGCTCTTTGTGGTTTTTATGGGGCTCTAGAGAGTGAATGGCATAAATGGATTATGGAGTGTCCTCAAAATGGTTACTGTGTAACACACATGGGAATCCGCATACGTGCTCTACAAATGGCTAAGGATGACAAATATAAAGCACTGGGCATTGAAAAATTTGCTGCGTCAACAGGATGGTGTACTCGCTTCATGAATAGGTTTGGCCTACTATGTTTGAGACAAAGAACAAAGATTTCCCAGAAATTGCCACAAGACCTTGAAGGAAAAAAATATGTCATTCCAGTCATTTATAATAAAACAAAAAAGGATTTATAATTATGACCTGGCAGATAATGGGAATATGGATGAAACTGCCTGACTGTTGATCTTCCAAGCAACAGAACTGTGGCAAGTTTAGGAGAAAAAACCATTTTTCTCAAAACCACAGAAAATGAAAAAAAAAAACAAGCACTTTACAGTTGGTCTATCATGTTTGGCTAATGGAACTGAGCTGCGTTCTGTCATTATTTTTAAAAGACCTTGCCTAAAAAGATCAATTTCCCACCAAGAATTACTGTGCGTGCACACGTTAAAAGCTGGATGGATGAAGACGGAACCAAAAAATGGCTGGAAGAAATTTGGAACTGACAACCAGGAGCAGCCTTAAGGAAAAAGTCATCGTTACTTGTTTGGGATTTGTTCAGAGCCCACCTATCAAATGACATAAAAATTGGCAAAATCTAGCTCCACAGGTAAGTTGAGGTCCCTTTAAGCCCACACGATTGGAATGTTCATCTCTGGAGCTGGGGACTGACAGTTGATGACAGTTGGAGACCTGCCTGGGTGTTTGCTGCCTGGGTATATATAGCCCAGCTCTCTCTACAGAAGGGGACTGGCAACTGGCGGCTCTCAAGCCTTAAAGGACTGCTAGTGTCTTACTGCTTTATAATTTAACTGTTAATTTCTTGTATTATCTATCTGTATATAATTTAACGGTTCATTTCTCTCTCAGGGCAGACACAACCTCAGAGATGGGGGACTCTGGGCTGCAGGGAAACACGCCCTGTCCTGACTGGCAACTCCGTAGGAAGCTAGTGGGAAGGGTCCCGGAGTTTAGGCAGGAAGCTAGGAACCCTGTTCACCTATGCATCTCTAAAACAAAGAAAGAAAGAAAGCCTGCACAACCTTAGTACGTGATTTGACACTTACAGAAGACAGGACAAGTAACTGTTAGAGAGAAAGGTTTTGCCAAACAAAAATATTTTGCTTATAGACTCTGTTAAGCTGACAGCAGGATGGAATCTGAAAAGACTGCATGAAGGCTGGGGCGCCTGTGAACCCAGGACTCCCTGCCCTGCTGGAAGACCATCCATCTGTTCACAGACAGGCCTGCACAGACACACCATGGGGAGGGGCCAGGGAGTGTGTGTGTTGGGGGGGGGGGGGAGCGGCGGGGGAAAGATCCTGGTCTTGCAGCCTACTGCCACCCTTCAAGGACTCACCAGCTCCGTGCTCTCACGTAGAAGGTGGCTGTCGTAATCGGCACCCTCAAAATAGACGGTCCATGTGCCTGGGGAGCGTAGGTGGGGGACCAACCTGCAGAACCCTAGGAGGAAGGGAAGGAGAACAGTCAGGGCAGGGAGGGGGCTGGCCAGCAAATGACAGTACCCCCACTCCTCAAACAGGACCCTCAGACTCCAAAAACAGGATCCAAAGTTGCACGTTGCTCTACGCTCAGTCAGGCGTGGCCCTGTCCTGTGCATCTCAGCCACCCGAGCACGTCCCTGCACTCTCTAGATAAGAGCTCAGCGGTTGCAAGTCACCGGCCGCTCCTCGAGGGGCCAGGGAGCCAGATGGCACACCACACAGGCTGTGCACGGCCTTTGGGGTTGGCCCCGCAAGCATGAACTGGGAGGGGCTCCCAAGCTGCTACTGCTCAGCCCTGCTGATGCCAGTGCAGCAGACAACTCTGTGCCTATAGCTAGGTCTACCTGCTCTGCTCACCCAGGCTGAAAAGGGGGATACCCAGGGCCCAGCTCTGAGGGTCTCTGCCCTCCACAAGAGCTGGGATCTACAAAATTTCTGCCAGAGGAAGGCCCAGCTTCTCACACTTGTGGGCACTCTCTCAAACATCACACCTAACCAGGCAGACGGGTGCCGCACCCACCTCGCTGACACAGCGGCTCTAGGAATTCCTGCAAGCCATTGGGAATGTTTCTGACAACATCACAAGAGTAGCCGTCCTCCGGCAGAAGGAACGGCAGCTGCAGGTCGGGATCCTCTTCCAGCTGCACCTCTCGCCCATCGCTGCGTGCCAGCTCATCGGCCGTGTTCTCAGCCACTGCCACCACGCTCTCGATCAGCTCCTAGGGGCGGCAGCAAAGGCAACAGGCTGGCTGGGGATTCGTGCAGGTGACCCCCTGCCACTCACAGGGGCAGCTTGATCGCCGTAGCCCATGTTCATGCACACCCACGCAATGTATGTGCAGTACATGTACTCACCCGTGTGCACACACATACAACATAACCAGGCACAGCGTCCATGCACACACCTACATCTGTGACCATAAGCGCTCATAGATCTGTGCACACCACACCCATGCACACACATCCACACTATTATCCACACCCAGTGCTCACAGATGCTGACCACATTGCAAATCAGGATTTACAACCATGCTGCCGCTGCCCCACCCCCACCCCCACCCCCGCCCATCCCCGAGAGGGCACGTGGTTCCTCCAGTGTGTGTCCCATAGGACCAGCTCTCCCTGCAGACCCGGCCCTGGGCCTCACACTCCCCCTCCCCCTCCCCGTGGCACCGTTCAGTCACCATTATGCCTCTAAATATCCAAGCTGCCGAGGACTGGGGTGTCTGCGATTCAGTGCTCCATGGGAACTGCGGGGACCCTCCCCCACACCACCACACACAGAGTCAAGAGCCCTGCTCCCCAAACTATCCTTTCCTCCGCTTCACCACCGCCGCACCAGGGCTCCCCCAGCCTTGCACCTGGAAATGGTGGCATGCCTACTGCTTCTTGCTCTGAGCCCTCCAAGAAGAGCAGCCCTGGCCAACTCCGCTACTGCGCTCGGGCGGCGCTTACCGTGGGGATGAAGGGCTCATCGGGCGCACAGTGGTAGTTCTGCAGTAAGGCCTGCAGCTGCAGGGAGTTCAGCTTAAAGCAGGTGCTGTGTATGTTTGGAATGTCCTCTGCTGCATACTTGTCCATGGTGAGCAGAGTGGTGGCCTGTTGCGAGTGGACAACAACACAGGGCAGGGTTGGCGAGGAGCTCAGGAGAGGAGGCCCCCTGGTCAGCATGTTTGTGGAGCTGGGAGCACACACAGCTCCCGGAACGGAAGCAACCGTGTGCTGACGGAATTTCCCAGGTGGCCTCTGAACCGCCTGTGCTCAAACACGGAAGAGTCACGTGATTTGATTGCTGTATTCTTGAAGCATCTAGGCATGTCTCCTTGGAAGGGGAAGCATGCCCTGTGCCCGGAGTCTGGAGGAGAGGCCTCCTGCGGTGCCAGGGCAGCACGCATCCTCGCTTACTCGAAGCAGCCAATTGGTCCCCTCCCGCCTCAGTCTCTTTTAAAAGAAACCAAGAAAAAACACATTATGCACTCCAATAACCTCCACAGAGTCTGGCGGGCAAAGAAAGACCCAGATGTGCCCCTTGAGCTGGGGGAGGAGGGCCCTGAGCCCGGCGGGCTGCTTTGCTAGAGAATCAATATTGGTCATCAGCCATTACTATGATGGAATCTGCCTTTCAAATAGGGTGCTTTAGGAACAGACTCCTTACTACCATTGGACCCCGATGCCCCCAGAGGAGGAGTATGCTGAGGCGGTCCTGAGTCTGTCGGGTGTCGGCGCGCACCTGCACAATGCGGCTGAGGTGGCAGTCGGCGGCCAGCTCCAGCCCCTGCTTCTCAGCCCAGGCCTCAATGTGCCCCAGCTGCTGGCGGATGATGGCGCCCCAGTAGTGGGAGCACAGGCCTGAGTCCGGCTCGGTGACCAGCCTGTTGAAGAGCCACATGTTGACGAAGTGGAAGAGCTGTGAGAACAGCTGGATGGTGAGTGCGGCGTTCACCCGGCAGCGCCGCAGCAGCGACATGGCGCCCGTCAGCGTGTGCAGGACGTCATCTGGGAAGGAGCCAGCCAGGGAGAGGTCACAGCGCCAGAGGGGGAAAAAGGTCAGAGCCATCAGTACGTGCAGCCACTGCTAGGCCCCGAGGGAGAGACAGCCAACGGCCCCACTGTGCTCCAGGAGCCACCCCCCACCTTCCTGACCGGGAGGCCTAGACGGGGATGGTGTGTCACCATGAGGAGGGCCAGCTCCAAAGGGAGGAGCGGGGTGCGGGGAGAGAAAGACAGGAAGTCCTAACCGATCTTGGGTCTCTGCAGGCTATCCTCCTCGGGGTCGTCCAAGAAGGCGGGCATGTAGTTGTTCAGCTCGGACTGCAGACAGTGGACCAGGTACCTGCAACAGTAGACCGTTTTAGTTAGCCACAGTCCACGAGAGGCAGGCAGATCTGCTCGAAGCTTAATGATCCAGAGCCAAGTGTCTGCCATCAACTGCCTCGGGAGTCTCCTTGATTATCCCCTCTGACGCTGGTTTAGTATCGTCCCCACAGACTCGTCTTCAGGGCTGGCTGACTGCCGTGTCTGAGGCCCCACCAGGCTGCGAGTCTTCCAGGCAGCCAAGGGCACTCTGGCCCCTTGGAGTGGCTGGTGGGCTGGAGCCCAGTCCTTGCAGCACGTAGCAGCTTGGTGCTCGGTCCTCAGCAACTCCAGGCTCCTTGTCAGACCCAGCACTGCTCTTCACAACCACCTGTTCCCTCAGGAAATACTTGCCAAGTCAGGACTACTAACCTGGAAAGCCAGGCCTTGATAGACTGCCTGCCTCTGGACCACCTGGGATTTCCCGGTGCCCTCTGCCAGTGCCCAGGTTCTCTCCTTCTCCCTGTGTGCACACGCCTGTGTGTTTCAGCGGCGGCAGAGTTGTGCCTGCCTTTTCTGCGAGGCTTCTGACGACCAGTCAGGCCTGCCACAGGTCTAAGACACTGGGAATGCTGCTCCTTGGACTCAGTCTCACAGGCTGGCGCCTTCTGTGTGTTGGTATGGATCTCCAGTCCAACCCACTGTCCTCTGCCAGCCCCACAGCAAGCGGGGGACCTGACAGTGCAAGGGAAACTGGTACAGAGGGCTTAGGGAGCAAGTGGCCACACCTTTCTCTCTCTGAGTGCCTGGTGGCTTCACACAGCCAGTCTCTGGGTACACAGCCCAGCACTCAACCCGTGAGCCCCAGGGAAAAGAACCACCCTGGAAACCCCCCCAAACATAGATGTTCCTGGTTACTATACACAGGATTTCTACACAAGTGTCAGGCTGAAAGCCATGTCCTTACTTAAAGGCCATCTGTACCAGGTGCGCCAGGACGTCCTGGGCATCTAGGGTGATGCGGCTCAGGTCACGGTCCTGCTTAATGAAGTTGAGCAGCTCCGACGCATTCGCCATCCAAAAGGCCAGTGCTCCTGCAATGTTCTTCTGCTTCTGCAGGCAGAACACAGGCCATGAGCGAGCACCAGCAGACCCTGCGCATGCACGCATGCGCACACACACGCATGCGTGCACATGAGTGCTCTGGAAAAGCTGCTGAGGACAGACCAGCACCTTCCCACCTCACCAAGCTGCTGACCACAGATACCAGATGTCTGCAGGGACATGGGAGCGTCCAGAGCCACCAGCCACAGCCCCATCTGGGTGCTCCCACACAGACAGGCAAGCCAGTCAGTGCCGGCTCAGGGGACCGTGGAGAAATGGAGCCCACCCCACCCCCACCCCCCACAGTGCAAGGTCAAACGTGGACATGCATTATCTGGTAATCTGTGACGTGTACACTAACATATCCACTGTCTCCCACAGCCACCCTGATACTCAAAGTCACTGGCCTGGCCACCATGCAACTCAGTATCAAGGACCGATCTACCACGTCTTCTCCCGACCACGGGTGCAGGTCAGGCAACCTCAGGTGAGATCCAAGAACAGGGGGCAGGGACAGATGGGAGGGAGGGAGGAAGGCAGAGAGAGAGAGAGCGCGGGTGCGGCCACTTCCTAGCCACACTGGCGGGCGAGAAGCGGGCAGGAGCTATGAAATGCTGTGAGGCCCACGCTTGGGTTTAGTAGTGCATGTCTCAGAGGCTGAATGAGGGTTAGGAGCCGCTCAGCGCACGGCTGCAGCCCTGTGCTCGCACGGGAAGCGGCATGAGACTCAGCTAAGCCAACAGAGCCAGGACAGTTCCCAGCAGTGTCTCCTACCTGATCCACCTGGTCTACCTCCTGGAGAAAAATGGACGGGGATCAAGCAGAACGAGAGAAAGAAACGTGTAAACAATCATGATCGCTCACAAAAACCCACACACCAACATGAGGGCACGGCATTCACGGAGCTGCTCCCAGGTCACTGGTCATGAGAGGGCCTGAAGCAGCTTTGAAAATCGGACCCAGAGGACTTGTTTTCTGGCAGTACTATTGGCACACGCAACGAGGCTTTACAGTTCTCTCCCCCAGAAGTTAAAATAAACACACACGGACACAAGGATCTCTTAAAAGATTATTGAAGAACTTCTGAAAGCCTCCAAATGTGCTGAGCTACTGCACTGTGTGGACTACATGCTAAGAAAACTGTTAAAGCGCGCGCACACACACACACACACACACACACAGCTGATCTGGTCTCACTGGCTCCCATCGGACAGACGAGCACTGCTCTCCAGATGTCAGTCTCTATGGGAGCAGCTGCCAGGCTCAAACCATTGACCATCACTACATAAAGGCATGTAGAATAAGAGGGTTTAGGGGCTTGTTTGTTTTTCCCCTTTGCCCAGGATTAATTTTTAAGGATGAAACAGATAGGATATGCCAGTAGGCACTGTAAAAATAAAAGGTATGCACGTTAAGGTGTACAGGACATGTCTGGTTTGACTACACTGCAGTAGATTCTTTTGCAAACAAAAGTGGGTTGATACAAATGACAGGTCTTACACCTCCGCTCCTATCCCAGCTCTGGGCACTAATCTGCTACGGGGCATAAGGGTTAGGAGCTGTGTGACCAGAGCTGGGCATGGGAAACAAACGTAGAGACTGACCCACACTAAATGGAAGACAGACACTGGCTGAAAATGAACGGGACTGGAGGACTCCCTGTTTGTTTGGAAAGCAGCAGCAGGAGTCCCCACACAGCCTCAAGTGCACAGCTCCCTTCCCTGGGAGCACTTGTCTGAGTGAGAGTCAAGCCCAAGAAACTCGGCCAGGTTCACACTCAAACATGGAAGAAGACACAGCTCTCCAGATGCTGCAGGGTGTTTACATTCATTCTGAAGGGACTACTTCCTTTGCTCAAGTCTTCCTGCCACAAAAGAGACTCTCAGCCCACCCAGCCATATTTCTTGGCACGACCCAGCCCGCGCCGGCAGGCCGTGTGCCCTGCAGCCGAGTAAGAAAGGACTTTGGAGCTTGACATAGACACTCTTGCTCTTTGGAATTTTCAGAACGGAGGTATGAAGGCATGGGAAGTGACCCTCGGTATGAAACAGGCGAGGTGCCCACCAGACCTGTCTGGGTGATACCCAAGGCCTGGCCACAAGGACACGTCTCTTTAGGCGCTTTATCCTGGAGTCTGTGCCCTTTCTAACCGGCAGCACGCCACTCCCAGCACACTAACCAGGCCTGCCCACCACCCTTCTCTGGCCATGTTGGGAACAAATGGCAACATCTACGTTCCTTTTGCTGCTTCAACACAAGGGCTCCCCCAAATCCTTACATGACAACGTATTTTCAAGGAAAAACAAATAAAACCTGGCCTCTGCTAAAGTGTTAAGCCCACAGCCACGTGTGCCCAGGCCAGGCGGTGAGCCGTGTCTTACAGCACGGGGCAGTGGGTGCTGGTAGCCAGCCAGGGCCTCACCTGGATCACGCCTTCCATCATGCTGACCATCTTGTGGACGACAGCGATGACCTTGTGGGAGCGCTCAGCGGGGCTGCTATCGGGTCTGGACTGGCCTGACAATACATACCGACAGGCCATGTAAAGCACATAGGTGGGTGACAGCTTAAAGTGGACCGTGGAGCTGTTGGTGTAGTTTATGACGGCTGACAAAAAGGAGTCTTCAGCTGTGTGGACATTTCAAAAATGGGAAAAGCCATCAACCAGTCAGGCCGTGAAAACCCAATGGAAGAAGAAACAGGCTGCCAAGTGCAATATCTGAGATTACTCACAGCTTTCCCGAAATTCAATACTGGCAGGCAGCATCAGCTCGGGCCCGTGGACATCCTGGCCTCTGGGGAATGAAGCGGACGGGTTAGAGGCAGGTCTCATAGTGCACGCAGGCCTCTGTTTTGTGGGGTCTCCAGCGTCCAGTGGCACAGAGGCCCAGTACCCTGTCCTCATCAGGAAGGCTGGTCACCCGTTAGGGGTGAGCAGGGGAGAGAGCTGGTGGCGGCCACCCAAGGAGGTGTTGTGCCTGGGTCCTGGGCTCTCATGCAGAGCCAGCTGACACCCGATGCTGCATGGCTCCTGGACCCTCTGGGACTAGGCTGATGCACACCTGCTACAGCGACAGCTCAAGTCACAACCAGATGGCAGCAGGGGCGCGCGGGGAGGGAAAGTCACCCTCTGGGGTCCTGAAACTCAGCTCCGGGATACTGGACAGGTGGTGCCGCCCTCCCCTGGCTCCATGGAAGCCACTTCCCACCCACTGCACTGCTCTCTGACCCTCCAGCTTGAGCCCCACCCACACCACCCCGCATGGGCCCTCAGCATTTCCCACCACAAGGACCTAGAGTTGGGATTGTTCTGAGAGCTAGCCACGCCCTGGTGCGCATCGACGTCCAGGTGTTCAGGATGAGACCACCGGCACCATTCCCACCTTCGAGCCCTATTCCCTGGGAGGCTCTGCTGGTGCCACATCGGGGCCCTCCAGTCTCAGTAATCAAGGGTCTGGTGATGAGGGGCCATGGTCAGAAACCCGAGCTCACTTCTGCAAACAGGCTCCTCCCTCGGATCCCACGGGGCACCGCCTGCCGCCATGGGGACACACCCGGAAATGCACACCCGACTCATCTCTGCTCTGAGACTGTGCCCTATAACTGGGTCTGTGCAGGCTCACCATCCAAGAAGGGGCAAGAGACGGGCAGCACCACGGGAGCACGTGCCCTCTCCTCAGGCTCAGCCACCGTTGTCAGAGAAGGCTGCTGACATGAGCAGAGCCAACACCGGTCACTGCGTGTCCAGACCAACTGTTGCTTACTCAGGCGACAGTCTCTCACTGGGCGCCCCGTCCCTGACACAGAGCGAGAAGGCCCACACCTCAAAAGTGGCAGAGCCAAGCAGCAGACAGAGGACTGCCATGGTGGCCACACACAGGTCTGTCTCCCGCACATACTGCCGCTCCCTTCCCTGCATATGCAACGGGCACTAACGCGCCGGAGACAGGCAGACACCATCCAATCAGATGCTCCCACATTGCTTACCACCGGCCTTCTACTAATAGGGACCAAGATGTTATCAATAAACAATACTTACATGCTCTGCGAACACACTCTTCAACAGCCTCACTTGTCAGACACCTCAGCTTGCAGCTAATTTTGTTCAAGCCCCTGAATGGCACTGCACATACTACTCACAGCGACCCGCAAGCAATGTGGTCCACCTTCCTCCCGCAGTATGGCCGACGGGTCTGAACAAGGACCCCATGGAGGTGAAGCCGGTGCCCCTGCCCTCCCACCCGCTCCACCGCTGGCTCTCACCGGCTCTCCTGCCTGCGGAGGTCTGGCTGCTCCACTCTGACCCTGGGCTTCACGGCGCTGCGCTCGGCTGGGCTGCAGGCTGAGGAGTCCCGGTCGCTGTCCAGTCGGGAGGTACTCTGCAAACAGACAGACAGCACAGGAGCATGAGGGCACCGAGAGGCCGGGCTGCTGGGCGGTGGGAGGGCACTGACCACACACCCAGCCAGATGAATGGAGAGCCAAGGTCTAAGCGTTCACGGTACATGCTCACTGCATGTACACTCACCAGACAGGCAGTACTCGTGCGTGCATGAGTACACACACACACACACACACATACACACACACACACACAGCCACACAGGCAGTACTCGTGCGTGCATGAGTACACACACACACACACACACACACACACACACACACACACACACAGCCACAAAGGGGTTTTTCAAAAAGTACAGTAACAAAAGTCAATGTTCCCAAAGAGTTCACAACAGTTTAGGGGGCACGTGCGATCTAGCAGTCAGCCCGGGCTCTGTTTACACATCAGGTTAAAGACAAGACACAACTTCCCGCTCAAGGGAGCTCCCCACCTGATGAGGTGTTCACACATAGGGCATGCACGTCAGGGCTGCACAAAGCTCATGGGACAATGCCATGCTTGCTCAAATCCACTTCCCACAAGTTTCCAGGGGCCCCCACCTCTGTCTCCCTAGGTCCTTCATCGACACAAGGACACGTCCACTGCTGCCCACCCACACAGTCTGGCAAGCCCGAGCTTCTGGGGACAAGCTGCCTTTCTGAAGAGCAGGGTTTTAGAGAATGAAGATGCCGACAAACTCCAAAGTCGTACACATCAAGGGAAGACACCTGACTGCCTCTCCAGCTGCTCAGAGCAGAAGCAAAGGACAGCTGAAGCCAGAGAAGACCTTTCTCAACCTGCTAGGAGCCCAAGGTGACCACAGTGACGGACTAGTGAGGGGTTTCCCTCCCTCCACACTTGAGTAGACCCTCCATGGACCTCATGTGAGCAGAGCAGGAATCCCCCAAGGTTCACTGACCGGCACTGTGCATGTGGCCATCAGGATGGGAGCCTGGGTCACTCACTCGCATCGTCACACACCACGATGCCACTGCCATTGGCTGAACCCCTCCGACCTGGGAATACTGTGGCTGGCAGTTCTGGGCCTGAGCAGGAGGCACCCAGAGGAAGGTGTCCAGCCTGCCCAACTGACTGTTTGGAGTCCCAGCAAGGAGAGCAGAGGCATGGTGATCTGGCATCACCCAGCAGAGGGTTGCAGAGAGCCACCAGCTTGGTCACTAGGCGGTCTGCCCAAGCAAGCCCAGACCCTCTCAACTGTGCTTCAGACAGTGGCTGGTGCTTCCTACCACTAAGCATTGGGGACCCACTCCTGAGCAAAGGACAATCAAGCTACAGAGAGGGCAGGCCACACCTAGACTGGAGAGCACAAAAGGACTGGCCTCACTCAGCTCCACAACTTGGACTCATGGGAGCATCAGCCAGGGACCAGAGGACACAGACACGTTAGGGTGTTAAAGAACAGAGAGGTCACTTTGAGGACGAGACAAAGCTTGGTCTTTTCAATCCCCCCAGAACCAACACCAAGCTCCCTGCTTTGGAGTCCACGCTGGCTTACAACGACTCTACAGAGCGGGAGAACTGCCTGAGAGCCCGTCTTTCTCCCTCAGAGTGGCTGGTGGTCTCAGACGGTTGACCTTTCTGACTGTAGTCCAACACGTAAACACTGTCACTAGGGCTCCACAGTCACCTCCCGGCGCATGAACAGGGGACACTGAGTAGGAAGCCTGGAGAAGAAACGATGTGCTGGCAAAAGATGGGAAGAATCTGCCTCCAAAGAAGTGCAGCCTCCTTAGACGTGAGGACAGTAGACTTGGTCTCACAGACTCTGGACATGTCATGAGGGACCAGTCCATGGAACAGACATCCTGCTTGGTAAAGTAGAGGGGCAGCGAAGGCGAGGCTGCCCCCATGGGGTCTGGCAAGGAAGGCGGGGCTTCCCTCTGCTGTGTACTCTGCTGGAGCCAAGCAGACAGGAGATGAGGGGTATTAGTGGTGGCTCATGGGTGAGAGAGCCAGAGAGGAGGGGGCATACCCCAAACCGTGTCCACAGGCAACCTGGCTCAGAGGCTGCAGCACACTGGACAGGTGAGGAGGACGGTCTGCAGGAAGGGTTGTCCTGGGGCCCCTCCCAGACGAGGACACCCTACGCAAGGCCTGACCACGAGAGGGAGCTCTTGCAAAGGGGCTTTCCGGGCTCAGATCAGGGTCCCCCAATGGCCAGCAGCCAGCCCGCTCAGGTGACATGCACATAGCTACCTTGCTGGCTGGTAATGCTGTTCCACTATGCACATCTCCTTCCAGGTCAAACGTAGTCTCTTGGACGATTCTGTGGGGTAAAAGAAACACCGAGTTTACTGAGGCTTAAAGATTAAGGCAGAGCCTCTTGGACTCGGGGGTTAAATCTCCCCAGGCTCACTAGACAGGGAGAAGGGCTTTGTTTGCTGCACACGTGCTCGGGGAACAGCAACAAGTCTCTCCTGGGCTTCATGAACATTCCCAGCTGGGGTGAGGGCATGCTCAAGGGTCTGCCTTGTAAAAACAGTACTACAGAGGCCGTGCGCACACGCGAGGGTGCAGTGTAGAGACCAAGCCACCAGGACTGCAAGCGGATGAAGTACAGGCCGGAAACAACAGCCACCACATCGAGAGGCAGAAACAAGAGCTAAGCTACCTACCCCTTAGAAAGGCAATTGTACAGTGGTTCTAAACTACCTGAGTGTCACGACATAAGTTAAGAGAGAGAAACGAATACAGTAAAACCACACCAGGAATTAGCCCAGCTCACACAGAGTATAAAATAGGATAGGATTTATAAGACCAACAACTTCTCCATTGCAAATACCTTTTTTAACAACACAAACAGCGACTGTACACACGGACCTCGCCAGATGGAATACACAGGAATCAAACTGACTACATCTGTGGGGAAGATGAGGGACAAGCTCAGTTTCAGCAGCCAAATGAGGCCATGGCCTGAATGGACCAGGCCATCAACTGCCCCTGTGTAAGTTCAGGTTGCAGTGGAGAGGAATGGAAGCAAGTCCACCAGAACCAAATACGGTCTCGAGCCGAGCCCCTGAATGCAGGGAGCAAAGCAAGGGCAGATCGGGCTCACTGAGCAGGATGACAGGAGACCTGAAGGGCTCTGGGAGGGCATCACACAAGGAGAAAGCAAAAGGCCATTAAAAAGAGAGGATAAAGAGAAGAGATCAGAGTGGGTGTCAGAAGAGACTTTCAAACTCGCTGCTGATAGTGGAGCAGCGAGAGCAACGGGAAGAAAGGACGATGTCAAAAAGCCACAGAGAACATTTCGAAGGGCAGCTCAGGAAGACAGCGCATTATCATGAAGTGTGCAACGACCTGGGGCTAGGAAACTCAAAAGGAGAAGCACGCTCAGCTCAGTTCAAGTGTAAAGAATTGAAGGAAAAATTAAAAGTTCTGAGTTGCAATATTAAAGGATTCTTTATGCAAAATACTGAACCAGACAGGAAGCATCAAAATAAGATAGAATGAATATAGCGTCAAACACAGCAAACTGCTCCACAAAGAATCATTTCAAGAGGTAACAACAGAGAGTCAACAGATGTGGTACTGAAGGGAGAACTTCAAGTGAAAGCAGGGCACTGACTAAAAACAAGGCTCTGGGGACTGGTGGACTACCCACCGAGATGTTCCCATGAGCTGACGCTCACTCACGCACCTATGCCAAGAAGGTGGGAAGGCAGCTACCTGGCCAAGTGACTGAAAGAGAGTCCTATCTGTGCCCATTCCAAAGAAAGGTATGGTAATTACATAATCTGTTGTCAATTTGAGATTTCCGTGTGTCGATCAGGTCACAGCTTGATGACCTCATTTGGAGGTGCTAAAAAGATAAATAGCTCGCTCCCTGTGAGACATTACTGACGGTAGGCCTGGCGGGGCTAAACAGATGCAGCCAGAGCCCTGGAGCCAGAGGAGCCATGTGGAGTCCCCTGCCAGCTCTGAAATGCTTACACCACCACTGGATCCACGAGACCTCCCCAGCCACTAGCCTGTAATCTTCCTGCATTCAGCATCATTGAATGTGTTTCCTGAGTCTGAAGAGGACTTCATAGATTGGTATCATATGGGCTAATATAGAATTTACAGACTTGATCTGGACTGGACTGGGATGTTTTCTCAATATTCAACTGCCTTGTTACACAAAGCTCCTTCTTATGCACATGAGTGTCTATGCACTTGTTTCTCTAGTCCACCCGGACTAACACAAAAGGTAACCCCACAGAATGCAGAAGTGATCAAGCATTATCACTAATATCACATACAACAAAAACTTTGTTGAAGGCTTTTCAACCACGGCTGCAGCAGTACATTATCAGGAAGCTGCCAGAGTACCCAGTAGAGAAAATGGCAACAGGGACCTTATGTCTGATGTCAGATGGATCTTGACTGAAAGCAGAGTGTTTTCTTTGCTTGCTTGTATTTTGTTAATTATGCAAAGGCATTCGACTGTATGGATAACAAACTCTGAATAACACTGGGAAGAATGGGCATTCCAGAGCACTTTCCTTGTACTCATATGGAACCTGTATACGTAGCAAGAGGCAGTCACTTGAACAGAACAAGGACATATTATATGGTTTAAAATCAGGAAGGCATCAGCATTGTCTTGTCTCACCAGTGATTTAACCTCCAGGTTGTGCAAATCATCAGAGAAGCTAGGTGACATGCAGAACACGGAATTCGGGTTACAGAAAGGCTAGTAAAATCTGTGAGATACTCATGCCTTGGCTTGCTGAAAGTGTAAAGGACTTGGGAGCATTTGCAGCCTTCAAGACGGATCACAAGTCAATGTGAAGAAAACCCAAATCTTCCCGATTGGACCAATAGGTAGCATCATGACAGAGCAGACTGCAGTCAGGGCTTTCATCTTGCTTGGATCCACCACCACTGCTCAAAGGATGCATCGCATCGGGGACATCTGCTGCCAGAGGCTGGCTGACACTGTGGCAGAGCGCAGGTGTCACTGGGAGGACTAAAGGGTGCCAGGCACAGGCATGTCCATACACACCCAGACGAGAAACGCAGCTGAGCAGTGGTGCTGGCAGAGAAGAGGGAGAGCACCATCAGCTGACGGACAGCCAGAACGCTCCTCGGCAGTGACAACGACATGCGGTCTCACCTCCATCAGGACAGGGCAGTGCCTGGGAAAGGGCACTGTGCGCGGGGGGAGAAGGGGAGCAGCATAAGGGCAAGAGCTCCCAGACATGGACTGCCAGTGGCTGCAGACATAAAGAACAGTTGTGAAGATGGCGCAGGACTGGGGTACAGTCAGGGCTGCTCTGAGGCAAAGTGGACTTGGCGGCACCTAACAGCAGGCGCCACAGACAGAATTGTAGAATGTCTCGAAATATCCAGACTTCTAAACTCACCACTATGAAAAGAGAAGGCGCCCTCTCCTACCATGAGGCGTGCACTGACCGGGATGAGCTCCAGTCCGTAAGCACACACGGAGGGCATGTGAGCAGCCGTTGGTCCTGGCCTGCCACCAAGCTCAACTAAGGGGAGCCTTGGTGGTCGGGGAGACTGTGGCTCATGGAGACCAAGACGCACTTGGGAAGACTGCCCTCTACACAACCAGACAATGGAAAGGGATTAAATCTCTTTTCATTACAGAGTCTTAAAAAAGAAAGTCTAATTTCACAGCAGGATGGTAATGCCAACAGAGCCCTGGAGGTGCAGTACATTTAAGCTCGGAGCTGCCAGCGGAAGGTGGATGGATGGATTTCAGCAGCCCCTCTCTGGCAGAAAAAGGAGGCAGAGCCTACTTTTACAGATCCAGGCTAAGGAGCAGTTTCTCTCTCCTCAGGAGTCCCCAGGAGTCAGAAACAACTCACTGGCGATGGATTTTATGGGAACGCTGAACTTGTATTTAAGATCTCTGACAGAATGAAGCATGGGAAGGATGTAAGAGTTCACATCGCTTCATATTGAGAAAGGCAAGTCCACAGGCACCACTCTCCGTCACTAGGACAAGACATCACCTTGGGATGCAGCTGACCACACAATTCCACCGGAGAAAGCAGAGGTTACGCAACGCATTACCAGGTCCTCACCGCCAGTCGAGGGCCCAGCACCAAGAAGGCGCCCTAAGTGACAGGGACAAACACAGCCGCCTCAACAACGGGATCGCGCAGGGCAGAGTGAGGGCGGCATGAGGCAGGTGCGCTGCTCGGTAGTTCAGGGCTCTACAAGCTGGAACACACGGCACGAAGAAACTGAGCACAGACAATGTTTTGGGGACTGGCTGTGGCCTAACAGGAACCTGTGGGCTGACAATGCTGGCCTCCCTCACCTCACGTGCTCCCCGTATGGGCAGAACAGGGATGGGACCTATGGGCAGAACAGGGATGGGACCGTGGTCATCATGAGTCCACTGAGCATGAGCGTCCCAGCAGACCACACTTAGCCACCACCTTACCAAGTCCTTATATTTCCCCCTAAGTCCAGTTTGACCAGGGGCCGGCAGGGACTGTGAGAAGCCAGGGTGGGAGTGGTTCTGAGTTGCACTGCAGTGCAAAGGTCAGCAGTTCTGCCCTGTCCCATGGGGGGCTGTGAATTAGTGTTGGCAGACAGCACTGAAT
Source organism: Tenrec ecaudatus (assembly GCF_050624435.1). Lineage (NCBI taxonomy): Eukaryota > Metazoa > Chordata > Mammalia > Afrosoricida > Tenrecidae > Tenrec > Tenrec ecaudatus. The sequence continues at coordinate 1,829,836 of NC_134536.1, forward strand.
GACGTGAGTGGACAGACGTGTGGACTGTATCAGCTCAGGCGGTGTTCTTCAGTGCTGTCAGAGCTCCCCCTATGGGGGAGGCGGCCCACTTACTCTGGAACCTGGGAACGGGTGAGCCACATGCCAGGTGACTCAGGATACCCAACCAGGAGAGCAGAGGGTCACACTGGCCTCTCAGGCTCTGAATCGGTACTAGAAAATAAAGGGCTGAGTTACTCAGAAATTGCTCTCAGTTGGACATGAAAACAAAATTCAAAAGGTCCATCCTACCAATGATGCCAATGGAAGAACTCTAGAGTCCAGCAAGAATGCAAGACGCCTGCACCCTTATGGACAGGAAAGCAGGCAGCACGTCGCCACCCACTGCATCCACCGCTCTCAGAGCAGGAGACCTCACTACTCCCTCCCACCCTGAGAGGACAGAGGGTACCGGCCGGCACTGTGTGCACTCCCACAGAGGCATGCCCCACACACAAACGGGGCCTGCAGGCATCAGGCATGGTGACACATGCCAGGCAGGGACTACAGTCACTCGGGCAAGTCCGTGGGGCCGGCGTGCTCTTCTTCACCCGGAAGGAAGAGGAAAACTGATGAGGAGGGGACCCTGAGCATGCCCCAGGCCAAGGAAACGAGGAGAGGAGCTCAGGGACAGAGGCGCCAGGCCTCACCGGCCAGCCCTGCCAAGAGGAGGCATGCAGGTGCCTCAGCCCTGAGAGGGGAGAGGGGCTGGGGACCACAGGGGTTCCTGCCAGATCAACCCCTCCAGGGAGGGAAAGACACTGCTGAAAGCTGCGCCTGTGTCAGTCATGACCTGAGGGGCTTCTTCCACAGCCATCCCCTGAGAGGCACTAGCTGGAGTCCTCAAAATGCCTGGTGTCAGAATTGGGTTGGGGCGGGGGGTGGGGGGGTGGGGAAGCAGAAGCTTCTGAGACCCCAGGCCCACAAGGAATGTGTGTAGCCAGGAGCCCATGCTAGGCACACAGGCACACAAGAAGCAAATGAAGTGTGTTTAAGACACCAGCTCACAGCTAGTCATGCCAAGGCCAGAGCTTCCACTTTAGAATGGTTCATTCAAAGGTCTTTCTTCCCCCAGAACCAGTTCAAAGCAGGCAGAACTGCAGCCAGAGCACAAAGCACGCCACAAGGGGATGACGCCACCTGTCCCCGGTTGCAGTTCCTCAGGGAGGAGGCTGACATGGCAGCCGTGGTTACCCACCCCTGTTTGTGCCTGGGGCCGCGGGCCACCAGGCTCCCGTCCACGGTTCTCTTGGTCAGAGCCTGGTCCTGGCCTGGATCCACAAACTTGAACACATGCAGCGACCCGAACTGGACCTTCATGCCGCTCTGCAGCATGGTCGTCTCTGAGAGGCGCTGGCCTTCCACGTACGTCTCAGCATCCATGCTCCTGGGTGTCACAGTCACCACGCCGTCCATGTTTGTGAGGTCACAGTGATGGGGTTGGATGCCAGGGCCAAAGAGCTGCAGGGGATCAGAGTGATGTCACCCCAAGTGCCCACCGCTGTCTCAGACCTCCATGGTGAGCCTCGCTGGAGCCCCAGAGAGGCTGTTTGTGAGCACATGTGCATACACATGTGTCTATCTCCCAGTTGTATCAAACGAATTCAGCATGAAAAATAAAGCAATTTATTTCTATCACCCAGTGGCTTGACTTCAGGCATATCTCCCTTGTCCATTAAAAAGCAGGCAGTCACTTTTAAAAGGCTATTCTAGTTAGCTGGGACATAGTCTCAGAGGGCCAGGACTGCGCACCTGGTGTGGGGATCGTGGAGCCCGGCACCTCACCTTGGAGAGTACCATCTGCCCTCCTCCCTCCCGAGCTCGGGCCCCCACTTCCAACCCCCGGACTGCAGTGCACACCGTAGGCCTGTCTGCACGCTGTCTGATCAGGGCCAGGTCACAGGGAAGGAAAGTTCCGCCCAGCGGACCCCACCCCCACCCCCATACACACAGGCAGGGACACTCACCTGGATGGAGTTGTCCTCAAACCTCTCTGTTCCCACCTCAGTGACACTCAGCTGCAGGCGGTAGAGCTTTGGCTTGTCCCTGGAATCGGAGCCATCTGGAGAGGAGGAGAGCAAAGCTGGGCCATGGGCCGAGACCATAGGCAGTGACACGGCAAGGCCCACTTCCTCTGGGTGGCTTTCCAACTGCTCCCACTGGATGTCATGTGCGTTAGCAAACATGACACAGAACTCGCCAAGTGAGGAACAGGTGCGTGTGCTGTCTGTCTCTGCTGTCCGGGATGTTTCCACCCACCCCCTCACTCACAGGACTCTAAGCTCAGAGAGGAAAAGAGTGGGTCTCCCAGAGGGGTGCCCTGGCTGTTCTCAGTGGTTCCTCCTCCTGCACACTGCATCCTACAAGCGCAGGCTTGGCCAACTGTGACAACGGCAGGTTGTGCCGAGTTCCGGAATGGGGCCACCTGCTGGGGCACATAGGGCATGACAGGTAGACTCTGCAGCGGACGGCACCCCGAGGGCTTCCCTGCCCAGCGGAGGCCAGCAAAGACCCCAGGCTGTCTGCTTTCCTTTAAACTGCACCCCTGCTGGGGGAAGGTTCTGCTCGGGAATCACTTGGGGGCACCATTTGTCACACGTGGGTACCAGGCCCCCTGTGCCCAACAGGCTCTGATTCGGCCGAGGTCCCTGAGGCCCCCGCAAAGACTCGGCACTGAAAATGGAGAGACACACTCCAACGGAGGTATGAGACACAGTGACTGTAGGTGGAAACAAACCCCCCAGATAGGAGGGCATGAACAGGTACATGTGCTGAGGGCGACCGTGTAGCCCGTTAGGACGACGCTGGCTGCGCCTGGGCTCTGGGCCGAGCGGGGCCTAAGGACCCGGGGCCCCACCCAGGGAAGGCGCTGAAACCCATGCCCCCTTCCTCCCCTCCCGGCTTCCTCCAGTTCAAGGGCTCGCAGGCCCCCGAGGACAGACCCCCAGGCAGGTCTTCCTCTCCGTTCCTCTTGCTCTCTCTCCACCTTGGGACAGCACCCAGGGCCTGGTTTGATTTGGAAGAAACGGAGGAGGGGGAGGGGGCAGTGGGGGGGAGATGGGGCCACCACATTCTTCTGGACAGAGCTGTTTTCCACGTACTCCGTGGACAGCACAGAGTGGCACTGGAAGCCACACCCCAGCTCTTCTTCCTCTTACAACAGGGACCCCACACGTAGTTCATCTGGCCCCAAGGACCCTCCCTCAAGCCCTCCTCTCCCTCGGTGTGAGTGCCAGGGACCTGAATGACACTGACCCCACGAGGCAGAGCCGGACTGCCCTCCAGGCTCTCACAGGCGGCCATATTTACAGGAAAGGGAACTCGGCTGCGGGCCGCAGGGCCTGCAATTCACACCCAGCAGCTGCTCCACAAGACCAAGCTCTGAACCCTGCAGGGCAGGCCTGCCCATCCTACAGGGCCCCCACGAGTCAGAATCCACTGCATGCTTGTACATGTTGTCTGGGGAGCCTGGTGGTGCAGCGGCTAAGCGTCTGCTGTGAATCTGGCGAGAACCCCCAGACACCCTTCAGGAAAAGGAGGTGCCAGGCAGCTTCCACAGATTCTGAGGATACCCTGTAGAACAGTCCTGCCGAGGAGAGCTGCCCAGGTCACCAGCCCCTGCTCTGTGACCACAAGGCCATGTCCCAGTGGAAGGGGGGGACTATGTTGTAGGGACCAGCAGTGACCAGTGAGGGAACTGCCCCCCAAAATCTAAGTCCCCTCAAATTGAATTAGCAAGAAACACGGGACAAGAGGTCAAGCTGAGAACGACGCTCACAAACTCACACACACAATAGCAGCTCCGCACGACCCCTCTCTCACAAGCAAGCGGGAAAACAAAACCAGAAGAGCAATTTCAGCAATAAAATCTTCCAATTTAAAAACACAGACACTGTATGCACGCCTGAAGATCAAAGTGGTAACAAACGAAGCAAGGGAGCACGGACAGGCACTCCATGCCTGGCTCCTCTGACGAAACACCCGTCTGTTGGTCAGGTCAGAGGAAATCCTGCCAAGTCCCAGACGCTGAAAGGTCAGTGAAGCCGACAGACAGAGCTCAACAGGAAGCAAAATACCCAGCTGGATGGAGCACTGCTGGGTAGAACTGACAATGAGCATGGGTCTGTGTGAGGAGAAGTGGGCAAGATGGACGGACTGACACAGTGGCTGCAACAATGGGCTTAAACAGAACCACAGCTGTAAGGCTGGCACAGGACCAGTCGATGGGGCCGCTATGGGTCGGGACTGACCCCAAGCACCATCAACACCACCACGCTATTTAAGGAGGTCAGAGGACAGCCCAGAGTGACAGATGGCCTTCATGGAGTACACACCATCTCAGCCAGAGCTCAGGGGCGCCCAAGCAGATCCCTGGCAGTGGTGGGCAAGAGGGTGAGGGGGCCGGGATCAACAGGGAAGTGCCTCACTGCCAGGCTCCTGCCATCCCCCTCCTTCTTTCCCCACCCCACCCCACCCCACCCCACGTCCTGCAGTCGCTGGCCCACTGACACAGGGGCTTCTCCACAGAGAGCGGTGGTCACAGCTACAGCCACCTCTCACATGCCAGACCCCCAGGCCAAGCCCCTCCCCTTCCTCTCCGACCATAACGAAGGCAGCCTGCTGGGAAAGCTGGGGGTGGGGTGGAAGGCAGGAGGACACACCCAGTGCAAACACGGGAGAGGGGCCAGAGCCTGATGAGCAAGGAGAGGATGTGAGTGCGAGGACAGATGGCAGAGCAAGCGTACCTTCGTGAGGGTGGTAGCTGTAGCAGGCAAAGTGACTCCCTCTCCCTGGGTGGACGCAGGCAGCGCCAGCAGGGGGGCCGTAGAGCAGGCGCAGGAGGAGGAGAGAAAAGACACAGACACGTGTGAAAGTGTGGCGAGGAAGGGGGTGCTGGCCGGCCAGCCGAGGGAGGGCCCCAGCATGCCAGGCTGCCAGAGCGTGGTGGGGGCACAGTGCAGGCCGGACCAGTAGCCACAACTTGCAGCCCCATGGACACACCTCCACCAGAGCTACCAGAGAGCAGTTGGGCGAGGGACAGCTGTGAGGTGTCTTGGGACTCCCCTGACAGAGAGGAAAAGAGAAGGTGGGGTGGCGGTGAGCAGGCCAGGTGACAAGACTTGGCTTTGACAGCCACAGCCCTCAGAACGGGCGGGCGGGCAGGCAAGGCTGGGGGGCAGCTGTCTCCAGGGCAATGAGAACCACTGCCGCCTGCTCTGCTCACTCACTCTGCGGGGCTCATGTGCTGGGGTGAGGGTCCCCGCAGGCCAGTCCCAGGTCCATCTGCCCTGCGGACTAACCCTCTGCAACCTTCACAAGGAAAAGAGCCACTGCTTGGAAGCATCCTGGGAGGACTCTCCGTGCCGTGCCAGGCCCAGTGCCTTGGACAGATCCTTGCAAACCTCTGTGCTGGAAAGCACATGACTTGCTCCGTGTGGCTGCAATGGCTGCAGAGCAGCTCGCAGTGCCTGGCATGCCCTGGGCTGTGTGCATGTGCAGCGGCAGGCCTGGGGCCTGGACTGAGCTCTCTAGCCAGGGGCTGAGGGACAAGGCTGCGCATTTCTCACAGACAGTCAGGGGCATCTCGTTGTGATTTGGCATAAAGGTTACTCCCTGCAGCCACAGTGCCACGTCCCGGCCACCACAGAGGCCACCTCACAGTGGGTCGGCCATCTCCTGGCTGGTATCACTCACCATGACTTCATCAAAACAGCCCTCTCAACTGTGAGAGCCCAGTCTGACCTCCACACAGCATATACCGTATCCGTCACGCGGGGAAGCACAGGCCTGGCCAGGGCTCCCAACTAGTGGGGAGTGGGGGAGCGCAGGGGCGGGGACAGCAGTCACTGGCCGAGTTCTGCACACATGCGCAAAGAGCACACAGGGAAAATGACCTGTCGGCGGTCGGGGGTGACTCCAGCCGAGATCCAGCTCAGGACAAGAGGCCTGGCTTAGAGAGGTCGAAGGTCATACTATCTGGAGGGCTAACATGAACAACCCTCGGCCAAGCCTCATTCCCAAACAGATGCCTGCTTCCAGAAGATCGCTGTCTTTACACACAGTGGCCGTGCACTACACAATGGCTGGAGAGCCTATGTGTGCACATATTCTACACATACACACACGTACACTCATGTGCTATAGCCGTCTATTCAAGCTGCACCAAGAGGTTGAGTACATGCATATGCACACACACACGTATACATGCATGTACATTATGTTTCTATTCAATCGGTCCAAGAGAAGCAAATTCTAATCTGTTCACTTTAACCAGACGGTTTTACTAAGATTGTTTTGGAAAACAACTTTAAAGAGAGCCGAACTTTCCAACCTTCCCTGCAACCCCTCTCTCTGCACTGTGTTCAAACTGGTGTCTGGGTGCTGATCTTTCCACGGAGCCTCCTCTGACCCAAGCTGTGTGTTGTCTGCAGTGTAATGGCACACCGAGGGCCCCCTCCTCAGCGCCACTCAGCAGGAAGAGAGCGGGTCAGCGTGAAACTGGCCCTCATGCCTGCCCGTTCTCGCTGGGCGCCCCGGCTCTCACCTGGGCTCAGCTCCACCAAGTAGGGCAGCTTCTCGGGAGGCAGGGTGGAGCCATAGGCGGAGCCGTCGGCCCTCTCCTTCCCCTTGAGGGGCCTGCCGTCTACCTGCTTCCTGGCTTTCTTTGGGATGTGGTCTGGTGGCCTCCTCTTCAGCTGGAAGACGAGAAGCCCTGGAAGTACAAGACAGTGGTCAGCAGCAGCCTCCAAAAACATCGTACCAAGCCCAGGGTGCTGGCTGACACGCCACCAGAAACCTTTCGCAGGGAGACCACACCGCCTCTACATGGGGGATAAGATGCCCCGCAGTGAAGCCCCGAGGGCTGCTTTCAATGAGCAGCTGGTAGGCGTAGTCTGTGTTAAAATCTCAGAGTGGCTGTGGATCAGAAGGGACTAGGCAGCAGCAAGTCAGGTATGGAAACAGGCCCTTCGTTCAATGACGAAGGCCCACAGCACCTTTTGTGCCCATTGGCCACATCCTCACCTGAGGGACCCAAGGCGCAGCAGCTCATCATGGGCCTGCTGACCACAGACGGTCCCTCGTGAGGAAGCTGTGGCAGTGGTCAGCCCCACGGGCTGCATGCTGCCCCACAGGCTCTGCATCAGAATGGGCAGTGAGTGGAAGTGAGGGGGAGAGGGTGTGCGCGCACGCACACGCAAGGGGCTTCCAAACATTCCAAGAAAAATGCAGATCTTGGAATTCCCTTTTTTCCATGACCTCTGAGAAGCCCTATTGCCTAAATACCGTCATTCTAATTAGCTTGATTATTAATTGACCTCTCCAAGAATTTGAAGCAATTTGACTTTAGCAGAATCAAGTTTAACTTCATACAGTCCAGGAATAAAATGCTAAAAGAGTATTTTAAAATAAGTTATAAAACATCCCAACGAAACAAAAGCCTTGTGTGAGTGAACATTCATATGTATGTTAACACCAAGGCCACTGGGGGGCAGCAGTCAGCTGGCGCCCGCAGGGGATGCCAGGTCTGAAGCCCTGGGAGCCCAGTGTTGCCCACCCAGCCAATCCATGCAGATGTCACTGGGTCTACTGGGGCCAGCAAGCAGTAGTCGTCTTCCAGACACACAGTGGAGAAGCCCTTCTAACTGCAGCATTACAGCCTGCCCACATCCTCCCTCAAGAATGGGGCGGGCTCCGAGGGGAGTGGCCGAGCCCGGGACAAGGGAACCTATCAGCAGCAGTTATTCAACACGTGGTCACCACCAAGGTCAAAAGCATCAAGGCCAGCTCCCCCGGGTACACCAAGGAGGAGCTGGGTGGACCCAGCAGGAGGGAGCCACGGAGACACGCACCTTTGTCGCTGGGCCACTCCCGGAAGATCTGTAGAGGACATTCGTCGTCGTCCAGGATCATCTCCTTAGCACCTTTCTCGTCAGAGTGCTGAGCGCCAGGAGGCAGCATCACCTGAAAACCAGCACACAGCAACGCTGACCCACGTGTGCCACGCAGAGCTACAAGCAGGGCGCACACCGACCTAAGAAGGCTCTCAACCTGCATGGTCGGCAGTCACTGCAGAATTAAAACCAGTCAGCACGACCTCCAGTGACAAGCTGGGCAGATGCCATTCGACTGCCTGCCTCCTTGGCCCCCAGAGACACGTTTTAGACACGTCTACACGGACAGACTGTGGGGCTGACTCCCGAGTGACTATAGCAAACTCGTCTCTTCAAGTCCACACTATTTTCACAGGGGCTCCCTCCCGTTGGCGGACGTCCCTCAGGAGGCAGCCCACACCGACAGAAAAAGGGCTCATCTCTTCTCTTCCTCACGCTGTCATCTGGTTGGGGAGACGCATTACAGCACTACATGCAGTGCCTGCCTGCTTGGAGTGGGTCCCAGTGGAGATGCTAACCACAAGGTTGGCAGTTTGAAACCACCATCGGCTCCTCAGGAAGCAGAAGAGGCTTTCTGCTCCCATACAGACTGGCAGCCTCAGGAGTCCAGGGGCAGGTCCACTCAGTCAGCCCAGAGGGTCACTATGCGTCTGCATGGACTAGGTGGCATCGTGACGCTGTGCTGGCCCCCCTGAAGCACCTGCCGCCACAAGGGGGAGACGCACTCTCACTCGTTAACCTGGGATGGCCTTCACCGGTCTCAGAAACAAGCCGTCACTCACATCCATCTCCCAGATTCCAGAGCTCTCTGGCTGCTTGTCATCTCTTTGCCTGCTCTCTTTATCCTTACAGTGTTTTATTTCTCTTTAATTTATTATTCTTTTGTCTCATCTATTTTCCGCTAAAAGTTGGCTCTAGCCATAAAACCAAGCACCTATCAGATAATGATTTTAATGAGTGACTATCACAGTATTTCAGCTGCAGTTATCCAGGGGGTGGAGGCCAGCTTGGAACATTTTGTCGTACTGTGGTGGTGTGTGTGTTGCTGGAAGCTGTGTCACTGGTATTTTGAATGTCAGCAGGGTCACCCAAAGTGAACAGGTGTAGGCAGAGCTTCCAGACAATGAAGGACTCAGCCCCCCACTCCAGAGGGAGCCGCCGAGAACCTTACGCATAGCTTTGAAGCGTTTTCAAACACTGAAAGCCTAAAAGGAAGCAGCACATTGTCAGAGATCCTGCTGGAGGGTGGGCCCCTCAAGTTCGAGGGCACGCAAAATGTGACTGGTGGTTTCTTGGAGGGGACGGGAGTCTAGCGAAGCCTGTGGGAGAGGCGCCTCAGGGGTCTTCCTGTGCTGATGGGCAAGATTCACGGTCAACAGAAACAGCTCCTAAGACCTTCTCGTGATCACAACGGAATGTGCGAAGGACGGATGCGGGGCAATCGGAAGGTCGCAATCGAAACGCAATGCATGAGGAGCGAGATCCAAGGCATTAGTGAACTGAGACGTGACTGGTGCTGGCCACTTGGAATCAGAACATGGCGGGGCAGGACACAATCAGGAAGAAGGGCCTGGCCTTCATCGTCAGAAAGGAGCTAGATGAACCCATCATGAAGAGCAATGCGATCTGTGATCGGGTTATAACTATCTGCCTTCAGGGAAATCCAATCAATACAACGATTACTCGATTCCATGCACCAACCACTTACTAAAGCTAGTGAAGAAACTGAAGAATGCGACCAAGGACCTCAGTCGGAAACTGATCAAACATGCATATCAAGATGCAGTGACGGTTATTGGTGATCGGAGTGCAGAAGTTGGAAACAAAGAGGAAGGAACCCATCGTTGGAAAAGATGGACTTGGTGATAGAAATGAAGCTGGAGATCACATGACAGAATTTTGCAAAACCAACGAGTAAGTGTGGCATGGGGAGGAAATCGGCAGAGGCCCAAAAGTGACCCAAGGCCACCGCTCTGGCCAGGCAAGTCCTCCTTCGCTGACCACTGGCACAGTACTGCCCTGAGGGGCTACTGACCCGGGCGATGCAGTAGTCCCGAGGACTGTCCTTCTCCAGGCCGTACTTCTCCAGAGCTTCAACCACAGCAAAGTCGGCGGTGTCGGTTGTCGACAGCAGGATTGTCTTGTAGGGAATGTTTGGTTTTAAACTGTCTGCATAGATCCGCAGTGTTCCACCTGAAGAACAACAACATCGCCATGTTTTTCAGCACACGTTCACAGCAAATGAATCACGGTAAAAACAGACCTCGTGATCCCCCAGTGGATGGTCACACAGCTTTCACTGGACGGCAGGCCTGAGGACAGAGACCCACAGCAGCCCCGGGAGGAGGTGGTGCATGAATGATGCCGGCTGCCGGAAGAGACCCAGACTCACAAGGATGCCTCTCAAGCCAGAGCGGCGTCTCAGGGAAGCATCTACCATTACTGCACAGGGGAAGCGTGGACTGAAACATCTGGTGTTCCTTCTCCCACTCTGCTTTTCCACTCCTGTACTGACATGCTGGACCTGCTGGTGTTTTAAACTTTTGTGTGAATTGGATAGAGGTTTGAGAGCAGGTCAAGTCTTACATTGAACAATTCATACTCTCATTTCATTTCAATGTCCTCGATGAGATGGCGCAGCCCACCCCCTTCCCTGGGTTTCCTGCTTCTCCAACCATCCGACTGGACTGCTGTCCGTGGGGAAAGGCTGCCCTGCCCTCTGATCTGAAAGGGCGGTCAATTGCATACCTCACAGTGAGACACTTTTCATGCACCTATTTTTAAAACATTTTTTCCAACTTCCTGATTACCCATCTTAATGGAAACTTCAGAATTCAGATAAGCTTAAATATTAACTACACTAAACGCCAATTTAGAAAACTAGAGCTAGGAAGCAGGAGGTGCTAGATTCCACAATCCAGTGTTTGCCACTGACACCCCTGCTGCCCGGTTACCTAACTTTAGGATCAGTGAACAAAAGCAACTTTTAAAAAAGACAAATGCCTAAAAGCAAAAGCAAAATGAAACAAATACACTTAATTGTGAACTACAGTGAAGATGAGACTTTCTGCTCCCGGTCTACTCGGTTGAGTTAGTTAGTTTATTGTGCCAACCTGGTCAATAAACACATGTGGGGTTAATTGAAGAGCAGAGGGATAAATGGCTCGGTGAGCCTAGCCTTTCAAGTTCAAGTTCTCAGGTCTCTTGCTTTGTAATGGTCAGACCAGGGTGCAACTACCTTAGCAGTTCCCTGCTTCAGCTGGCAAGGCTCACTTCCTGCAAGACATCCCCAAGGAGAAGCCACATGGATCTGCCCCGATGCAGCCCTGGGTGCTGGAGCATCCGTGTGGAGACCCCTGCCAGCGCTGAGATGCTTACAGATTCAATGTGTCGGCTTTCCTCCTGCAGTCTGCATTATTGCATCTGTTTTGTGAGATGGAGGAGGACTTTGTGGATTGGTGTTGGACATATGAGTTAATGTTGGACTTGTGGGCTTGGGCAGCACTGGGTTGGGATGTTTTCTTGATGTGCCCTTAACCTTTATATAAAACTCTCTCTTATACATGTTTCTGTGGATTTGTTTCTCTAATGTACCCAGACTAACACATCTGTCCTGTAGGGTCGCGATGAGCTGCAATCAGCTTGAAGCAGGCAGTCTGTCACTTTACATGTTTGGAGAAAAAGTTTGGGATAGAGCATGGGGCTGGGACAATAGTTTGGGAGTAAGGTGAAGCACAGGGAAGAGGCTTAGTACTCTGTCAAGACTTGGCAGTTCCACTCTGCCCTCCAGGGTCCCTGTGAGTCCAGTGGGTGAGCGGGTGAAGCATGGTCATTACATCACTCTCCCTCATCTTAGTGTGAACCTGATCTTTAACCTCAGCAGCCAGACTGGGGAGCACACTCAGGGACCTGGGTCGCCCCTTGGGGGAACAGAGCTCTTCTACTTCAGGCCACCCCAAGGAAGCACCTGCCTTAGGCACCTGTTTCTCACAGCAGCCAAGCCACGTACTTAAGGAGACCTGGTGGTGCAATGGTGACACCCTAAAGGGTGACAGGTCAACACCCCGCCCCCACCTCAGGGCCCCTGTGCAATCAGGTCGCTGTGCAGTCAACAAGTGGCGGCCTGGCCCCGAGCTGCAGCGCAGGCAGCCTGTCCTGTCCCTGCAATGCAGGGCGCTAGCGGCCCTCTCCCACTCATGCTGCCCACCTGAGTCTGGCCGCCCGTCCGAGCTGCGGAACTCCTGCATCCTCCTCTCCAGCTTCTGCTGCCGCCGGCGCTTCATCACTACCTCGGGGTTGGAGATGGTGCGTGTGAAGCTGGTCTCAGGCATGTCTTTGTACACCTCCGCAGCCAGGCGGGAGTTCTCGCTGGGGACACAATCAGCAGCCACCGGGTCAGGTCCGCACACAGCACACACCCTGCAGTAGCCCACTCTGACTCTCCTCCCAACTGCATGTCAGGGGCCTGCTGCGGGGCCCTACCTGAACCCACACAGTCTCCCTGAGGAGACTGAAGTGCAGACGGCCATGCAGCCTTGTGGAGCAGTGAGCCGAGGGGTGACGTCCGAGCACCTGAAATGTGTGCCTGGCTCGGTTGTTGTACCCACAATATTTCACATGTTCTAATTACTGAGTGATCGAGTGATCGTAAGATCATCTTCACATAGCCCAGCTTCCCTGACGACTTCTCAGCATTAAGACTGAGTCTGGTGAGAGGATGTAGGCCTGATGCACACCTTTCCTGACTGTAAGCCACGCAGTGTGCCCTTGTGCTGTTCGCACGACTGCCTCTTGATCCATGCACAAGTTCCAAATGAGCACAATTAAGTGCTCGGGAATTCCCATTCTTCCCAAAGCTCTTCATAGTTTGCTATGGTCCGCATAATCACATGCCTTTGTATAGTCAATGAAACACAGGCAAACCTCTTGCTGGTACTTTCTGCCTTCAGCAATGATGTCCCTTGTTCCATGTCCTCTCCGGAGCCTGTCCTGAACCTCCGGCAGCTCCCCGTTGATGTGCTGCTTCAGCAATCTTAGAAGTATCCTCAGCTAAATCTCACTCGCAAGTGATACTAACGCTTGGTCAGTTCCACAATTCGTTTCGTCAACTTTCTTTGGAATAAACACAAGTATGGCTCCTGTCCAGTTGACTGGCCTAGTAGCAGTCTTCCCATTTCCCGGCTTTGACTGGGGAGTGCTTCCAGTGCTGCATCAGGCTGTCGGACAACGTCAGTGGGCATGCGCCATTTTAGAGGCTTGTTTCTCACCAACACCTGCAGTGCAGCTTGGATTCCTGCTGTCAGTGACACTGGTTCTCCTTCACATGCTGCCTTTTGAAATGGGTGACGGTCAACCAATTCTTTTTGGTACGCTGGCTCTGTGTATTCTTTCCATCTTTGATGTCTCCTACGTCGTTCAATACTTTGCCCGTGGAATCGTTCAATATTACAACCTGATATTGCAAAACTGAGGCCGGAGTTTCTTCTCCGGTGTTTCACAGCTTGAGAAATGAAGTCTTCTTCTCACACATCCTTCCCCGGCTGCAAGGAGGCTCGGAGGGCTCGCGTGCCTGACACTTTGCTACCATGTTGTCAGAATGAGAAGCACAGGAGGCTGGCTGCTCCTACTCTCACTAGACAAGGTGGTGAAATAGAGGTGAACTCAAGGGCTTGCAAGCCACCACCCAAGGGCCACAAAAAAGACCTGGAAGTTGTAAATTGTGCCCTGAAAGAAAGCCATCCTTCTTGTACTGAAAGAGCTAATATTACTGAAAATCAAACCCAGAATCTTGACACTTGGGGTGAATACACATAGACACGCAATCAAGAGGCTGGGCACACTAAATTCCAATAAATTGACCCTGCCAATAGAAGCAGAACCTGTTGCTAGAAGCATTGAAGCCCCCACCCTCATCTGTGAGAGTGCCACGCTGCCAAGGGTGGTGCCTGGGGCGTTGCCTGGGCCAGCCCTAGAAGTGTACGTCTTAAGAGATGGTTGCCTGCTCCCAGGACCCAGCGCAGCCTCCATGTGCGCCTCTAGACCCACCCCTACACCAAAGAGCCAGAGCTGCCCTCCCAGGGAACTGCTGGCTTCACAGTGCAGCTTTCATAGTGAAGCAGTATAACTGCGTAAGTATTCGCTAACAAAAGGAAACAAATAGCATGCTTCTGAGAAAACAACCAACATCCCAACCACAAGAAAAATAAGGCACTAAATAATTTGATAAAAGCATGTCTTAAGATTTGAATAAGCCTTAACGAACTCTTAAGTATTGCTATTTTTCAAAACTTAAAACATTTCCCACTGGCTCCTAACTCTATGCTACCTCTTGGAATAGCATGTCAACTAGCTCTCTTGGGTACACTGACTCTATGGATTCTTTCCCGCTTCTTTGGACGCTTCCCGCGTTGTTCAACGTTCTGCACAGAGAGCCTCTCGAGACTGCAACTTGCAGCTTGAGCTTCTCTTCAGTGCTTGATGTATGCTGAGCATGCCCTTCGCTTGCCAGCCTCTGCTCTCTGCCCCTTCCGCCGTCACACTGTCCTGTCTTCTCAAGCAGCCCTTTGACCTTGTCTGCTTCGCGCGCTGATGGCATCGTTTCTCGCTGTCATCGAGAGCCCGTCTCAGAGTCTCTTCTGACATCACTTTGCCTTTCTTCCCAGCCTTCCTAGGATCTTCCGCTCTCCTTGTGCATGATGTTCTTTATGTCTTGTCACGAGTGTTCAATGAGTCAAATCTGTTCTTGAAATTCACGTGGGATAGGCTCAGGGCTGCATTTTGGCTCTTGTGGACTTGCTTTCATTGTCTTCATTTTCAATCAACTGATGCTCTGCTCCACAGTCAGCCCCTGGCCTCCCTCTGGCAGAGGATATGCAAGAATTGCAGACTTCAGCATGCATTACAACTCAATGGAAGGAAAACAAATATTCTTACAACTGGACCCAGAAATAACAACATGATAAACAGAGAAGACTGAAGCTGTCAGGGATTCTATGTGGCTTGGATCTAGAATCCATGCTCACGGAAGCAGCAGTGAAGAGCTCAAAGGATGCACTGCATGAGTTCAATCTGATCTCGCGAAGGTGTTACAGAGCACAGATGTCACTTAAAGGACTCCAGTGCACCCGACACAGGTCATTTTCATCAACCACCCCATAGGCATTTGCACGTTGGACACGGAAGTAGAAGAAAGAGCCGAGGCACCTGAATGATGGTGCTAGCCAAGTTCACTGAAGGTACCACAGACGGCCAGTAACACAAACCGATAGGCCTGGACCAAGGACAGACAGCATGCTCCTGAGAGGGGAGGATGGCGAGACTCCGTCTCATGTACGTTGGATGTGTTGTCAGCAGAGAGCAGCCCTGGAGAAGAGCATCATGCTTGGTAACGTGAACGGGCCACGGAAGAGGAAGATGCTTGATGAGAGACACAGTGGCCGCAACCACGGGTCAAACAAGGATGGAGCACATTGGCTCACAGGGTCTCTGAGGTACCTCCACTGCACGCGCCTTCCCCGGGACCTAAGTGTTCCCCAAAGGGCTCAGAGTCCACTCTCCCTGGTCAGTGTTTGCCATTGTCCACTGACAAATGGTCCAAATCTTCTTCACACACAGTCAATTATGAGAACGGACAAAGACTTGAAGAGAGACGTCATTCCAACCCGGGAACAGAACAGCCAGCAAGCGCGAGGAGGAGTGCAGCAGGGTTCAAGATAGAGCAGACTCATGCAGATAAAGACGGGAAAATGCTCGCTCTGAGGGAAGTAGGGAGGGAGGGAGGGAGGAGGTGGGCACGCAGCTCGCACTGGACTTTTCCCAGTGGCAGCCTGACCTGGGTGCCCAGCCCAGAGACGCTCCCAAGCCTGCCACCTTGCCATACTCCCAAAAGCATGCTGGGGGGGGGGGGGGGTACTCAGACGAGTGGTCCAAGGTCCAGCATCACCTGTGGTCTCAAGGAGCTGTGCCCAGGAACAGGTACACCCGGAGCGATGTGTAGGTTGGTACACTTGGAGCTGTTCCATGTCAGTGGCCCAGGTTCCCCACCCCCTTCAGAGCCCGGGACCCTATCCTGCGGGAGGCTCTGTCTGCACAAACGCAGGGCTTGTCCACGTGTCCGGAGGAAAGCAAGCGCCCACAGTGCCGCTCTTCTGACGGCTGCTTTCTCCTCTTGGAGAGTTTACACACTGGTTTTCTGAAATGCTCACACGCTTCTGTACTTCAGCCGTAAAAGGAAAGAAACAGGAGGTGAGACACGATCAGGCTACTGTGGCACACATGCGACACTGCAGTCAATGGGCTCAGGACAGAAGAGAAGGAGCCGCTGAAACGCCGCAGGGCTCCCCGACTCTCTCAAAGGAAGCTGGCACTCAGGCGATATCGGGCGAGCTCTCAGGCAGGCTGAGCAGGGCTACACGCCCCTCAGGAATACAAAGCACCATCGCACCAACTCGACAGGCCACCAACACTCAAAAGCAAAAGGACGGGCAGCCGAACAGGAAGAGGCTTCTGCCATGAGGGCCTGGGGCTTGCTGCTTTGCTCACAGTCAACTCAGACAGACAGACAGACAAACAGACACCCCCTCCCACACACACAAATGTTCACCAGTGTCTGCGGGTGGCAGATTGGCAAGGCTGTGGCACAGAGCTTTTTCCACGGACCCCGAGGCAGGCATGTTTGGGGGGGTATCTCACTAATACCCACAGGCCATATCCCTCAAAGCCCAGATGTGGGCACTCATGACTGCCTGTACCCTCCACACCTGCCTCAGGGCCCAGTCAGCTGCACGAAGAACTGAGGGTCCCCAGAGGTAACTTACATGTCCTCCGCCGGGAAGAGTCTGTCGTCCTTGTCAGATGCTTGTCGCAAGGCCTCCTTCTCCCGCTTCTTCTTCTCCTTCTTCTCCTTCTTCGACAGGGTCCTCTTGAAGTTCTGGATGACACCTTCTTTGTCCTGCTTTTCAGGCCCATTACTCTGAGCCTTCTGGTGAAAAGAACATCGTCACCACGTGGGCTGCGGCACACAATCAACCCCAGGATCTGCGATGGCCGAGCTGGTTCCACCCCCGCTGCGCCCAGGGCAGGGCCTCGGTATAAGGGAGCCAGGCACGGCACACACTGCACCCTCAGGGTGACATGAGCAAGCCAACCAAACCAGGAGCACTAAAGTCAGCAGGCACCCAGGGTGGGGCATGCAAACTGGCGGCCAGTGTGTGGAACACAGCCTGTGCATGGCGCAGCCATGGAAAGAACAGAGCCACTCTGCCTGCTGACCCTCTAGGTCAGAGGCTTCCCTGAAAGCCCACAGGATAGGCTGAGCAGCCATGGAAAGAACAGAGCCACTCTGCCTGCTGACCCTCTAGGTCAGAGGCTTCCCTGAAAGCCCACAGGATAGGCTGAGCAGCCATGGAAAGAACAGAGCCACTCTGCCTGCTGACCCTCTAGGTCAGAGGCTTCCCTGAAAGCCCACAGGATAGGCTGAGCAGCCATGGTCAGCCAGGCTAAAAGGTTTCTAGATCTTGCTTCTTCTTAGTTTACAGGTTAAACTACAAGCAGTCTCCACCAGCCGATGACACGGAAACAAATGACTGGTGCAGAACATTAGCGTTGCCTGGTCAGAATCAGGAATACTCAGAAAGAATGGGGACTGCAGTGGGAAGCTAACCGCCACCACTCTGTGGAGTTGGGCTGGGGACACACGACACCACGTGGTGCATGCTCATCTCCATCCCGGGACTCACAGCACAGCCCTCATCACTGGGAACCTGCCATTCTTAACTACACAAAAGAGACGTAGGTAGGGTAAACCCAGGTGGACAGGGGAGGTCTGTGTCCTTTCTCATTCCACAGGGATCTGCTGCTAAATTGGGTCAAAACCCCATTTTGGATGGCGGCCATTTAGCATGAAGCACTGACATCCCGCAAGCAAGGCTGACTGAAGGTAGTGGTGGTCTTGCCCCACACTGGCCAAAACATCCAACACACTCACTCCTCACGGCCCCACCGCCGCCTTAGCCACCGTTGTGCCTGAGGGCAATGGTGAGCAGTCTCCTGCCCAGCTGGTCTGCACATCATCAGGGATGCCTGGCTCCAAGGACGGCCGAGGAGCACAGTGGACAGTGGCAGCCGTGCTGGTGGGGCCGGTCCTCTGTGTCTGGGCAGTTCATTTAACTGAGGCTGACAGCTGGCAGCCATGTCCTCCACTTTGTGACCGATGTGGCCATGCACACTCATTTTCACAGAGGGACCTGGTCTTGGAGGAGAAGGTTCACGTATTCCTCAAAATATTCTTGACCTATGCGTTTGCTACGAGGCACTGGTACTGAATTCTAGGGTTGGGGGCCCCATGACTCGGTACAGAACTGCCATCCTTCTCAGTCACACCGCTGCTGCCGTCACGACATTCCAGGTGGAAAGTGTTAGAATGACTCTGCTCCATTCCCAACCTCGCCCTTGAAAATGAAAACGGTTTCAAGCAAACTTACTATGCTGTGCTAAGTAGGCTACTCAGCTCTGTTTTCCCATTTTGATTTTATTTGCGTGAGACAGCTTTTGAGTTGATAATCAGGGCAACGCTGGCAGTGACCATAGGTCTCTAGGTTAACAAAGACCTGCACCTGCGTCCTCTCAGCAAGGGGAAGCGACACCAGGCGCCGGCCGGATAGAGTAAGAGCCTGGCAGTGCCCTCTCACCATCTCTGGGGGGAGTGAGGGTAGGTGGCCAACACTGTGGAGGGTGCCCACCTTTGGCGGAATGGCATCGTTCTCATTCTTCAGAACAAATCTGCCCTCCCGGTCATCTTTGTTCCAATTCAACTGCACGACCAGAGGCTTCTCATCTATATCCAATCTTCTTTCTTCTTCAAAACATGAAAGGAACAAAGAATGGTGCCACGGTTACTTAGTGCCTGAGCCACCGTAACATGTTGCCACACACTTTCTTTCAGAAACATGCAATGCCGATGGTCCCAAACACCTACTGACAAACTAACACGTGTCACTCGGAGCTGCTGCGCTGCTCCCACACAGCCAGCCTGAGGGGTGCCAGAGACCATAGCCAGCTGCAGTCACAGCTCACAGACAGGGACGAGGGAGGGGCTCTCTGCACACCGCACGCCACCGCCACTGCGCTTGTGAACCTCCTCACAGCCTAGTTCCTCCCCAAACTGAAAAACCAAACTCACTGCCAGCGAGTTGATTCCGACTCATAGGGACCCTATAGGACAAAGTGGCACTGCCCCTGTGGGTGTCCAAGGCTCTTGACGAGAGTAGAAAGCCCCATTTTTCCCATGGCCCATGATTTAGCTCAGGAGCATGGTACCCACCAAGCCAGCACAGCTAGGACACTGGAGGGGACAAAGGGGCTCTGAAGGATGGGATGCCTGCCCCAAGGCCCAGAGCTGACTGGGTCTGTGGCCACACCACCCCCAGGGGGCTTCCTGCCAAAAAAGGGCTCACTAGGTGGGCACAGCCCATCCATTACCAGACACTCGGCATCAGCAACAACCAGGACAGTTGTGAGAATGCACGGCACAGCAGCCGTGTGTGCCCGGGAGTAGCAATGCTGAGGTGTGCGGGGACAAGTCACCAGGCTAGGAGGCGTGTCACCATGTGAGCGGCAGTTATGCGGGGAGGTGGTGAGGCAGGGAGGCGGCCGTCTTCAACTTTTGCACATCACAGGTTTTCAGAGACCTGGTCCTGGAACCGCACATCAGGAGGTGAAGAGGGGTGCATGACGTGTTGGCAGGGTCCCACAGGGTTTCCTGTGAGGTTTGTGCTTTAAGCATGCACCTCAGTCACACATGAGCTTTTCCTGAAAACGTACTTAACATCTCCAGACCTTGGGGTGCCTTGTGGTCTGGGTATCCATAGTCAAGACCCACTGCCGGCAGGGTTGGGTGAAGCTTGCCACATGATGAAAATATACAGTGAACACTCACCACTTACTTCTACGACCAATTCCACATTCAAGACTCCCCCTGCAGCTGCGCCCACCCCCACAGCACAGCACCCAATTGACGGCAGCAGCACGATGCAAGTGCCGCCCCAGGCTGAGACACACCGTGCTTGGCTCAGAGGCCCACGTGCCCCTTTCCTAGTGCCGTGGTCACGGTGAGAGGGAAGCACGGCCCTTCCCCTTTCATTGTGTGTGCCGCTCTCCATGGCCATGGCACCCTGGGTGCAGCACCAGCGCTCTGCAGCAGTGCTCGTCTGACCTACAGGGTCTCTAGGAGTCACCACCAGAACACTGAGGTGTGGGGGGCTTGGGACCCTGTGCAGGTCAGGATAGCTGTCACCAACCCACTGCACTGAGCACTGCACCGTGGGCCCCATGTCACTTGGGTGGGGGGGGGGGGATGTGGGGTCACATCACAAACCAAATAAAGAGGATTCAAAGAAAGAATATTAGTTTAGGGAGAAATTCAAAACTACTCAAATTGTAGGTGTCTAATTCCGATCTGCCATCATTACCTGGTGAGCAAACACTGAGTCAGTAGGAGGCCGGGAGTGCAGGCCCCTCCCTTGCTGTGGCACACTCACAGCCAGCCAAGGAGCCTAGGGGGCACCGTGGGATGAGCACTGGGCTGCGAACCCAAGGTCAGTGCAGTGGTTCAAGATTGAGTCTCAGAAACCTCCATTAGGGCACTGTCACCACATGTCAGAATCAACTCAATGGCAACGGGTTCTCAGTAAGGCAATGGAAAAATTCAACTTGAGAAACTCACCCACAATTGAGAATATTCGTCATGCTATTTTATTTTTGGCACTTTTATGTAGGTGGACATTCTCATACCGGAAAAATTAATCCATGAATGTGTCTCCCTTCCATGTTCCTATGAAGTGGTGTTTGGTCACACTTAAAATTCCACACATTATAAACAGGTGAGTCCACTTTCAAATGAACAAAGCAAGCTACCGGTCTGAAGTCTAGACAAGATGTTCCTGCTACATCACACACTCACCATGTTTAACTGTGCTACCCTCAAACTGCAACCTATACGCCATTACATACAACAATCCCCCAAAGCAGGCAGCATACTATATATGTTGTCACCTGTGGCGCTCCTGGAACTGTTACACAATTTTAATTATGAAGCGCCATGCCACTTTGGAGAAAGAAGCCCAAGGAAAATTAACGTATTTATATTCACTAGCTTTTAACTAAAATGCGTGTGGAAGTATGCATGGTCAATGCGCGCCTCACCTACTTTGGGCATGTGGGCAGGAGGGACCCATCTCTGGAGAAGGACACCATGCTTGGTCAAGCAGAAGGGGGTTGGTGTGAAAGGGGAAGGTTCTCGAGGGATGGGCGGGCCTCGTGGCTGTAGCAAGGGGCTCAGAGGTACAGGGACAGTGAGGGTGGTGTCCAGGTTGTACACAGGGTTGTACCTCTGCACCCTGCCACCAGCACCAGCAGCTCTGCCCCACACTGACCTCCGCTGACGTGCACCTCGTACAGCGAGTACTTCGGCGAGGACAGCATGCGCATGTCCGGCCGGAACTTCTCGGCCAGCGTCTCGATGACGTCCTGCGTGGTAGCAGTGCTGGAGACACGGATGCATTTCGTGGCGAAGTTCCCAGCAGCCTTATCTTGGAAGTAGAACCTCATCACTCCATGGAACTCCAAGTCCTGAAAGCAAACAAAAGGGGTCATCCTTGGAAAACTGCCCATCCGCAGAGTTGCTGTGGCTGATGGCAGAAGTGTTGAGGGCTATCCCCACCTCATCCATCCCCAAACCCTGCAGAGATGGCCTGGAGCAGTAGGTTTGGTCTCGGAATTGAACTTGGTCACTTGGGACAGTTGCTGACAACCTCTCCTTGCCTCTTGCCCGTGTGTAAAAGCCAGGCTGGACAGAGCCACCGTCAGTGACAGCTATGCAACACCCTAGCCACACAGGCCTGTGCGCACACACCCTGCTTGAAGACTTGGCTATTCGAACTCTAAAAGGTGAGGGCCGAACAAGTGTAGAGCAGCTGGTTGGCCCTAACCAGAAGGGACAGCTGCTTTGTGACCAGCAAGAGGGCTGTGTTCCTCCTGCCCCACCAAACCCACTCATGAGCTCAAACGTCAAAAGCACCAAGCAACCCAGTCCTGTGAACTGTCTGGACACAGCCAGGCAAAGCCATGGAGACTCCTCCAAACCGATTTCCAGTGGCAAAAAGGGTGATCGTGCATGAGCGCCTGCAGAACCCTCACTATATGGTGGGCGCCCCTGCCCTTGCTCCCTGGACTCTGACGCAGGCACAGCCACCACCTGTCACCAAAGGGCTTCTCTACCCACGCCAAGGACCCGGCTGCTCAGTTAAGATATGACAAAATAATAATAATTTATAAATTATCAAGGGTTCATGAGGGAGGAGGGAGCAGGGAGGGAGGGGAAAATAATGAAGAGCTGATACCAAAGGCTCAAGCAGAAAGCAAATGTTTTGAGAATGAT
This sequence comes from Tenrec ecaudatus, assembly GCF_050624435.1. Classification (NCBI taxonomy): domain Eukaryota; kingdom Metazoa; phylum Chordata; class Mammalia; order Afrosoricida; family Tenrecidae; genus Tenrec; species Tenrec ecaudatus. The sequence continues at coordinate 1,852,180 of NC_134536.1, forward strand.
GATGGTACTACATGTACAAATGTGGCTTGACACAATGGATATACGTATGGATTGTGTTAAGAGTTGTACATGTCCCCCAATAAAATGGGGCTCTCTCCAGCTCTGCAGGAGAAAGTTGAGGCTTTTGCTCCCATAAAGATGCAGCCTCAGAAGACCTCAGTGGCAGTTCTACCCTGGCCTAAAAGGTCCTTCATTAAGAGTTGGCATTGACTTATAACTCCAGGAGCAGATCTCCTCCGTGTGCGGGGCTCAAATCACTCAATGAAAAGTGGAACTGAGAGGTAAGGACATCTTCCCACAATGCCACTATTCGCTGATAAGAGCTTCAACCGCCGCACCACCGAGAAAGACCTAGCATGTGCACACGCAGACTTAGCAGCCAATCAGAGACCTGAGATATCTGAGCGCTGGCTAAGTCCAGAACCTGACCCGAGTCTGAGCCACACAGGGCAAAGGGTCTCTCCAACAGGCACCCTTCCGATGACCCTTACCATCAGGCTAGGAGGGCTTGGGGAGGGGGGGGAGCTGAAGACAAGGGATGGAGTGACTCACAGAACCCTCCCTGGATCTGAGGCTGGGGGAGGGGTGTGACAGCATCCTCCCACTGACCCTTCCTACAAGTGCAGGAGGACTTCTGGGAGGATCATTGGGGGCAGGGGTAAGACTGAGCACCCTCCCACTGACCCAGGCAGGTCCAGGAGGTAGGAGGGTGGAGTGAGAGTAACAGCGCCCTCTCACCAACCCTCACCACAGGTACAAGAGCAGTTTTGGGGGTGGGGGTGCCACAGCTGGCAGAACTGACCACCGCCACATGTACATACTGACACCTTGACTGTGAGAAGTCCATCCCTTACTGGGGTGTTGAGCACCTCGAAGGAGCCAGTCCGGTCAAGTTTCCCAGGCTGTTTACCTGCCAGCAGGGAGCAGACAGTCTGGTATCTGTCCCGGGGGGGTTGCTGTGGGCTTGACGCCCAGACCCTGTGGTCACAGCGCCCGCAGTATGAACCAAATGTGGGGAAGCACAAGAGCTGCAGTTCCTGGAGGCACAGACTCACACACATGCACACAAGGACCTAGGAGACAGCAGTCAGGTGGGGGTGATTTGGGAAGAAACATCGGAGGGGTCTCCAGCCACAGGACACTGCCCTACCCAACACTCCAGCACCCACCGGGCTCTCCCATCACCTTCCTTGCCTCCCCGCTCCTAGCAGTCAGGGCCCTGGACCCCAGGCCTTATCCACGAGTGCCGGGAACGTCTGTATGCTAGAACATCTTTTCAAGTCAAGACCACCTTTCTATCCCACAGCAGCCCTTTGGGTGTGGCTTTCCCAGGGCGCTGCTGCTCTGCTGTGGGAGGGGGAAGTGGCACAAAAGCATTGATAACTCCTTGTCCACCCAGTTTCCTGTCACCAGGAAAATGATTTTATCTAAGAATGACAGTAAAGAGACATGTTTATACTATCCAGATGATAAGTGACCGCAGTGTAGCTGGACACACCAGACTGCTGAGACACCAGTCAGTCACAGATGACACTTTACACAATGACTGACACACATATGCATGCTATTACGTAGGATGCTATTACACGGAGCACACATGCACACACGCGTGCACACATGCACACATGACCAAAGCGGGCAACCCATTTCTAGTCAACCATCACCACAGTGCCCAAAATCCCTGGGAGGTGGAATTAAACTTTTCAAAGCCCCTCATAAATTAACTATACTGTCGGCTGAACTAAAAGGGACTTCAGGAAGTTCTTCTTTTAAGGATCTAGATGTTTTTCATATTTAAATTCATAATTAGCTAACAAACACACACACTTCACCAGCTACCAACAAAAAAGATTCATGTTCAACATTTTCACTCTAACCAACAGAAAGCAAAATTGCTGAAGTTGAAATGACCCGACTAAAAGGGTTTCCATCACACTTTAGGCTGCATGGGCGGGCGTACAAGCCCCCAGGAGGAACAAATGACATTTTATTTTTGTTCCCTGGTGGTGCAGTGGGTTAAGTGCTGGATCCCGACCACAGGGTCAGCTGCTAGAAACCACCAAGCTGCTGAGAGGGAGAAAGATGAGGCCGCCTGTGCCCATAAAGCCTCCCAGCCTCAGAACCCCGAGAGAGCAGTGCTTGCCAGCCCGCCAGTCGCCCAGAAGGTCCCTCAGCTGTCACCGTGACAAAGGGAGAGAGATGCCCAGCTCCATCTCCATCCTCCCCCGGAGCCACGTGGGGTCTGAACCCTTCACTTTAACCGCTGTGTCACCATATGTGCTGGTGAAAACTCATTGTCACTGCTGCTAGTTGCCGTCAAGCTGCCTCTGGGTGGCTCTTGAGCCCGGAGCAGTTCAGCACTTCACCATGCGGACACTGGGGACAACGAGAGAAGTCAGGGAGGAGCAGGACATGCCCTTGTCATTGTCGGTACGGATGGGCAAGGCTAGGTTCTGTCTGTACCGTTCCCTGCAGTCCCTCCCACTGCCTGGCCATGCGGTCCAGTCAACTCATCCTCTTAGTCAGAGATGCTCAAGACGTAGCCCCTGTCCAACACCAGTATCTCTAGTCCCTGAGAACTTCGTGGGGAGCAGGCTGCACAGCGCGTGGGTTAAGCCAGAGTAAGCGAATGGCACAATGAGAAAGTATTCAGAAGAGCTACGTGAAATGCACAGACTCAGAGCCATGGTTTGAAGGCTTGCCACCAGGTGTGTCTGGAGTTCAGTGCTACACTTCCACAATCGTTCCCTGTTGCACAGGGCAGGGCAGAATGCCCGGGGCTTCTACGGCCCTGCCTGTATCTCTCGGGGAGCAGCAGCTGGCTGGGTGTAGACTGCTCATCTCTCCTTCTCTTGGTTAGCATGGGGTGTGTAACTATCGCACCACAACACTCTATCTTGCATATTATGTCGATCCAGACCCATTTTTGCTATCAACTGTACTGACATAAAGAAAATTCCGTTTTCCAAGCGTTCTGGATTTTAGAGTTGGGCACAAGACACTGGAGAGAACATCCTGGGAAGAAGGAACACTTACAGCAAGGAAGAAAAGGTAAAATTTTGAAAAGCAGCAGGCTGGCCCCCAGGGCTCTGTGTCACTGCTTGCCCAACAGCAGAGCCCAACACACGAGATCCCCCGAGACCCAGACTGTCCTTGCCATGCCCTGCCCTGCCAGGCTCACCCCTCCTGGCAAGCTCTCCCAGGCAGCCAGCAATGCAGACGGGTGCACTTGGCCTGCACAGCGCTCTCTAACAAACACACTTGCTAAAGTCAAGGGTCCTTGCTAAAGCACAAGAGGAAGAACCTGTAGGAGACCAGGGGTTGCGAGTGTGGGCAGGGTATCCGCCTGCTGTGCACAGGGCCACTGTGCGTCCAAGCTGGCTCCATGGTACCTGGATCCCACCCCCACGATCATCCACACGCATGCCTGTGCACTGTGTGCAGTGAGGATGGCTCACCACTCAGGAAATGCCTGGAAAACGAGGAAAGGCAGCTTTCAGGAGGAGAACACAAAGGGGTGAGCCAGCCCAGACACCCCTTTTGATGAATAAGACACCGTCCAGTGCCCACACCTGCAAGTGTAAATGAGGCAGCACCCAGGCCAAAAATGCAGCACGAAACATGCAGCTCACTGCTGCCTCCGCCCAAGGCCCTGACCACGCCTGTCCTAACTGCCAGCGTTCCACGTACAATGCAAACCTCAGGCAGGCTTCCCAGGGTCCCGAGAGGGCACAGGAGAACCACTAGCAGGTTTCCAAGGCTGTGGGTCTGGAGGCAGAAACCCCCAGCCTTCTCTTGTGGAGCCACTGGGGGTTTGAACAGCTGACCTTGCTGTAAGCTGCCCACCTGGTCGCCCACTACACCACCAGATTCCTTACTGCTAGCACCAGCTGCGGACTCCAGCTGACTTTCCGACAGTAACTCTGCTGCTGCTGCTGCTGCTGCTGCTGCTGCTGGATTCTGTGGGTCAGTCCATGCAACCGTGTGTGCTCCCAATTATTAGAGTTTCACAGGAATGCACTCCTGGCGTTAAAGAAGGCGTCCTTTCCCGTGCAAGCTCACTGGCCCCCATGTTCTCTATGCAGAGGCACACGTCGGTTGCTGTGGTTTCTGCTGCTAGGTGCCCTTCAGTTGGTTCCAACTCATAGCCACCCCATGTACAAGAGAAGGAAACATGGCCCCGTCCTGCGCCGTCCTCACCACAGAGCCCGTGGTTGCAGCCACACAATGAATCCATCTTGTCGAGGGACTTCCTCTTTTTCGCTATCCCTCCACTTTACCCAGCATACTGTCCTTCTCCAAACACTGGGCTCTTCCAATAACATGTCTGAAGCATGTGAGCCAGTCTCGCCATCCTCACAGGTAGCTAAGGAACATTCTTGGCTCTACTTCTTCCAAGACAAATTTATTTGTCCTTTTGGCAGTTTATGGTACTTCGATTCACATGCATTTTCCTTTGAGCCCTGGAAGGAGCCAAACAGCGCTCCTGTCCTAGTTTCCTTCGCTCAGGAGCCTGCAACAAAGATGGACACATCTTCTGCGGTTTACCCCTGGGTTTACTCTTACCTGTCTTGACCTGCATTCAAAGGGTGGTAGCTGTTGATGAATGAAGCAGAACACACAGCCTGGGGGCGGGAGGGGTGCCTAACGAAGGTTTCCTTTCTCTACTTCCTGGGCCCGCCTCGGGGCCAGATCAAATGAACTTCCTGTCTTACTTTGGGTCAATTTAAAGAAGGGGTTCTCACCCTCAGTATGACTCCCATTTGGGGCTGGGTAACTCTTGGTCTGAGGTTGTCCTGTGTCCTGAAGAAGAAAGATGACCACCTGGGACACTGGTGGCAGTGAGCTGGAAGCACCCTGGTGGCAGGAGTGGGTTTGGTCTCCTTGAATACTGGGGAGCTTTCACTCCATCCTTGGTCTCAGGCAGCTGGCCTCTGCTGACACAATCAGACACGGGTGCCCATCAGTGAGACATAGGCTGGCCCTGACTACATTTCCAACAGAGCAGGACCTCTTCAGCAGGCAGCCACAGGGGCTCTCCCTCCTCTAACAGACTCCAAGTCCACTCAGCTTTGAGCGGCTCACTTCTCTTCTGAGCACACGCGAGAGCAGCATCCTCCCTGCCTGAACCAGTTCCTGGAAATGACCCACAACGCCAGAGGCACTGCACTGGCCAGCCCTCGGGCAACACACCTGTGACTGCCCTGACTCCCACCCCCGGCCAGCACTCACTTTCTGGTGACAAGCTGGCCTACAGGGGACTCAGAGAACCCACAACCTCGAGTCCTTGTCCTGTTGGGATGCTCCCGATTTACTGGGTCAGCTGAGTTCGTTCAGACTGAGACACAGCCCTAGGAGATGGTGCTGAACTACATGTTGGGGCTTCCTGGCTGCAATCAGCAGGGAGGCAGCTCACCAGGTCTTTCTCCCATGGAGCCACTGAGTCTCCCAAGGAACAGCCGTTCCCCAGATTGGCATTCACCTGTTAGACAAGAATACCCTTTGGGTGTGCTAGCCGACTGCTTCCCGAGTCATCCATCGCGTACACGCAAGAACGCGATGAAAGAGATGAGCTCCCTGACAAAGCCCACATATATCAGGGCTCATGCACTTCCTTGACCCACAAACCTGGGAGCTTGCTTCCCCCCTTGCCCCCACTCCTCCCACAGAGGAAATGACATCAATATAAGTTCATGGTCCCTCTTGACTCCACAGCCTCCCCTCCCCTTCACCCAAGGGCAGATTCTCCTCCCCAACGTCTCCTCACCATACACAGCAAGAATCATCAGTATGGCTTTTTACAGTGAATGCAAATATCTACAGCTTTTAAAAACTTTGCTGTGTAAGGCAGAAACATCTCTCTGAAAATTCATTTAAATGCTAATGAATGTATACGCCACTATATATGAAAGAAAAATGTATTGAGTGATGCAAAATATACCCAAATGGTTAGACAGCCAATCTTTGACCCAGATGCTAAATTAGATGTCAGCTAAGACTTGGACAAATACAAACTCAATCAAGTCAGTCGGGCTCCCTGGGCCTGGCCTTTTTGTCTCAGGCAGGCTGGCCGGGGGTGTCCCACACCACCAGTCCTGGACCCAGGGCTCAGGGGCCCTCTGCACACAGCCCAGCCTTTCCTCAGCTATTCTGAAAGTGGCGGTGGGTTCCACAAGTCCACAGAGGACATCAGAGTCCTGTTCTAAAAATGAAGGGTGTGATCAGCATCAAGCGCAGCCCAGATAGCACCAAGGTGACAGGTGCTGCCAAAAGGTGGGGGGTTCAAGCTCACCAAACCCTCTGCAATGTTCCCAGAACCTGGTGGGGCAGTTCAACTCTGTCCTGGGCATTTGCTGCGAGTAGGAGAGACCCTACAGCGGTAGACTTTGCGGTTTCATCTAGGTATTGGCTTTCACAGCAGTTCAGGAAAAACACTAATTTATAGTTTGTATCTCAGGCTTCAAGGAACCCTGGTGGCTTACGAGCTGGTCTCCTGACTACAGGTTGGCCGTTCAACAGCTTGGGAGAAAGATGAGAAGAGGAAGTCTGATCCCATAAAGGAGGCGTCTCAGAAACTCACAGGGGCAGTTCTATCTACTCTGTCCTCTAGGGTCACTATGAGTTGGAACTGACACAATGGCAGTGGGTTTTTATACTTAAAACCTTGGGTCTATTTTTCCTAAAAGTTATCTAAACTTAAGTTACTAACTCTAAGAAAACGACGACTAAAAATACTGTACCCCTACTCCCACCTGGAATTAAAATAGCTATTTGTAAAGTTCTTACTATTTAAAAAAAAAAGTTGTATAGGGGCTCATACAAGTCTTATCACAATCCATACATACATCAATTGTGTAGAGCACATCTGTACATTCTTTGCCCTCATCATTTTCAAAGCATTTGCTCTCCACATAAGTCCTTGGCATCAGGTCCTCTTTTTCCCCCCTCCCTCATGAGCCCTTGATAATTTATAAATTATTATGTTGTCCTATCTTGCCCTGTCCAACATCTCCCTTCACCCACTTTTATGTTGTCCATCCCCTAGGAAGGAGGTCACATGTAGATCCTTGTAATCGGTTCCCTCTTTCCAACCCACTCTCCCTCTACCCTCCCAGTATCGCCACTCACATCTGTGGTCCTGAAGGTATCATCTGCCCTGGATTCCCTGTGCCTCCAGTTCCTATCTGTACCAGTGTACATCCTCTGCTCTATCCAGACTTGCAAGTTGAATTCAGATCATGACAGTGGGTGGGGGAGGAAGCATTTAGGAACTAGAGGAAAGTTGTATTCTTCATTGGTGCTACATCACACCCTGACTGACTCATCTCCTCCCCTAGACCCCTCTGCAAGGGGATCTCCAATGGCTGACAAATGGGTTTTGGGTCTCGACTTTGCACTTCCCCCTTCATTCACTATGGTAAGATTTTTTTTGTTCTGATGATGCCTTATACCTGATCCCTTCACACCTCGTGATCGCACAGGCTGGTGTGCTTCTTCCATGTGGGTTTTGTTGCTTCTGAGCTAGATAGCCACTTTTTTACCTTCAAGCCTTTAAGACCCAGACGCTATATCTTTTGATAGCCGGGCACCATCAGCTTCTTTCGCCATATTTGCTTATGCACCCATTTGTCCTCAGCTATCATATCATGGAGGTGTGCACCCAATGATATTATTTTTTGTTCTTTGATGCCTGATAACTGATCCCTTCGGCACCTCGTGATCACACAGGCTGGTGTGTTCTTCCACGTGGACTTTGTTGCTTCTGAGCTAGATGGCCGCTTGTTTACCCTCAAGCTTTTAAGACCCCAGACGCTGTATCTTTTTATAGCCAGCCACCATCAGCTTTCTTCACCACATTTGCTTATTCACCCACTTTGTCTTCAGCAGTTGTGTCGGGAAGCTGAGCATCACAGAATGCCAGTTTAATAGAACAAAGTATTCATGCAATGAGGGAGTACTTGCGTGGAAGCCCAATGTCCTTCTGCTACCTTAATACTAAACATATAAATATAGGCACATAGATCTATTTCCCCATCCTCATATATAAATACATTTGCATATGTACCTGTCTTTATCTAGACCTCTCTAAATGCCCTTTGCCTTCCAGCTCTTTCTTCTATTTCCTTTGACTTTCCTCTATTTCCCTTGACTTTCCTCCTGTCCCACTATCATGCTCAGTTCCCACCTGGGTTTCAGCAATTCCTCTTGGTTACATTACCCTTGATCATGCCCTACCAGGCCTCCCACACCCACCTCACCACCAATTTGGATCACTTGTTGTTCCCTTGTCCCTGGGTTTGTTAACACCATTTCCTTTCCCCCCACCTCCCCCCATCCCATGTCCCCCTGGAACTGTCAGTCCCATTGTTTTGTCCTCCATATTGTTCATCCAGCCTATATTATTTAGACAGACCTGCGGAGATAATAACATGCACAAAGACAAGACAGAGCAAAATCAAGCAACTATATACAACAAAACAACAACAACAAACCACTGACAAAGAACAAAACAAAAGAAAGAAAAGCTTATAGTTAGTTCAAGGATCATTTATTGGCCTTTAGGAGTTTTTTTCCGTCCAGTCTGTTGGGGCACCACGCCCTGGCCCCAAAGTCCACCTTCAGCATTCCCTGGGGACCTTGCCACTCCCTTCCCTTGCTGTTCTGCTGCACTCCCCAAGTGCTTTGCCTTGGGGTATGGCGGGATCAGGTCGAGTGCAATTCCCACACTGTATCTCTGGTGCTGTCCCTCGCACGGTCCATGAGGGGCGTCATGTCTCATAGTCTTAGGAACCAAGACAACGCTATCCATCTCCAGGCAGGTCCACCCACATGGAGATACACCCACCTACGAGTACCCGGTGTCAAGACTGTTACCCATGCTACACCGTGCTTCAAGACAAAGTTTCTCTTATTTGTCATTAGAGATAAATATTTCATAATATATAATTAAACACTGTTTTGTGTTGAATCACTATGCTTTAATTATGTTCAATTTGTAACGATGAAAATACATCCTGCATATCAGATTATTTACATGATTCGTAACAGTAGCAAAATTAACGTTATGAAGTAGCAAAGAAAATGATTTTATAGTTGGGGGTTCACCACAACATAAGGAATGGTATTAAAGGGTCACTTGGTGTACTAAAGGGTCTCAGAATTAGGAAGGTTAAGAACCACTGCTCTAAGTAGAACAGCCCCTCTGGATTTCCGAGACTAACTCTTTCAGGGCGTAGAACGCCTCCTCCTCTTCCTCCCACAAGAAGAATTCGTTGATAAATTCCTTTGTAACTTGAGAGCAGGGGAAAACGCCCTGTGACTCAAATTCCAGAATCAATCCAAGAAAATACTAATATGTTTGATGATATACAAGTATACTTGCACATGGGAAAACGTCTGACAAAAGGTCCTACGTACAGCACACAAAGACATAGAATATCTAAATCTGAGGGAAAATGAGCAAGAAACACCTCAACAAGCAGTTCACTCAGGAAGAGTTGACTGTGAGCCTCCCACCCACGCAGGGATCAAGCCCAACCAGAAGGGATGCCGGGACACCGCAGCTCAGCCAGGGTCCCGGGTGGCTGAGCATACCCTGTGTGGGCACTGTACTGGCCCCAGCCCTTACAGGATAGGTGAGCTGTGTGCATGTGAAAATACGGCACTTCACGGGGGCTTTCCAATGTGCTCAGAAACTGTGACTGAAAGGCAATGGAATTTCTCCACAGGCTTTTGGAAGCCACTTTATCTGTGGGTCTGGCAGAACCAAAACCAAACTAACAAGTCATTGTCAACTCAGTGACCCCATAGGACACAACAGAACTGCCCCCATGAGTTTCCCAGACTGTAGCTTTCTCTGGGAGTTGAACGCTTCATCCAGAATTCTCCTGGTAGTTTTGAACAGCTGACCTTGCATTTAGCAGCCCAACGAGTAACCACGACTTTACCAGGACTCCTCAACCAAGGAACAGAACCCGGCAATATGTGGCAGAAGTCCGTGCTGATATGCACATGACAGACAGGAGTCCAGGAGCCTGTCCCACAAGGATGGGCAGCCTAACGAAACAGCCTGTCATGGTGGCAAGCAGGGGGCAGCAGAGGGCTGCCCAAGAGAACAGAGGAAGCACTGGGTGGCACACCCTGCATAAGCAAGCACTGAGGAAACAATGAACATTTCAGCAGACTGCTTAACACCAAGTGGTCGGCACTACAGAGTGCTGGTAACTATTAAACAGTGCCCACTTAGACTCACACCTGCTCTCAGAGAAGCAGCCAGCATTCTGGCTGTGGTTGTGTGCCGACAGGAAGGGCACGTGGGACACCAGGGACTGAAGCTCTCACTCATGCTGGGCAAGCAGCTGGAGCGGTGGCAGCAGGCTTGAGGACGAGCACCTCCACTCAACACCCAGGAGCCCAGTGGTTCAGCTTCTTGGATGAAGGATGAGGCCATCTGCTTCTGTCCAGATGCCAGCCTTGGAAACCCCGAGGGGCGGCTCCACTTTATCCTAGAGCAGTGGTTCTCAACCTTCCTAATGCCGCGACCCTTTAATATTGTTCCTCATGTTGGGGTGACCTCCCAACAATAAAATGACTTTCGTTGCTACTTCATAACTGTAATTTTGCTACTGTTATGAATTGCAATATAAATATCTGATATGCAGGATCTATTTTCATTGTTACAAATTGAACAGAAAGCAAGCATAGTATAGTGATCACAAAAACAATATGTAATTATATTTTGTGAAATATTTTTTAAATCATTTTATTGGGGGCTCATACAACTCTTATCACAATCCACACATACATCCATTGTGTCAAGCACATTTGTACATTTGTTGCCATCATCATTCTCAAAACATTTGTTTTCTACTTGAGCACTTGATATCAGCTCCTCATTTTTCCCCTCCCTCCCCAGCCCCCCGCCTCATGAACCCTTGATAATTTACAAATTATTATTTTTTGTCATATCTGACAAATAAATGAAATTTTGTCTGGTAGCATGGATAACAGTCTTCATGCCGGGTACTCGTAAGTGGGCATATCTGCATGTGGGCGGACCTGCCTGGAGATGGATAGAGGGACGGGCGGTGTCTTGGTTCCTAAGACCATCGAAATGTGTTTTCCAGTGGTCTTAGGTGACCCCCATGAAAGGGTCGTTCAACCCCCAAAGGGGTCGAAACCCACAGGTTGAGAACCGCTCACTGTCCTAGAAGGTCCCAATGAGTTGTTAGCAACTCAATGGAAGTGGGTTTGGTTATTGGTTTACCAACAGCTGATCACCAATAACCAACAAAAGGCCAGAAACCATCAAGTGAGGGAAGAGAGATTCTGTTTACCAAATGGTGTTGGCAAAACTGGCTATCCATTTATAGCATTATGAAACCAAAGAAAACAGGGCTGAATGTAAGGGTCCCAATGGCATGGCAGCAGTGCATTGACAGGGAGCTGCCAGAAGTTCAGGCCTGATCCAGAAGAGGATGTGGAACTGGGGATCTCATTGCTGATGTCCGATGAGTGAATCTTGGCTCAAAGCAGTAATACCAGAAGTTTACTTGTGCTTCATTGACTATGCGAAGGTATTCAACTGTGTGGACCGTAATAAACTGTGCATAACCTTGAGAAGAATGACTTAAAAACAAAACAAAAACCTTCAGAAAGAGAGAAATTCCAGAACTCTTCGTTGAGCTCATGTGGAACCTGTACATGGATCGGAGGCAGTTGTGTGAACAGAACAAGGGAAACCCGCAGAGAAAGGTATGCATCAGTGTTTATCTTCTCATCATACTTGTTCAATCTGTATGCTGAGCAAATCATCAAAAAAGCTGGATGATATGAAGCAGAATGTGTCATCAGGATTGGAGGAAGGCTTGTTAACCTGCAGTAGGTAGATGACACAACCTTGCTTGCTGAAAATGAGGAGGACTTGAAGCCCTTGTAAAGATCAAGGACTGTAGACTTCAGTATGGATTACAATTCAAAGTAAGGAAGACCCAAATCCTCACAACTGAACCAATAGGTAACATCATGATAAATGGAGAAAAGGTTGAAGCAGTCAAAAGATTTTGTCTTGCTTAGTTAGATCCGGAATTGACGCTCACAGAAACAGCAGTCAAGTGATCTAAACATTAGGTTGCATTACTAAATCTCCTGTACAAACCTCTTCAGGGTATTGAAGAATAAGAATGTTACTTTGAGGACTAAGGTGTGCCTGACCCAAGCCATCCATTGCATCATACGCATGTGAAAGTTAGACACTGAATATGGAAGACAAAAAAAGCGATGCATTTGCATTGTGGTATTAGAGAAGAATATTAAGCACCATGGACTGATAAAGGACAAACCGATCCATGTTGGAAGAAGTAAGGCCAGGGTGTGTCTCAGAGACAATGATGTTGCGACCTCTTCCACACTGTGGACGCACTGCCAAGAGAGACCACGGCATCAAGTTTGGTAAAGCGGAGACAGTGAAGAGGAAACCCTCAGAGACGGACGGACACAGTGACTGCATCAATGGGCTCAGTCACAGGAACCACTGTGAAGATGGCCCAGGACTGGACAGGGGTCCGTTCTGTTGTGCACAGGGTCATCACCTAACAATTCATGGCAGTCTAGGAAACATAACCAAAAATACAAAAGCAGGAGATAGCCTACCTCTAGGATCTCCACAAAATGAAACACGTATACACATCAAAAGATGTATCCTAAAGATTTGTAAACTGTGAGCCCAGAGACTGGGGTATATGTGACATCAACATATCTGACAAGGGACCAAACTCTAAAATGTAAAGAAACTCCAACAACTTGACTACTAAACCCAAAGCCAGACAATTAAAACATGGGTGGAAGACACAGACACTTCACCACAGAAGCCATTCAGGTGAACATGTTCATAAACTCTTGCCACAGAAAAGATCCAAGAGCCCAAATTCACTGCCATCAAGTTGATGTGGCCCCACAGCAACAGATCCATAGGGTCCCTGGGGGTTTCCAAGACTGTGACTCCTTTCAGGGGCAGACAATCTCATCTTTCTCCTGCAGAGTGCCTGCTGGGTCCAAACTGCTGACCCTGTAGCCCATCCGACCACCAGGGCTATCCTTTAGAAAGATGCAAACCAAAACAGCAGTGAAATACTATCTCACCCCAGCAATCACAACAAAGTTTAAAAAGACAAGAAAACAGGAAAAGCTGTTTTAAGTCGGGATCAACTCTCAAAGACGTGGCTGCAGGGCTATAAAAGGGTACAAGCACTGAGGAGAAAGGAACAGGGTGTCTTTAACAAGCTGGACATAGAAATCCCATATGCTCCAGCATATCCCACTACTAGGTATACGGTGGACACTTCATAATGTTCATGGAAAAATGGAATGTAAACAAAGAGGAATTTATCCACAAAGTGTTCGAAGCCTCTTTATGCCGAGGGAAGGGTAGCCATGCAAACCCTGCAGCTGCTCCCCCGGAGCAAGACGAGGCTGGCTGTTCCCCCAAAGATTTACAGCCTTGGAACTCTACAGAAAGTTGATATGAGACAATTCACTTGATGGCACTGGGGGGTTGGGAGAGGGTTTGTGGGGGGGGGGGGTCACTTCAGGAAAGTGAAGACAAGGTTTACCACAGAAAGCAGCCGTCTTTGGTACTGACCTACAGTGGGTGGGGAGGGAAGTCTCGGTCATCTAGGTGAGGTGAACAGCCAGCGCACTGTGACCAGGGCAGCTGTGGACACTGAGATGTGCCCACCAGCTACAGACAGACAGGGTGACTGTGGTGACACACCACATCCACGAGCAAACACAGGTCTGCCAGAGGTCCTTCCACACACATGTTGCATCTGCTGTAGACACACCCACGCACACAGCAAAGCCACAGGAACCTCTCAGTGGTACAAACACACTAAGGGAGGGGGGAGCTTCTGGGGACAGACAGGTCAGAAGGCATCGTGGAGCTGGACCATGAGAACCACAGCCCCCAGGGCCTTCAATCTACAGTACCTGATACCTAACTACTACAGACCAGTCCAGGCAGGGCCACAGGGGGAGCTGGACAATGGGAGCAAAGTACACAACAAAATACAAAATCATAAAGATGACTGCCGTCCGTCCGGGTCCAACAGGGACTGGAACCCTTAGTCACCCTTCAGAGTGAGAACTGAACGCCCCACGCCCGGGGACAGCCTCAGGGCAGAACAGCAGACAGACCTATAAAGTGAGCGTGGAAGATGCTCTGAAGAACCACTGCCCACAGGGCAGCAGACAGCAAACGAGGAGCCCAGGGAGGAAGCAGGAAGGGCTGTTACATTGAGGGAATTGCAGTCATGTTGCAAAACAACCTATGTATACATTGTTGAAGGAAACACTCATTGGCTCTGTAAACTTTCACCCAGACTTTAATTTCAAAGGAGAGACACAGCCCCCAGAAGGCCTTGTCGGTCCCGTGGGGGTCTCTGGGAGGAGGAATCACACCTTGGCTGGGGGTTACTTGGGTTGAACCCTGGCCATATCCCTGAGCCCCCGGTTTCCTCACCTTTGAAATGGAAGCCCCGTTTTCCTCCATTTCTGCAGGCGCCATATGATGCCTGATGCATAAAAGATGCTGCCGCACCCCAGTCCTAATGATGCACAGTGCTGGCCACAGGCGGATTTTCAAGTGGCTATACTTAACCCGAGTCCAAGTGAAAGGAGGTGTGTGTAATGCAGTCTCTAGCAAACAAACACGGAGGCTACAGGAGTATTTTGAAGGGGCCTGCATGTAAGTCAGAACTGCAAGATCTTCAGCTCTACAGGCACGAGGAGCCGCCGCAGACTATCACTCGCACCCGCGTCACCTCCATCCATCTTTCCCTTCATACACACACCACCCTGTCACTCGAAGCCTTGAAGAGCCACCCAGCACACAAGCCGTCTGGACAGAGGCTGAGGCGGCTTGTGTGAGAGGCGACAAGGAAGGCCTAGCCCTTTGAGAGATGAGAAACCCACATTTCTGCCCCCTTTGGTGTGTGCTGGGGAGAAGGTGCTGGGCCTGCACTGAGCCAGTACAGCCAGCTCACGGACACCAGTAGCTCCCAGCACAGCTCTGGGTGGTGAGGGGCCAACCCCTTGGCTATCAGGAGAGTAAGGCTGTTGCTAAGCAGTCCCTCCTGCCTACCCTTCCGGGGTCACTCTGTTATCTAGTGACTCAGCACACTGGAATGCCACTTGGTACCAGGCATGAGAAAAACAAGGAGGTCTGCTGTTGCAGGCAGTGAGGCAGAACCCAGAAAGGAGGTCAGGCTGTTGGGGAGGACAGAGCCTCTGCGCGGGGCCCAGGGGAGGCTAGGACAGGACCTGGGCAGCCCACCAAGGAGTCCCCTCACCTCACTGCAGAGAGGAGGGTGTGGGAGAGAACCCACCAGGAAGGAGGCACTGATGGGACTAACATCCCCACTACTGCTCTTGAGACTCCACACACTGCTATGTCAAGTCAAGAGCCCCACTTAGCACGCTGTCCCCGTGTCAGCTGGTAGGCCTCAACTACCCTGACTCCCCCGCCCCAGCCTGCACCGGCCTCACAACTGTTCTTATGTTCCAGCTGCTGCTGCAGCCAGTGTCCGTCCATCCTGCTGGGGGCCTTCCTCTTTCCCGCTGCCCCTCTGTGCTTTACCAAGTATGATGTTCTTCTCGGCGGATGGGTCTCTCCTGAAGACATGTACGTGCTAAGAGAGCTTCAAAGCCCATGGGAAATTTCTGTTCTGTGTTCATTCCCCCTTAAATGCCAAACAGAGTCTCACCATCTTTCATCTAAGAACACATAAAAACTGGAAGAAGCTCTTCAATAAGTAATAGAACACACTTATAGGCAGGTGTATTACTGGCACTGCAGGTTAAGCACTAGGTTGCTAGCCACAAGGTCAGCAGTTCAAACCCACCAACACTCCTTGGGAAGAAGAGGAGGCTGACAGATGGTCTGGAATCCCACAAGGGCAGTTCCCCTTGTCCTACAGGCACCCCTTGAGCTGCCATGACCGTGGGTGTGGGTGTGGGCATGGTTAGGTATGAACTCAGACCAGGACACAGAAACATGGTAGGGAGTCTTAGGTCCTGGGACACTAGAAGCTCATCACCTCTGGCTCAGTTTTCTGAATAAATTGACACTGCTCCCAATCATCCCCCACCCCCACACCAGGAAAAGATTTGAAGATGCGACCCCTTTTAGACACAAAAACAGCAGCAGTTGCAAAAAGGATCTCGTGAAGGAAGATCCCAACAGAAACACTTTAGAGTGACCCTAAACGTGCCACTGGCACCTATCCTCCCCAGCACACCAGATGAAGTTCAAGGTGCTCGGCTGGGTGCTGAGTAATAACAGAGGGATGGCCAAAGGAGGCATCAGGTGGCTCACCCAGGTCCCTAGGCTGGGGGTCTTTACAGAAGGTGGTCGCCACATCTTGCTCCGTGGAGCAGCTGCCCGGCTAGACCTTCTAGTCTGCCACCGAACACTTCAACCTCTGCTACCCCAGGACTCCTTCTGCTGTGGGCTGGTTCTACCCTGTGACAGAGGTCACTCTGAATCACATCTACACACACTTGTTAGGAGTCTCTGGGAGGCACGAAAGGTGGCCCAGAGGTACCTGGAGTCCAGTCCGCCAGAGCCCTGAGGAGCCCAGCTGAGCCTACCGAGGCTGGCTCTTCCGTTAGTGCTCACAGGTGTCAAGTGCTGCAGTGGAGGCTTCCCCAGTGTTGGGAAGTGGAACCGCTTTCAGGAGAGCAACCAGACTGGGGTGTCAAGGAAGCAAGGCCTGGCATTCTATTTCTGAAAACACTGCGGATCCCTCAGTCAGATCCTGGAGTCCCGAGGTGGTCATGAGCTGGGGTCATGCCACCACAGCCAGCAACAGCAGCGCTGGAAGCAGGCACTGTCCCTCTGGGAGATGGAGGACAGGGACATGACCACACAGCTCACACTAGCAGACCAGAAGGCAGACAGCTGACACTACACACTACACTGTTACACACTCCCCCACTGCCCCCGGCAGGCTGCCTCTACAGTGTCACACATGCTGCAGGCTGACACTACACAGGCTAACACAGGTGGCTGAAGCATCTCCATCCCTCAGGCAGTTCACAGAAAATGGGGGAAAGAAAGGGGGGTGGGGGTAAGGTACCCTGGGGCTCATCAACTATGCATCAGATTGATGAAGGTGACCAGGAACACAGAGAGGGGCTGGCCTCAAAGCTGGGGTTCTGTTTTATAGAAAAGCCACCAGGGATGGAGACCATGTGATGGCAGCAACGCCTTCGTTCTGAAAGTCTTCCCAAAGCAAAACCACAGCAAGTCCTTTGAGCAGCACAGACTATTTCTGTAGTCACGGAGATGTTCGCGACAGCATATGAAGATCCCACACAGAATCCCTCTCCCCTGGGTGGGCCTTGCATGGCTACTAGCCCATCAGGGGTCACGCTCCACAGACTGGAGTGACAGAAATTCCGTGGCAGAAGGGCAATGAGGCAAGTTACAGCTGTGACTCAGGTGAAGCTATTCAGGATTTTAAAATTACAAAGTTTTCCCTATGTAATGAGAAAACAAAGGAACTCCCCACCCCGTCTCCCCACCAAATTCTGATGGCAAAAAGAGACCAATAAATTAAACAAGAAAACAACTAAGCAGGAGAAAAATGTTGCAAACACCTGATTCATCTTCCGTCTGTTTTACAAGAAAAGCATTCTTACAACTGTTAACATTAAGTAAGACACACGTCCCAGCAGAAAAGCAGGCACGTCACATAAAGGAACACAGACGACCAGCAGTTCAATCAGCACGAACTAGGAAAGCAGGACTTAGAGACCAAAGGGACACTGCTCCTCACCTGTCACACTGGCAAGCTCACAGCACCCAGTGCTGGGGAGACGCAGCCTCGCAGCAGTGGGGGCAGAAACAGGATGATCTTGTAAACCTGCCTCTGGCACTTCTTCTAGGACAGACTTGATGGCTCTTCAGATAGCCCAGGGCACACACACAGCTCTCCATCCACACCATAATTCGAGTCTCCTTTCTTCCCCAATGCCCAGCTTTCCCTTGCATGCAAGCTGACTGAAAAGCCCGTGGCTGTGACGTGGTGACGTAAGGGCGAAATGCACCTTAGTCATCTAAGTGACATCTTTGCTTTTTACAACTTTAAGAAGCCATTTAGCAGATTTGTCCAATGTGATTTGCTTTTTTATTTCCTGTTTCCATGGGGTTGACTCTAGCTAGGAAATGCCATGGCTTGGGTCAGGCATATCTAGTCCCCAAACTGACATGATTTTCGACCCTGTAGAGTTCTGGGTTGCCGCCTTGCCCGATGCAATAAGTGCATCACATCATGCGTTTGGCTTTTTTTTTTTAAAACTGAATGTGAATTACTTTATTGTACTCATTTGAGATGTCAAGTGTATTGGTATACATTTGTTTGTAATCTTTATAAATTCCCAGTTTTGTGATTTGCTTTCTTTCACTCGAAGTATTGTTGGCATATAATCCACATTGAACTGCATTCAATCAGACAATAGTGAGACTTCTTGACTGCTGCCTCCATCAGCATTGATTGTGGATCCAATCAAGATGAAATCCTTGACAAATCACCACGTTGCTGCCTGTTGTGAGGAGTCTGGCCTTTACTTTGAGCTGCGACGACGCATGCTGAAGGCTGCGATCCTTGATCTTCACCAGAAAGTGCTTTCAGTCCTTCTCACTTTGTTGTGTTCCTCTTCGTATAAGCCAGCTTCTCTGACGATCTGCTTAGCCCACACATTTAACGAGTGTGGTCAGACGATACAGACCTGACGCACGTCTTTCTTGATTTTAAACCATGCGGTATTCCCTTGTTCTGTTTGCACAACTGCCTCTTGGTCCATGCAGATTCCACACAAGCACAACGAAGTGTTCTAGGATTCCCATTCTTCTCAGTGTTATCCATATTTTGTTAAGTTTGACACAGTCAAGTGGTTCTGCATAGTCAATGAAACACAAACATTTTCCCCTGGTGTTCTCTGCTTTGAGCCAAGCTCCATCTGACATCAGCAATGATATCCTTGTTCCACGTCCTCTTCTGAATCAGGCCTGAACTTATGGCAACTGTCAACATACTGCTGCGACCATCAGCAAGAATTTCTTACATGCGCTATCAATGATACTTTGATAATTCCTGTCTTCTACTGGGTCTCTTTTCTTCAGAGTGGGTACAAATATGGATGACTGCTAGCAACTGACTGTCCCTGGCATCATGCATGCCAGAGTAACAGACAGGCGGCCATCTCCAATGCAGACACCTTGAAGATCCAATAGATCCACAGCCACTTTCTCCTGCTCTTCCCACTGCCTGTGTAGGAAACTTACCGGTAAATCCACAAGCACCTCACTTCCATTCAGCCTCAGAGGACTCTCATCCCTCCCCAAATCTAAGCCACTGTACAGAGTAGTGCAGGCAGCAAGTCAGAAACCAGGGGTTACCTGGGACAACTCTCCTTCCTCCTACTTCAGGTCTCAACTTTCCCTCCTGTCCTTTCACACTCTCCTGCCACGTGCACAGAGTCACCTTCCACAGGCCCTCATCAATCAAAGGGGGCGACAATCTGAGCAAGCCTACGTCCCTCCACGGCTCAAAGTCACCCTTCTCCTCTGCTACGGACAAGGCTCCCGGCAGTCAGTCCCACAGGTAAGCTCGTATGGTCTCTGGCCTGCTTGGCTCCCCTTGCTACCATGAAACTGGTCCTGGTTCACATACCCAATGTCGTGGCAGGCAACGGACTCTTCAGACCGAGAGACTATCGGACACATCTGCATACACAGACAGCAACTCACTCACTGACTCATTCACACTACATTATGCTGTCAAAAACAAGTGGCCCCAAGACCCTGGTGGCTGACAAGCAAGCTTCATGCCTTTCTTGTGATAACAGCTCACTCTTTGAGTAGGTGGGGGCGGGGGGGGGGGCGGGCGCTCTGTTCTAGACCTTGCCCTTCTGGGAGGAGCTCATGCAGAGGGAAATGAGCATTAAAGCAACCATGATGGCAACTCAGATCATGCTCCAGACTCAGGCGCAGCCATGGACACTCCATACCTCCCACCACTCCAGTCTTCTACCGCACACACATGTATATCGCCAGACTTTAAATAAAGTATGAACATTTACACTAAAATCAAACAAAAACAGCAGCAGCAGTAAACCACGAGTAACTTGGCAGTCTGCAGGGTGAGCAGGTGACACACACACACACTTGGATCCAAGTGGATGGTTTTTAATTCAGTTCTTACCCTCCCTCCTTTGCCTCTACAATTTCCGCAGGGCTTGGACAGCCCCGATCCAGTCATCTGTCTGCAGAGTAAGAGCACAGAAAGGAGGTATGTACTGCATCCCACACCTATGGCTGAAAACTTTGCTCAAAATATCAACATGCACAAACACTTCCTATAAAAAGGCGCATCTGTGTGGTCACTGTGTCACTCAGCCTGACTCTTCACAGGGTGTAGAGTGGGCTGGGCCCATAGTTGGTTCCCAAAACTGTGGATCTGCATAGAAGCCAATAGTTTCCTCTCTCCCATGCAGCAGTGCACAGGTTTGACGTCACTTTTCCATCAGGAGCCCAGCACCTTAATCATCAAAGATACCTGGGCTTGTCCATGTCAAAATTCCCTGACAGGTAGGTCAGCCATTGTTCCACAGCCTAAAGGCTGGGTGTCCTGGACACATTTCACCCCCTGGGCCTCAAGGTCTTCATCCAGATGTGCACACAGCTGCCAAGGCTGCAGTGGCAATGAAAGAAATGGTGTTGCTGTGACACCAGATATATGATTCGCCCTGCTAAGGGAGGCCAACCACACCACCGGCATTTCAACCACCAGCAAGGTCAGTGCCATAGGTAGACACATTTCGAGAGAGCTGTCAAGCCAGGAAGCAGCCCACTTCCAAAAAGTAGTCCTCTGCTTCCATGCAGGAGCCGCCAAGAGCCCAATGGGTCATGGCAAAGCGAGATGGTAGGAGACTTAAAACATATGCTGGTTATAGCATGGGGTGTCAGCCACCTTCTGCTGTCTCACAGGGGGACGTACTGGGTCCCAGAGCCCCTACAGCGAGTGTGAGGCATCTCCTAGATCAGTGGGGAAGCAGCAGCAGCTCCCTGGGTACTACGTCTGTGACAAGCAGATGTGTGTCCCTGATACTTCCAGTCACTGGTTTTTGGAAGTGGCTACATGACCCTGTTTCCAAGGTGCCTCTGGGAAGATGCCAACACCAAGTGCCCCACAGAGGCAGAGCACATGGCCACTGGTACCACACAGGGCCCCTAGGACCGGGACAGCCTTTATCAGAGCCTGGAGGACACATAGCTGGTTAAGAAACAAGACTCAGGCCAGCTAAAAATGCCAACCACTGATAGCCAATACAGGGACACCCCCTCACCCCCACCACCACCACTGATGAACCTGTGGGAAAACACCTGCAGATGCAGGGTGTGTGTGGTGGTCCCTCTACTTCTGCAGGTCAGTGTTTCCCAAATGTCCCCCAGCACGCCTACACATTTAATAATAAAAGACTGACATCTAAAAAGCGTATGCCCTTTAGTTCTGAGAAGTCAACTACTTCGACCACACTTTCAAGGGCTTACTTTTAAAATCAACCACAAATAAAACCACACACTTTCTTTTTTAAATGTTTTTCCAATTTTACTCATCTGAAATTTACAGTTCCTTCACTTTCCCAAAATAACAATTTCAGGAAGACAAACTTTTTTTTTAAAAAAAAGGTTTAACTCAATCAGCAAGTCTGGCAAAAGAACACATTAACTACACCATGAACTCTACAAGGCCACCTCCGCCAAACTTAAATGAGAACCATATGTTCACGTCCTCCAGCGCCTCAACCCTGGTTGCTGGGCGGGCAGCAGGACACTGTCCATGGTACCGCTGTCGGCAGGCTTCTCCTTGGGAACCTTCAGCTGCTCACCCGCTCACCGCCCACAGGCTCACAGAGGCAGGCGTCCCTGGCGCTGTCCTGTCTTCTGCAAAGAAGGCTTCCTGGCTGTGGGGTCTTTCCTCCCCTGCTGAGTGGAAGCATCAACTTACTGGAGCACAGGCGCGAGGTTCACTGGTGGGAAGAGAGGGCTTCACCCCAGTGACAATACTTACCAACAGATGAAGGGGCCCTGAGATTCACACCCAGCTCAGAGTCAGAACAATAATGTGTGCAGTCACTGAGGAGACCCAAACCCACCACAGGGTGCTGGTGTCGAACACACTGTCCAGACCACGATATTCTGGGATGGCCTCACACCTGGTACAATGTGCCCCTGCACCAAGATTCTAAATGATGCCAGGTCCCAGGATGTGAGGACCTATCAGCCAGAAAGTTCCAGTCTGCATCCCTCTGCCTTGCTCTCAGGAAACAGACTGCAGCTGGATGCAAACACAGTCTGATGGCAGGACAGAGAATCTCACAGCCCACGTGCTGGCAGCGCTCAGAGTTTGTGTTTGGAGGCGAAAGGCTGAAAAGTCAAGTGTCAGGAGACAAAGGCCACCAGCAGCTGCCTGCCCACGAGCTGGGCACACTAGGAGCCTTTGTTCTCCACACTGAGCGCCGGTCAGGCCCTGAGGGAGAGGCAGCCATGAACCTGGATGGCCACCACTGTAGCCTGGTCATGGCCAGTACTATTCATTTACAGAAAGCAGAGTCTGCAACACGGATAACTAAGACTTCCAGACAAGCCATGAACCTGGATGGCCACCACTGTAGCCTGGTCATGGCCAGTACTATTCATTTACAGAAAGCAGAGTCTGCAACACGGATAACTAAGACTTCCAGACAGGCATTTATTTACACACACGCAGGTAGCAATATGTGAACTAACTGAAATCGACTCTTCCATCCCAATGCACTGAGCAGCCCTGGGGTGGTACTGGGTAGCAGGTGGGCTGCTAGCCTACAGGTCAGTGACTAACCCTTGAACAGCGAGGTTGCCTGCCCCATTATGACTTATAGCCTCAGAAGCCCTGAGTGCAGTTGTGAAGAACAGGAACCCAGTCCCCGGCAGCAGTGTCCCTTCTGCTTAGGTTCATACTCTAAATGTTACACCGCTGTTTAGGCTGGGACCCTCTCTGAACACACTCTGACTACAGACTTCAACATCTACCTTAGAGTGTTGTTTCTTTTTTAAATCAACCCACACCAAACTCCCTAGAGCCTATCCCTGGGTTACAGGTGACAAATGATGATGCACCAATTCTGGGCTCTCCCAGGCTCCCTAAGATCACACAGGAAGTCAAAGAATGTCGCGCCACCCTTAGACATCAGCATGGTTGTGTTGGCACTGGTGCTGAGGATAAAAAGACCTGGCAAAACCGACCGGCTATTTTATGTACAGGGGCAAAGGCCACAGCCAGTGGGGACCTGTAGGCAGTTACATAATCTTGTGTTAACTTGAGGGTATTAAGAGTGAAGGGATGGAGTTTAGCCTGTCAATTAGGTCGCAGCTTGACTGGAGGGGGACCAGGATAAACTGGCTCTATGGAGGCTGGTTCTCTGCCTCCACCTTCCTGTTGACAAGCCACTTTGAGGCACGCTGATGGCAGCCAGAGTCCGAAAGATGTGTTCACCGCCATTGGATCTACAAAACTTTGCACCCACCAGTCTGTGATCTTCCTGCATTCTGTATCATTGCTTGTGGCTGTGTTGAGTCTACAGAGGGATTTATGGACTAATATCAGACTTATGAGCTAATATTGGACTATAGACTTGATCTGGACTGGGCTGTTTCTTAATATACAACTGTGCTTTGAGATAAAGCTCTTTCTTATGCAATGAGTTTTCCTGGATTTGTTTCTCTAGTCAACCTGGCCTAACAGAGGACCCTTAAAGTGTCACACTGAGAACAGGTGCACTCTCAGGAATGGTGTCTCTGACGAAGCCATGTTCCCTGTGCAGGGGACAGGCCTCTGCTCACCTCTTAAACACTCACACTAAACAGATACCATCCACAGAAAAGGTCATTCTGGGCACACCATTTTTAACTGGGGGAAAAGATAACCACAGGTGTTCTGTTTGGCTGTCTATATGGCCGGCATTTTCTAAAAGACAACTGAAACATCCCCCATCCCTACATGGAGAGATGCTGAGGGGAATGAAACCTGCGCTTTGCAAGTACGGTTGGAACATTTGCAAACCTGTACCCACCACTGGGGCTGGAGCACTCCAGAGAATTCACATTGTTTCCGCAAGACCAGTAGTGAAGGTAAGGAGTAAGATGAGCCCAGATTGTGAAGGCAAGTCCAGCGACACTTAGGAGACCATCACTCTCCAAGTGACTGTCACAGGGTGCCATGAAGTCAAGCAGAAGCCAGAGAAACAACAATCCAAGTGCAAGACAGATCAGCGGACTTTAACAGCACCAGCAATATTCCAAGGAATCTTCCAAAAATGAATTATTGGCAGAAACGATCAATGTATTTAAGCTCAAACTGGAGAACATCTTTATAACTGGCTCTCTGGTTTTACTATGCATGCCTCTTAAAAACAATTATCCCATACCTTTGCAAACAACAAAAAAAAACCCTGCAAATTTAACCCTGATGTGAGGAACCCTGGTGGTGTAGTGCTAACGAGGGGCTGCAATCCACATGGTTGGCAGTTTGAAGCCACCAGCACCTTCAAGAAATAAAGTTCGAGCTTTCTACTCCCATAAACAATTACAGTCTCAGTAATGACTTGATGGTAATGAGTTTGGTTTTGGTGACCTTAGAAATCACTACCCAGCGCTTGTGAAATCACCATGTAACAAGGAGTGTACGCTTAGAAATTTATTCAGCTAATAATAACAATATCCACCCAAAAAATCACGTTTTTGAAAGCTATCTTTTGAACGCTCTAGGGACTTTATACAAGGCATTGTTTATTAAGATTTAAATGTGAGAATAATATTATTTTCTGAGTGCGGTGGCCAGTAGTGGCCCCCTTTCATCTTTCTACTGAGAGTTCATGCAAAGGAAGGTAAATACCATCTCAAGGCTGACAACTGAGGCCCAGAAAGACACTCTGAGGACACCAGGAGCCACCCAAGTCCCAGCCCTCGTCAGACAAGAGCCAGAGGCTGACAGCTGTGAACAGGAAGTCACCTGGTTTTCTGTAGCAGGGGGTGGAGGAAATCACCATACACTCTACTCAGCGCTGAGTTCTGATTCTGACTCAAGCAGGCCGCCCATCACCCTAAATCATCAACACCCCACACTCAGCTGAACCAAACCTTCAGTGCAGCCAGGACCCCCCACCAAGAAGAGAGAGTGCCTCCCAAGTCCATGAAGCAGTTGGTGCTAGCTGTCTGGTCAATCAGCTCCTCAGGTATAAGCAGCCCTGTTGGCCCCGAGGTTAAGAGCCCAAAGCGGGGGTGGAGGTAAGGGAGGGGGTGGCAGCTCTCGCTGCTAACCACTCATTCGCAGCCACATGCAGAGCCAGGTGGCTTGGGTTCCCTGTTCTTTGGGAAGCGACAGTGGTTTAGAGGGATCACCACTTCAATACAGAGATAGCCCAAGTCTCTGCTGCCCATTGGGGTCACGCAGACTAGCACCAGGCAGGATGGCACCTGATAGCAATCCTCTGAAGCATCCAAGAACCACCACCTTACCAAGCCAAACCAAACCCATCCCACACTGACAAGTCAATTCCTCTCGGAGCAACCCCATGGGCAGAGCAGAACTGCTCCCTAAGGTTCAGAGTATAAATCTTTATGGGAGCAGCCAGCCTCATCTTCTTTCTGTGGTGCGACTGGAGGGTTCAAACCGCAGACCTTTCCATGAACAGTCCACCACTTGAACCAATGCACCACCCGAGCTTCTTACTACCTCCTTAAGCAAGCGCAAAGTCCGGAACCTCAAAAAAAAAAAAAAAAACAGCCGTTTAAGCAAATCCACTGTCTGCACAGCATCAGAGATAACAAAGGCAACCAGCATGGCCTCTGACTGTCCTGGGCACTATTTGAACATGTAACCATGCTCATACAGAGCCTGACACAGACCAAGAGGCAGTGGGTCCCAGAGCAAGGCACAGCTGTGTGCTTAAAATCCAGGAAGAACATGGGCCTCAGGGGGGTATCCTGTGTCACCATGCTCACGCAATCTGTGTGCTGAGCAAATCAGAGAAGCTGGATTCTATGAAGACCACACCATCAGGATCAGAGGGAGAATTGTCAAACTACCTATGTTGTACAGATGACACAACCTTGTTTGCTAAAAGGGATGAGGACCTGAAGCACTTGTTGAGGAAAATCCAGCACTAGGGCCTTCAGTATAGATTACGACTGAATGTCAGGAAAACCAAACTCCTCACACCTAGATCAAAAGGTGACCTTGTGAACAAGGAGAAAGACTCAAGTTGTCGTGGGTCTCACCTTGCTTGGACCCACCATCCACACTCCTGACAGCAGCAGCCACGAGACCAACAATACACGATAGTGGGCAGATCTGCTGCAGACTTCTTTAAAGTGGTCAAACGCGAAGAGGTCACCACTCTGCAGACGAAGGTGCACCTGATTCCAATCCTGGTATTCAGATCAGCTCCCTGCGTGTGAAAGAGGACACCGAGAAAGGCTGACCAAGAACTGGTGTGTTTGGACTATGGTGTGGCACAGACACTGAGACTGCCATGAGCTGGCACAAGAATGAATGAGTGTGCTCCAAGGAGCAGGCTCTTTACAAGTGGGCACGTTGGGACTTCCTCTTTTGCACTTTGGCCACGTTATCAGGAGGGACAGTCCCTGGACAAGGACTTGGGTTGGGCTTGGTAAAGTGGTGGTTCTGGATGCTTCAGAGGATTGCTGTCAGGCATCGTCCTGCTCAATGCTAGTCTGCGTGACCCCAAGGGGCAGTAAGGGGAGTGGTGGTGGTGAAGAAGAGAAAGACACTCACGAAGCCAGCTGGCTGCAACAACGGGCCGACACAGCAACAACTATCCGGATGGGCAGGACAGTCGTCACACTATCCGTGGTGCAGGGTTGAGAAAGCCGTGCTGTGCCACATTCAGCTTAAGACGCGACAATACTGTCAATGCCATAAAAGCTCAAACGCCTTTCCTTTTTTTGGTAATCCATACATTTTAATTTTAGCCCTAAATTCCTTTCCTGCAAAAGAAAGAAGTCCTGGCAGTTTTCCAGTCATCATAAACTATCTAGTACTTTCGGTTCCTCAACATGATCTCATGCCTGACACAGTTGTAAATGCTCACGTGTGAAACTTCAAATGATCCTTCAGTTTGAGGATCAACTTGGTGGGGAGAACACACGTCCCTGGGTGCTCCCCTTCACCCGTCAGCACCGCCCCCTCTTGTTGGTGAAAGTATCCTTCGAGTGGAGCTAACATGATGAGCGGGAAGCTCTGGGTGTCCAGTTTTGCTGGCAGGAGTCCCAGGAAACAGGAGGTGGCACACCTTGAAAGTGGTCAAAAGCAGCCTCCAACACAGCCAGCCTTAGCGCAGCCCCACGCCACGCAGGCAGTGATGGCAAAGTGCAGGGATGACCGGAGGGCTGCAAGACTGTCAGCTCTCCCAGGGCTCCTGCACAAAAGTACCGCCAGCGGGCCAGTCCATGGGCCACACAAGCTCTGAGCGGGTTGAAGGACTGTGGGCCTGGGCACCCTGTTCTACCAGTGTCAGATTTGGGAAGATGCTTATGTT
The DNA here is from genome assembly GCF_050624435.1 of Tenrec ecaudatus. Classification (NCBI taxonomy): domain Eukaryota; kingdom Metazoa; phylum Chordata; class Mammalia; order Afrosoricida; family Tenrecidae; genus Tenrec; species Tenrec ecaudatus. Next base: position 1,879,840 of record NC_134536.1, read on the forward strand.
TGCACCCCTGTCCTAAGCATTCGTGATGCCCTAGTTCCAGGGCACCTGGGAGGTGACTGGGTGACTCCAAATAAACCATCACCCAAGAAGTCAACAGACTCCACCTATTAGGATCCTGATTTTCAGTCAAGTCGCTTCTGGAAGTGCCATTCCTATATGTATTCTATATGTAATAAAAATACTCCCTATAGGATTTACTAACATTTTTTGACATTATCCCAAAGTTCAAGTGTGACAAATGGTGTATAAACAAAGTGACCCATGCCACACAGCAATGACCAATCCCTAGTAATGAAGTCCCACACACTACAATTACGTCCTTAATGACACAACCTAACCCTTTTGTGTTTATCCCGCGCACCAGTTTGGCACCATATCCTTGGTCCTCTGTGACCCAGTTTACTTGAGAAAACGAAAGAAACACTAGTTCTATCATCTCATCCTCAGGCAGAAGGTGGCAACTCCACAAGGACCCAGAGTGAACAGGTGCCCCTGGCCTGTCCCTGTTCCTCATGCTATCTAATAAGCTCCAATCCAACAGCAGTCCTTTCGGGCCGTGCACCATAAGAAAGTCTTTTTCACTGGCAGGAGGACGGTGGACAGAAACTGGTCCAGCTGAACAAGTCAGGTGTGAGCATGAGCGCACATGCACACGCGCGCGCGCGCTCACACGTAAGACTCTTACCAGCTACTACAGAACAATGCAAATAGAACGATTTAGAACCATCACTGAGGGCCAGAGTAACAAAAGGTCAAGAGCTACCTGTGTGGTGGAAACCCCCATCATGTGACCTCCATCACCCTGTAAGAGCCTTCTGCAAACAAATGTTCAGATCCACACCTGGGATTGTCAAAACTACTTGAAACAGAGTAAAGATGCTTGGGCAAGTCATAAACCCACCACTGCTCTGCCACCATGACAGAGCTGCACAACGTTCGCAACTTTACCTGAAGACTTCCAGTCCCACCTGACTGACCAGCCAGAAGCTACTTTTTACACACCTGCTAGGGTAGTATCTGTTTACTCAAGAAGATATGAATCATCTTGCTTCTCAAAGATCAATCAGAGTACTGAGATGCAACCTAGAAGCGCCACGTGTGGCGTCCGCACAAAGGCTGAGCTATTTATACCCATCATTTTGACGTGATGACCAAAGCCCCAGGCCCAAGCCATGGCATTTTCACCTGCCCCAGACACAGGAGAAGGCTGGACAATGAACAAGGAAGCCTAAGCACGCGATGTGTGTGGTCACGGAGCTGGAGATGAACAGGCAAAGCCCCAAGGGCGGTCCAAAGAACAAACAATCTGTCTGGGAAGGAGTACGGCAGAACGCACCCCGGAAACAGGATTGCGAGTCTTTGTCTCACATACCTTGGGCAGGTTGTCAGTAGAGACCAGTCCCTGGAGAAGGACAGCATTCTTGGGAAAGTGGAGGGGAAGCTGGAAAGAGGAAGGCCCCTGGAAGAGATGGACTGTCACAGCGTCTGCCAATCAGGGGCCCCAACATGGCAATAGATGTGAGGTTGGCACAGGGCAGGGCAGTGTTTCGTTTTGCTGTACATAGGGGGCTATGTTTTGAAACCGACTCAAAGGCACCTCCCACAAGCAGCTCAATAAATGAATAAATGACGTTAACGAACTATCTCAGGAAGCCCTTGGTTAGTTATCGTGGGCCGGTTTCGCATTTACAATAACTTTCGCACAGATTTAAGAATGAGGCATGAAAATCGTTACTCCAAATAAACTCACCGCCATTAAGTGGACTGTGGCTCATGCTAGCCTAGCAGAGTTTTCAACAACTTTTTAAAAGGCTAATGTGGCATCTTTGTCAAAAAAAAGGTAGAGACTGATAAGTCCATAAAAGAAACCATGTTCAATATCGCTTCCACAAAATACTATTAAAGCACTGTGTGGCGGACATGGAGTTTTGTTTTTTTTAATGTCACAAGCTTCACGTACTGAGAGCCAGAGAGACAAGGCAGAGACCCCAACAACAAATTAGGTAGCGTTCGAAAGACCAGAGTGCAAACCCTTTGGGGGCCAGCAAAGTTCTCTCTCTCTTCAGGGCAGGGAGAAGCAGGGCCTGGGAGCCCTGGGAGCTAACCGCAGGTCAGATTCAAACCACCAGCCACTCAGAGGAGAAAGAAGAGACCGTCTGCTCCCATAAATATTCACAGCCTTGGAAACCCACTGGGCAGTTCTATTCTGTCTTGCCCGGGTCACCACAGTCGGAATCGACTGGATGGCAGAGAGTACGGCCGTTTTATTGAGTGGGTTGTGAAGGGGAAGTGTTAGCGACAAGCCCTGACGTCAGGATCAGGAATCTCAAGAGAAACTACCTCTTCACAATAAAAAGGACAGGAGGAAAATGTAGCCTTCAGACGTGATTCTGAGTTTCAGCTTCCCACAGTCAGCAAGACAGGAATTCAGTTTAATATCAATCTCCGGAGGATAAAATATAAACGCTAATATAGGTCATCAATTCGCATTTTAGAAATCTTAAAGGAACCTAGGCTTCACTTAAAGTGTAGGAAGGGCTGAAAAATAGTCTATGATAAAACACAGCTAGCTTTTTATAGAAGGATTGGTATGTGCTGCCAATCCCAACCTCAGGGCCAGGGGCTGTAATTCCCTTTGGGAAGGGGTCTCTTTGTTGTGCTAAGGAGTGGCGGGATTCCTGTAGGGCGTGTCTAGAGCCCATCCCTTCGGAGATGGCACTTAATTCCATTCACAGGAGAGACTAACCAGGAGATCAAGCAAACAGGGGGAAGGGCGAAGGGGCCACAGGGCCATCTCGGGAGCCAGAAAGCAGACCAAGAGAACCCTGGCTGCTGATGGCAGACCCCTGACTACAAGAAAACCCCGTGTTTGTGAAAGCCGACCCCCATGTAGCATTTCTGTTACAGCAGCTCCAGGGAACTCAGCCATCACCCCCCCTTTGGAACCAAAGAGTGAATGTGAAAGAGAAAGTAAACCCAACCACTTTGGTTTTTTAAACATTTTAACTTTCTTAAAAAGAGGATGTAATGTAAGGGCCAAGTCATTTATCTTCCTAACTATCGAAACCACAGAACTATCTGTGGTTATCAAAGCTGCCCAACCACCTATCGTAAATGATTAATAGTTATAAAATTGTATAACTGACCAATGTATTTAAACCAAAAAAACCCCCAAAATACTCTCCAGAGCTATAGTCTCATATCCCACGACCGAGGCATCAATCTCAACCCATTTCTACCTTTTAGTCCCATACACATGGATACAAAGATTACCCACACCAGTTAATTCTTCCGTCCGAAAAACACCTACAAACCAACCACCCCAGTGGAGCTTGCCAACATTTACTGACCACTCGATGAGGGCAGGAAAATGTGTCTACCTGTGTGAAACCTAAGGCAGTGTGATGGCCACGGAGTAAACAGATACTACCCTAGGCAGGCCAAACAGAGTGGCTGGCCTGGAAATGTGGGTTTGCAGGATGATTAGTGTGATGTCACTCACAGGCATCAGAAGAAGAAGATCCAGTGTGTCTGGTGTAACGCCTAATCTCTATGTACACCAAATACATTTAATTGGATGCAAAAGTGCTTTTGAAACTTCATTTCACTGTCAAAGGCTTTCTCATTCCAGAGTGTCATTTCTGCGAGTGGACAAGCACATCCTCCTCTCCTCGAAGGCCAGCCACCCAAAGGAGGAATCCTCCAAATGACAGGGTGCCCCAAACAGACCCTGTCAGGCAGAGTTTCTAAGACTGTCAGCATTACAGAAGCAGACTGCCTCATCTTCCTCTAAGGGAGGAGCTGGTGGGGTGGAACTGCCAACCTTTTAGCAGAGGACTGCTTAACCTAGGGCGCCACTAAGTGCCTGTAAGGGTAGGCCAGTTTTAATGCAATAGCTACTTATTTCTCTAACCAAAAAGAAAAATGCTCAACTAAGTATTTGAAAATAGAATCTAATTAAATCAATTAACTAAAATGTGTCTGGTTTAGTATTTTTAGGTGCCAACTCACAATTTAAAATCCCTGGAGTTGGCTGAATCTTCCACTAAGGGTCCCTTTCGTCAACCCACCCTGAGAGATCTCTTCAGGAATGGCAACCCACCACCCGGAAAAAGCTAGAGCACTATGTGCTAAGGTAATCTGGTACAACCTTTAAAAACAAAACCTCAGAGGAAGGAGGAGGCCAGGATGACAGCACTAGTCTGAAAGCAATGTTGAAGGACAAGTCCCCAAGTCTTTGCTTATTAGAACCTAACTCCCGGAGCACCTGACTGAGAAGCAAGCTCTTCCGTGGGCAGGAATGGTCAGAGGAACCAGTGCTTCCCACCAGGGGGAAAATTCAGCCACCGTCACTGGGGCTGGATTAAGAAAAGGGATTTCAAGAATGCTCGCACCTGCCAACCAAGTCTTGGTGCAATTCCGTCTCACCCCAGGGCTGACAGGTGAACCAGAGCGCGGCTTTGAAGGGATTTCCCCATTCCCGGGCAAGGCACAATCCCAGAGCCGACAGGGAACAGTACTCGGACCGACTGGGCCCCGCTTCACCTGTCTGCTGGCCACAAACAGGCTCAGACAACAACCGTTCCAACGTCCAGAGCGGTGCCATTGTCGCGGGCCAGGGCCGGCCTCCACTTCCTCCTATTCCCGGGCAGGGATTGGCCGACGCCCTTGGGCAGCGCAGGAGCCAGTCTGGGGGGGCCCTTCCCGCCCGGGCCCCCTTGCCGCCCGCCAGACACCCGGCGGGGGCGGGGTGGGAGTGTCGGTGGAACCCTGCAGCCCCGCGGTCACATGCTCGCCCACCAGCTCACCCTGAGCGCCACAAAGGTCCCCTGAACCCGGGAGGGACGCCGGGGGAGCTCGAGCGAGCGAGCGAGCGGGGCACGGCCCCTCAACCCCTCCAACCACCGGGCCCGCACCTGAGTGCGGGGCCAGATACTGGGGGGAAGGGCCCGGGGAGCTACCAGAGGCCTGCAACGGAGGGGGAAGACCCAGTAGGTGGGGGGAGGGCAGGTTGGAGGGGACTGAGACCCTGTAGGGCAGGGGGGAGACCCAGGGGAGCAGGTTTAAGGGGAGCAGAGAGCCGGCAGGTGGAGAGAGCTGGCCAACTGGGAGACCCCCACAACGGGCGGCAGGTGTTTGTGGGGAGACCCGGCGTTCTAATGCGGGAATCTGGAACGTGGCGGGTGGAGAGGGGCGAGGGGAGCGGTGAGACGCGGCAGGTTGGGGGAAGAACAGGGGAACCGGGAGGGGGAACTCCGGCAGATTTAAGGGGCGCTGGGACGCGGGGTGGGGAGGAAGAGGGGCAGCCTCACGGAGACCCCCCCCTGCCCATCCCCCCACCTCCAGACTCGGCGCGCCCCCGCCCCCTGGACTCCACGCGACCCCGGCCGCTCCCCGCCCCACCCCACCCCCGTCTCCGCGGGTCCCTGGCCCCCACTCCTCACTCCGAGTGCCCGCGCGCCCCCGCCCCTCACCCTGAGTCCCAGCGCGCCCCCCCGTGCCCCGCACGCCCGCGCGCCCGCCCTGAGCCCTGAGCCTCCGCGCCCGCCCGCCCGGCGCACCTCGGTGGGCTGGCTGATCTCGAACAGGTCCAGCCGGTTGGCGTTCCAATGGTGGATGATGTCGGCCAGCTTCCGGCGCTCCTCGTCCCGGCCGCCCGCCGACATGCTGACGGCCGCCGGCGCCGACAGGCTGAGGAGACTGGCAGGCCCGGCGCGCGGACCTCCCCGCGCCCCGCGCCCCGCGCCCGCCGCCGCCGCCGCCGCCGCTCCCGAGCGTGCCTCACGCCGCGCGCCGCCGTGCGCGCGCCCGCGCCGCCGTGCGCGCGCCCCTCCGCGCCGCGCCGCTAGGTGCTGCTGCGCCGGCCCCGCCCACCTCACCTCGCGCCGGCGTCGGGGCGGGGCCGGCGGGGCGGGCGGCGCGGGCGCTGGGCGCAGCGGGGGAGGCGCTGGCTCGCTGAGCTCGGACCTGTGCCAGGTGCGGCCGGGCCTGCCCGCTGACCGCCTGGGGACACCGAGAGCAATAGCCACTGACCTCGGCGCCGGCACCTCCATCCCCACACTGCCGCCCCTCCTGATGCCCCTGCCCCCTGCTTCCTGGACAGACACCGCCCCTGCCTGCCCACACCACTGCCCCCCATAGTGCGCCTGCAGTGTGAAGTCCAAGTCCTGCACCCTCTGTGTGTGTCTCTAGCAGCAGGCAAGTTGCACCAAGAAGGACCACATGGACTACCAAACTCGTAAATGGTGGGTACTTGGTGGACCTGGAAGGGTACCCATGGATGTGGCACCCTGAAATTACAGGACCCTGTAGTGGCATCCATCATGGCCTACGGTGGCAGAGCAGAGCTGCCCCTTGGGGTTCCCAAGGCTGTCATCTTTAGGCCGTCACTGATTGGCTGGTGGGTTTGATTCACCAACCTGTGGGTATCAGCCCAACCCTAACCCGCTGCGCCACTAGGTCTCCCTTTGTGGAACTGAGGGATGCATATTGTGCTGGGTAAGTTTTCTTTATCAGGCCCCTCCCCCCACTCGTTACAAAGGAACCATCATGGGGCTTCCAGACACATGCCCCCAGAGGTGCCCCTTCGTTCCTCGAACGCTGGTGGCAGCTTTTCCATTCTCTGTGCTGTGGTGCTGTGTTCGCCCTCCAGGCACGTCAAGGGGACAATCCAAACACTGGCCTACATCTTACAAGGCCACACTCCAGCCCCCCTTTAGAAGGAACACATTCCTCCTTTCCAAGGGTTTTATAGGGACAGGGACCCAGACGGCAGGGCTTTGTCTTTGGTGTTCTTTTCTACCTCTGCCCAGGACAGCCCCATAAGGCCGCTTTTCAGTGGGGCCGCCTGAGGTGCTGAACCCGTGCCACAGAGCCATGAATTCTTCAATAGCCTCCTAGTCCTCTCTCTCAACATTAAAGTGCGTGGCTTGCCGGAAAGCATCTGGCTTCTCCACGTCTAGTAACCAGTTTCCTTGCCGCCTTCAAGCTCCCGCTCAGCTTCAGAGCAGGAGTCTGCATTGTGGGGAGCTCCCCAAAAGGACAGCTCGGGACTGTCTCGCCACCAGCCAGCCGTCAGGGACCCACACAAGCCACGCAGATCACCAGCCACAGTCAGCTGAGCTGGAACAATGAGAGCTTTCTTCCCTGGGAGGCTGTGCCCAGACTCTTGGAGTCAAGGCTGAGCTGGCAGAGCTGGCCCTTAGACCGCTGGAGGCCAGAGGAAGTCCCTGCAGCCCTGTTCAAGAGAAAACCCAGCATCGCCAGATAAAGACCACAAGCAGCCCAGAGAGGACACTGTGGAACATGGGAAATGCCTACAGCGCTGGGCAGGACCCGTCCAATGCGCTGAAACGGGGGTGGGGAGCCCTGGCTTCTGTCGAGGGAAGTTTGGATATTGATAGCATCATGCGAGGGCCATACAAAAGAATGAACTTCAAAGTTAGCTTGCTGGGTTTGGTCAAGGGGGCCAGGCGGCATAATGGTTACACACTGGGCGATAAACTACAAGGTCAGCAGTTCAAAATCACCAGCCACTCCGTGGTAGAAAGATGAGGCTTTCTACTCTCCTAAAGAGTGGCAGTCTCCGCAGCCCGCAGGGGGAGTTCTATGCTGACCTATAGGGTTGTTATGACTCAGAAGTGACTCATCACCCCCCAATATATTTGGTCAAACATTTCACAAACTCACCCCTAATGGGATTACTTGGTAAAAAGACAAAGCTTTCTACTCCTGTGAAGAGTTGCAATCTCAGAAAACCCACAGGGGCCATTCTGTCAGAACTGACTCCAGAGCAATGAGTTTGGTTGGGGGGGGGGCTGTAATGGCTGGAACTGCTGCTCTTTGGTGAGGTGCATGATATTAGCTGAGATGGGTGGTCACAAAGGCTTTCCAAGGGCCCCCGGCCTGCTGTTCCCCGCTGCTGGCCTAAATCAGCGCTGAGGTTATTGTTTCTCTGACTTTGGTTTAAACTCCCCATTTGTAATATGTGTGTGCCGTGTTGATATCCACACAACAATTCATGGTTAGTCCCAGCCGCCGGTTAGCTTAATGCCACGTGGTTAGAAGGACACTGGCATCCACAGGCTAGCGAGTCCACCTCTATCTCTGGGTCACAAACCATGAAGACTCTCCTTAGGTCAAGACATTTTTTCAGGCTGACGATTCTTTCACTGACTGTCAATACTCAGGAGCCGGAGATAATCCTCTGATAACACGAGCCCCATAGCTTGGCAGCAAAGACAGAGAGGGCCACCAGGCCCACTTGATACTCTCACCTGCTGCCGAGTTATGAGACATGGGAGAAATCATACTGTCAGGGGTACCCACCACCTCTCAGCTGTGCAGTCAGCTCCCCATGGGTGGAAAATATCAGGGTGGAGGAGCAATTAAATGGTCAAAGGCACTGCTCAAATGCATTTAGATTGTTAGGGATCAGAGTAATCTAGAGGTGAATGAAAGGTCAGGGGAGGGTGTCTAGGAGTTGGATGCAAACACGACCTCATTTTGTATAAAGGATTTGAGCACCTATTTTAGTATCTTTGGGCCCTGGAACCATACCCTTCCCCCCACCCCATACTGAGGTATAAAAATAAACTCCTGTGAAAGTTATCATTAACTCCATCTGACAGAGGTAGAAAATGAGATACAAGATTAAAAACAAAAATTTTTTTAATGAGCTGAAGCTAAACAAGGCTGCATTGATCTGGATTCAGAGAGAAAACACTTTTCACCTCGAAGCCCAGGTTTTAAAACAAAAATGTCCTAATCTCTCTGTGCCACGCAGTCTCGACGCCCAGTAGCAGCACCAGCAGCCCCTCCCCACTGGCGCTGGGATTTCAACTCCTATCAGCCACAGTTTTGAGTTGGAATTCTGGGTGTATCCGTTCTCCCCACTGGCCCCATCTCTCAGAGACAGACTGCCCTCCGCCCACGCTGAGCACAGGGCTAACATAGATGGGTTGCGTGATGAAACCACTGGACAGACTGGTGATGGCCATGCAGGGGGAGCAGGTACCACAGCTTGGGTGGTGCCAGCCACGAGGGACTTCTCCACAAGGTCAGTGACTCCACAGCCAGGAGCCCTTAGGGGTTGCCAATCCAAGCTGTTGCCTTTTCTGCGCCTACAGAGGGGCAGGAGACTGCAGGGGGGCTTCGAGGGCACAGTCTCAAGCAGTGAGGTTAGAAGAGGTGAGGAATGCACTTTCCTCATTCTTAAATTGGAGGTTTGACTGACTGAGCCACAGTGGGACGTTATCAGTGGCCCGCTGTTGAGAAAACAAAGCAAAAGCCATGTAGCAGCTTCAGGGAAAGCAGGCTCTAAGACCAACAGGTTCCTGGCCCCGATGTTCATAAGCTCTGGGACACAGAAAGTGGCAGGGAAAGATGAGGGTAGGAATATATTTTTTAAGTACCTAATGTCAATTGTGTTAGTCCGGGTTGACTAGAGAAAAATTCATAGACACTCATATGTTTAAGAGAGAGTTTTATATAAAAGAGCAATTGTATATTGAGAAAACAACCTAGCCTAGTCCAGATCAAGTTTGTAAGTCCGCTATTAGCCCATATGTCCAATGCCAATCTATGAAGTCCTCTTCAGACTCAGGAAACACATACAGTGATGCCAAGTGCAGGAGGACCACAGGTGAGTGGGTTGGAAGTCTCTGGATCCAATGGTGGTGTAAGCATCTCAGCGCTGGCAGGGGTCTCCACGAGGCTTCTCCAGGTTAGGGCACTAGCACAGTTCCATGTGTCTTGTCAGTAGAGTGTCCCCCAGGGAGTGAGCAGAGTCTCTCCTGCCTCTAAGGAGGAAAAGCCATATTCCCCAGGTGAAAGCCACACCCACACAGAGGCCTCATTGGCTATGATCTGATTGACAGGCTAGACTCCACCCCTTCACTCTTAATCTCTCAAATCCCAAATTGACATCAGATTATGTAACTTCTACACCAATCTATTATTTTCTATATATTTCATGTCCTTTTGCCAGGAAATTAGTACATTATCTTGTATATCGTCTGGATAGCATGCAATGTCGATAGATTAGTATTTGTAGAGATAATATACCCTGGTGTATATGACATTGCTGAGAAACTATTATCTTCAAATGTGAAAGCTCATTAAATGTTACTTAAGCAAATAAAACTGCAGCTGGTAAAATTAGGAGAACCCAAGGGAGACGTTGAGAAACATGCTGCAGAATAGCCAAGGACTTACCCCAAAGACAAATCTCTCCCATTCACTAGCATTCCAGGGAATCAAAAAGACTTAAATTCTAGGTTTTCGCTTGCTTTCAACAATGCCGTGTGGCTTACACAGTTTGGAAGGTTCTGTCAGCCTTTACAGGGATACTGGGATGTGAGGCCATCTGTCTCTGTCTCACCACACACATCTCTTCTAAGTAGACTCCGTGGTAGATGGTGACAAAAAAGAGGAAACGGATTTGAAACAGCATGAATGTGGCCGAGGATAGAAAAGCCTGGAGTCCCACCCTTTGGGCTGGACATGAAGACCCTGCCAGGAGCTGGGTGACCAAATCCCCGGTGGTGAGTGAGGATGGTGCTGCCAGCAGCAGTCCTTTTTAGGAGATCCAAAAAGCTGCCAATGCCCTCATCCCCACATGGCCCCCTGCGGAGCTCATTGAGACTTGTGAGCACAGATACAGAGAAGAGAGGGGGGAGGGGAAAGGAGAGAGGGAGACAGAAGGGGAGGAAAAGAAGGAAGGAGGAGGAGGAGGAGGAAGACCCTGCATGAGATGAGCTGACTGTCTAAACCTCCAGTACAGCCAGGATGCGCTGCCAAAACCAGTGCTTGGAAGACAAATTCACTCCAGGCAAAATAACAGTAACCAAGACTTCTGGAAGTTGCTTTAAAGTAAATATGCTTTGTTGGTGATGTCAGATGCCATCCTAGCAGCCCCAATTCTGTTTAGGGGCCTTAAAGATATGCCAAGATATCATCCATAAAAAGGAATTAAAGATTAGAAAATAAAGAACTGGCAAAAATAAAAAGACATACCCACAAAAAACTATAAAGTACAAGAAGCTGGGAGAGACACAAATGGAGCAATTTTGCATACTCCTGGATGGGAAGACTAAATATAGTGAGCATGCTAATGTTAAACAAAAGCACTTTATAAATTCAATGCAAATCCCAGCATAATTCTTCAAATAATGGAAAACCTAATCAACTTTGCATGGAAAGAAAAGAAATCCAGGATAAACAAATCACTAATTTAAAAATTAAAAAAAGGTAGGCAGCCTTTCACACCTATAATATAGCCACAATAATCAAAACAGCGTGTTCCTGGTACAGCAATAGAAATGACGAAGAATGGCTAGAATTGAGAACCCAGAAATATAACCTGATATTTGATAACGGAATAAGACTATTAAGTGTGGAAGAGATAATCTTTTCAATAAATGGTACTGGAAAAATTGAATCTCCACCTGCAAAAGAGTGAAACAAGGCCTGTGCCTCACTCACATCATGTCCAACACCCAACTGAAGAAGGATGTAAAGACCTGGATATAAAACCTAGAACCTTAAAAACCAAACATGAAAAAAGGGAGACAGATTTTTAGGGCCCAAATACAAGGAACAAATACACTACTGAACACAATGAAAAAGACTCACACTACAGAAGATAAAATAGAAGACTGGGACCTTCTAAAATTATACCATTTATGCACATCAAAAGATTTCATCAAAAGAGTTAAAAGGGAATCCAGAGACTGGGAAGAAATATTTATCAGTGATGTGTCAGACTGAAGGCTAATTTCAAAACCTATAGAAAACTACAACTCCTTAATAAGGAAAATTGCACTAACCCAATAAAATATGAGCACAAGACATGAATAGACAATTTACTAAAGATGACATCCATGTGGACAAGAAGTACATAAATATGTTTATGTTCATTAACGATAAGATAAACACAAATTAAAAACAACACACAACATCACACTGACACTTTTAGCAAAATTGAAAAGAAAACAAAATAATAAGTACTAGAGATGAAGTTGAAAGATTGGAATGCTCACACATTGCTGGTTGGATTGTAGAATCACTGTGGAAATTAACTTTCTTAAACAAATGCAAATACAAATACCTAATGATTCTGCATTCTCTCTGCTTGGTTTATATCACAAAGAAAGAGCAAAACAGGAACTGACGTGTGCACACTTACGTTTATTGAAGCAATTCCCATAATAGCAAAGAAATGGAAACAATCAAAAACTCCGATAATCAAGGAATAGATAAACAAACTCGTGTGTTTATACAGTGAAATAGACGTGGACAAAACTAGAGAGCATCATGCTTAGCAAAGTTAGTTGATCTCATCATGATAAATATTTTATGATGCCATGATTATGAAAAAAAGAAAAGAAAAATGTTTTTAATACCAAAGGATAAGACTTTAAGGACTATGAGAAGACCAGGGTCTGGTGGCTGAGAGGGGGGTACAGGAAATTATGGATGGGAGGAAGGGGAGTGTGGGTGGGAGAAAGAACCCCACAAAGTGGGGTGGTTTAATGGGATCCTGATACTGATTTGTTTAATGAGAACACCAGGGACACACACACACACCCCATTTCAATTATATATATATATATATAAAACCATTATCTGTATAACCAATTAGAAGGTCTAGAAATGACAAAATGTAGATGAGTGGAATAAAAAACACAGTAGAAGAAAACTTCTGAGCGAGAATACATCTGGCGAGCTGAAGGGACAGTGAGAGATTGCCAACAGAAAGAGTCCTTATGGAGGCCATATGCTGACAGCTTTCGATCTACTGCAGTTTCTAGTGTGGAAAAGAGAAACAATGAGTTAAAGAAGCAATGGCTGAAGTTTTTCCAGAATGTAAGCAACACATAAAGTCACCTTGGTGGCACCTCAGCTTAAGCCCTGAGCTGCCACCTAGAGGATCGGCAGTTCAAACCCACTGGTCACCTACAAGGGAGAATGATGAGGCTGACTGTTTCCATAAAGATTCACATTCCCAAATAACGATGTATAAATTACCAAGGGTTCATGAGAGAGGGGGGAGCGGGGAGGGAGGGGATAAAAAAAGAGGACCTGATGCAAAGGGCTTAAGTGGAGAGCAAATGCTTTGAGAATGATTGGGGCAGGGAATGTATGGATGTGCTTTATACAATTGATGTATGTATATGTATGGATTGTGATAAGAGTTGTATGAGCCCCTAATAAAATGTAAAAAAAGAGAAAAAAATGATTAGGGCAAGGAATGTATGGATGTGCTTTATACAATTGATGTATGTATATGTATGGATTGTGATAAGAGTTGTATGAGCCCCTAATAAAATGTAAAAAAAGAGAAAAAAATGATTAGGGCAAAGAATGTACAGATGTGCTTTATGCAATTGATGTATGTATATGTATGGACTGTGATAAGAGTTGTATGAGCCCCTAATAAAATGTTAAAAAAAAAAAAAGATTCACATTCCCAGAAACCCTATGGCAGTTATACTCTGCCCTACAGGGTCACTATGAGTTGGAATGAACTCATTGTTTAGTTGTAGGAAACACACACAGGCGCACACACACACACTGCTATCAAGTCTGTGCTGACTCATAGTGACTCTATAGGACACGTAGAACTGCCCCCTGTGTGTTTCAGGGACTGTAACTCTTCACAGGAGTGGAAAGCCCCATCTTTCTTCCATGGAACAGTTGGCGGTTTTGAACTGCTGACCTTCTAATTATCGGCCCAAGTTGTTACCACTATGCCACTAGGGCTCATTAAAGACATACATGCATCTTCCAATTAAAAGTGCTTTCCACTCCCAAGATGGATATCCAGCGGAATAAATGAATAAATTTTAGTGAAACTACAGGGTCAGAGGGAACGTGACAAATGTCCTGTGAGTGGACAGCAGAGAGAGAACCTCCCTAGAGAGGCACCTGGTGCTCCGCGGGTGGCCTTCACATCCTTCTACTCTGTGTGAGTCCGGGTGGACTAGAGAAAGAAGTTCATAGACACTCCTATGTGTATAAGAAAGAGCTTTATCTCAAAGAGCAATTGCATATTGAGAAAACAGCCCAGCCCAGCCCAGATCAAGTCCATATGTCTGATATTAGCCCAGATGTCTGATACTTGTCCAGGCAGGAAGATCACAGGCTAGTGGGTAGAAAGTCTGTGGATCCAGAGGCAGTGGAAGCATCTCAACGCTGGTGCGGATCTCCATGTGTCTCCTCCAGCTCTCTGAGAGTCTCAACAGCAGGAAATGGAAGGCAGACTTCCAGTGAGCTATTTATCTCCTTTGCACCTCCTAATGAGGTCATCAAGCTGCAACCTGATTGACAGGCTAGACTCCACCCCTTCACTCAAGTTGAAAGAGATTATGTAACTGCCACACACTCTATCCCCAGGGGTCTGGTGGCAGGGGACCGCCTTCAGCAAGGATATTCTAACAGACGTGAATCGCAATGGCACAATTACAGGGGACCTGTCATTACCATTACAGACTGGGTTCAATCCGTGGTTCAAAAATTGAATGGTCATCAGAATTTCCCTGGGAGCATTTTTTGGCAAGCTTTCTTACTGTAGAAATGTTTTGACAATGCATAACAAACCAAAAACCAAACTCATTGCCGTTGAGAGGATTGGACCGCAAATCATTAGGGGAGCAGACAGCTGACCTGAGGTTAGCCATCCAACACCTAACCTGCAGAGGCAATGCCCATAAGCGAGAATAAGGTAAGGCACCTCCCCACTCCCCACTCATCACTTAGCATCTTCATCCTCTCAAGCTTGCTTCACTTATCCACCGCACTTCATTCCACCTCCGAATGATCTTAAGACAAAAGACCAGTCAGTATAGCCTTTTATCTCGTGTCTTCTCAAGAGGCGAACACCCGCCCCCCTGTGTGTGCAGAGCAGACCTGTGCTTGTGGGGTTTCCAGTGACCGATTTGAGGGAAGCAGATTGCCATGCCTTTCTTCAACTGCCAACCTCCTCCGGAGTCAGATGTGAACCATGTAGACCAGGTGTGTTTCACTAATCCCAACATCAGACCTAAAAATTAACGTCGGTGCCTTGAAAACCATCTATTTGGTTCATGTGCCAATTTTAGAGGGTGATTTAAATCTACAAATGCCTTCCATCCAACCCCACCGATTAAAACTCACTGCCATTGAGTAGATGTCAACTCCTAGTGGCCCTAGAGAATAGGCTAGAGCTACCCTGTGTTTTTCCAAGACAGTAATTCTTTATGGGAGTAGAAGTTCCCATCTTTCTCCCAAGGAGTGACAGGTCACTTCAAATGCACCTGGCAGTTGGCAGCCCAACTCACAACCACTATGCTACCAGCCATAGAGAATTAGACTCTCAGGTCCAGGAATCTGTGCCCTTGAAGTCCTTGGATACCTGTGGAGCAGCTCCTCTCTGCACCTGTGGGGCTGTCGGGGGCTGGACTTGGTGTGGCCGCAGTGAGAGTGCTTCTGAGATCCAGGCAGGTCTGAGGATCGTTGGCTTAGATGACCTGGAGGTGCTTTCCAGCCTAAGACGCTCTGCCATTCCCAAGGTCTCAAGAACCACTGTATCAGAGAACCAGCTCGGAATCAAAGCCAGGGCAGGAGGGAAGTCAGAGGCACTGTGATGACCCAGCTGTTGTTAGTGCTATTAGATCAGTTCAGGCTCTCGTACAACTGACCTGACACACTACCCGGCCCGGCATCATCCATGTTCTTACACAGGAAAGTTGGACATTGAACACAGAAGACTGACTGAAGAAGAAGTGATACGTCTAAACTGTAATGCCCGTGAAGAATACTGAAAATACATGGACTGCCAAAAGGACCACAGGTCTGTCCTGGAAGAAGTATGGCCATAGTGTTCCTTAGAGGCAAGGATGGTGAGACTTTGTCTGACATACTTTAGCTCTGTTGTCAGAAGAGACCAGTCCCTGGAGAAGGACATCATGGCAGGTGAAATGGAGGGGCAGGCCCTCGCCAAGATGGATGGACACAGGGACAATGGTGGGGATGGCTCAGGACCAGGCAGTAATTTGTTCTGTTGTGCATGGGGTCGCTATGGGTCAGAACGAACTCGATAGCACCTATCAACCACAACAGCCCCAGGAGTCTACCTTCTCAAAGCCAGCCATTGTTTACCTTTCCAGACCATGCAGATAGAGCATTGATAAGCGAAAACCAACCACCTAGTCAGAGGCCGGCACACCGCCTTCTAGGGGCTGAACTGGGCTGCCTCCCATTGGCAGGAGAGATGTCTCATGACAAACCATTACTTCTAAAGCCCCATGTGCCATCGATGAAGCAGGTAGCACGTCATGACTCTGAACCCAGAAGTCGAGTCTCTACCAGCATATCCCTGAGTCAGACCAGCAGCAGACAGTGCCCGTTCCGCCTGACTGCTGTGTGAGAAAGAGGTGTCCTGGTGGTGGAGAGGGTTACGGCATTGGGAAGCAGTTCAAACCCAGCAGCTGCTCCTCAGGAGCAAGATGAGGCTGTCTGTTGCTGTAAAGACGGACAGGCTGGGAGACTCCGAGGGGCGGTTCCACCCTGTCTTAGAGGGTCTCTGGGTCAGAATGGCCTCTATGGCAAAGACCTTGGTTGGTCTTGGGTCTTGTAAGAACAGGCTCGGGCCCTTTCCAGGATGGAAATGTCGAGGGGGCAGCAGATGGAGGTGGTTGTGATGGAGGGCTTGTTGTGAATGGGGTTGCTTCATGGGTCAGTATGGCTTGGGGGCAGTGAGTTTCGTTGGTTTGGGATGGATTAGGTCAGTCATTTGAACCAAACCAAACGGGCCCCACGGCTGTTGACCCTAGTGGGCAGAGCAGAACCGCCCCATGGGTTTCCAAGGACTGCCCATCCTCGGGAGCCGACAGCTTCAGCTTTCGAACGTGAGCAGCCCAGTGCTTATTGCACAGCGCCACCAGGAGCGACGGACAGGAGGACGGCCCTTGCCGAGACAGATGGACACGGCACCTGCATCCACTGGCTCAGGCACGGGAATGATGGTGAGGAGGCCGTGCAGGACCGGGCAGTGCTGACTTCTGCTGTGCGGAGCCATTTGGAAGGGAGGGCAAATCGACTTCGCATTAAAGGGCCGGAAGCCATCCTCGTCCGTCTCTGTGAGGAGGAAGTGGGTAGAGGAAGTGCCTGGCCAGACCCTGCCACCCCGATAGCCAGTGTGGTTTCCTGCTGAACGCGGTCCGCTCTTTGAGGTGGTGAGACATGCAAACTCTGCCCGCTTCTTTCTTTCTGAGCCCGTGAGGCATGTCCTTGTGGCCACGCGGCCTGTCTCTATTTTCAGGCCCTAGGCACCTAACAGCACAAACAGGTTAGCTGCCTAAATCCTGTGCACAGCTTGCAAGAGGCAGAGACGGTCCAAAATCCATTTGCCCACAACGATTGTGGGCCCCCACGGAATGCCTCCTGATCCTTAACCGAGGCCGTAGGCAATCTTGAGCTCAGACAGAATTCCTGGGAGAGTGGACTGCCTCCAGCCCTCTCTGGCCAGCCCAGTGGGGAGTGAGGGGTTTCCTGGGTGTGACCTTGCTGCAGGTCACCATATGGGGGACAGCCCAGGGGATTGAATGGTGATGAGTCAAACCCCATCAGTCTTGCCTGGATGCCTTGGTCGGAGGCCCTGGACCAATGATGGGTGTGTCCCAATCACGTCCCCGTCCCTGCTTCTGTAGTCCCACCTGTAAATGTGAAGTGTCGATCTGTCACCAACCACGCTTTTGTGACTGTTTCCTTTGTCCACCCGTGCCCTTTGTAAAGCCTGGTATCTCAATGACCCCTGGATGCCATTTTGGCCTCATGATGGTGGCCTCCCTCATCCAGTGAAGTGTCGGCGTCTTTGTCGCTATTAAGACTTATATTTGAGATGAGGGTCTCTTTCATAACCTACACCAGTCATCGATCAATGCTGTGCACAGACCATACATTTATCTTTTCTTACATCATTTCCGTAGGGGCTCTTACAGCTCTTATCACAACCTATTCATCCATCCTTTGTGTCAAGCACATTTGTACATGTGTTGCCTCAACATTTTCAAAACATTTTCTTTCTACTTGAGCCCTTGGTACCAGCTCATTTCCTCCCTCTCCCTCCACACCATACATTTCAGTTATATAAAATCTCTCTCCATGTTTAGAATTACACTTTAATCTTTCACCTGAAATATAATTCTTTTTTAAAAAGTGTTACGGATGAGAAATGCCTTCAGACCCCCATGAGTATAAATGGACTGAGAAAATTTGTCCAGAAATATGTGCTCTGTGTGTGTGTGTGTGTGTGTTTCCTTCCTATTGGATTGCCAACTTGGCAAATATGCTACTTACTGACTTTGTAACTTTGCAAAGAAACCTTACACAGTGTGCCCAGATGCAAGTGGGCTAATCTCAAGAGGGACGAGCCTGGCAGGCAGAAGTGGACCCAGGTCTCGGGAGGAGTGGCCCTGCAGGGGCTGGAGCCTGGAGCTCTACGGAGTCATACTGGACTCTGCAAAGGCTGGTGGAAAGGCTAGACTGCTCAGCCTGGTTATAAAGGCGCGTGATGATGATACACCTGCCACCAAAAACTTCTCAGTGTCCAAGGTGTGGACGCAGTGGCTTCGGGAGCATGCCAGTGACAAGGACATTTGAAGCCCGCAACTCGGCGTCCTGGCAATGTGGGAAGACCTCTGCCCTGGAACCTCCCTACCTTATATCCTGGTTCTTCCACTGAATGACATTTATGACCTCTAGTGGACTGCTGACCTTTTCAAGGGGTGGGCGTTACTTACCAAGTGGTGGTAAGAGAGCTCCTATCACCCAGGGTTGGGATGTATTCCCGCCAGGCCTCTGGCAGCGGCTCATTGGCTCTCGGTCCCAACTGTTCTCCACGCTGGCTACTGGCTATGTGGTGATGTTTCCAAGAGAGCAAGCGTCTCCCTCTGGGTCCAGGGCACATTGCTTCATGGTCTCCCTCTCGGGCAAGGGCAGGCTTCTTTCAGACCCTTATGGAAAAGGGGCTTCCTGACCTTGGGCTGCCACGGCTGCCCATGACACAAATCCCCTCTGTGGACTTGCAAGGAGAGAGGTGCTGAGGGGCACATGAAGGTCACGCCTGCCGCTGGCCGAGTATCTCTGACCCTGGCGGTCCCAGTGCCCAGAGAGGTGCCAGGCTGGTCTGTCAGTGTGCATGCCAGTGAAGCTGTCTTAGAGTGCTTGGGTCTTATTGGAATAAACCAGACCCAGCTGCAAGACATTTCACTTGCTATGTACGGGCAGAGCATACTTCATGCTAGGTGCCAACAGGTCGGCTCCAGCCCACAGCCCTGCCACAACAGACGGAAACCCTGCCGGATCCTGTGCCATCCTCACCGTGGTTCCTCTGCCCAAGACCGTCGACGTTGCCACAGCGTCAGCCCATGAAGCGAGTGAAACCCGCTCAGTTTCGTCGACTGCATCTCTGTGTGCCCCGTCAGCTGCTGCCCATTGGCCGAAAGCTCATAGTCACTCTGTGTACCAGGGACCGACGCTGCCCCGCCTTGGTGCCATCCTGTCAGTGGGCTGGGGTTGGGTGACCATGGTGCTCAGGGTGCTGCTGAGAGGGCCTTGCTCTCGAGTCTCTCTGTGAGCTCTGCTGACACCTGTCTGCCAGGTGACCCTCAAGGCTCCCCGGGCAGCACAGCCATGCATCCGAGCCGGCAAGCGCGACGCCCTGACAGGGGAGGGGAGGTCCAACTAGTTCCTGGCTTGACGCAGGGTAGGATGGGTTTGTCAGTACACTGTAGGCAAACGGCTCCACAATGTACCCTGGGGGAGAATGGCTGCAGCTGGTGATCCTCTCTTGGCCCCTGAGGCACGTGGGGATGGTGCGGTGTGGAGTCCTGTCCTGCCCATCCCGTAACAACGCTCCTCTCCTGCCTTTGCTCAGGCTACATGTGCTCCCGCACTGAGTTGGCTTTCTCTCCAGGAGTTTCTTGTCTGCTTCATTCCAGGTCTGGAGCGCCTATTTTCCAAGGACCAAGCCCAGACCACCTTTGCTCAAACCTAGGAATGCCCGCGCATGGGCGCGGAGCACGCTGCCGTGTCCGATCGCTGTTCCGAGACACCATGAGGTTGGCCTGCTGGATGCTGGGTGAAGGCCGGCGTGTGGTCTGCGTTGGAGGCAAGTCTTGGTGCCTCACTGCTGAGAATCAGCCGAGGAGGGTCCTAGCCCTGGAAGTGGCGCCGGGCCGGGCAGCCGGCAGTTCCGCTGTGCAAGAGGCAGCGAGGTGCAGTGGGCGCTGCTCTGGTTCACAGCGACTCCACGCATGGCACAAAGCAGTGTCCCCCTGTCCTTCGTCTTCCCCAGTCCTTGCCACCTTCAAACCCATTGTTGAGGTGGGGAAATATTCTAAAACTGATTGTGGGGGTGATTGTACAACTCTTCTTGATATGATCGAAATACTGACTTGTGCGGTGTGTGGATCAAGTGCCAATAAAACTGCTAAAAATGTCAATAAAGTAAAAGCAAACCCACCGTGGTCTCCTAGGTGCCGGTCTCTCTCCTGGAAGGCCGGTTGCAATAACAGCAGGACCTTCTGCAAACCACTTCTGTTCTTTCTCTCTCTGTACGTGGGCTGCGGAGGGTTTCTTACGGAAAACAAAATTAAACTAAACTAAAAACAAGCATGCTTTTATTTTAAAATTTAAATCATGTTATTGGCTCATTCAGCTCTTATCATAATCCATCCATCCATCCATTGTGTCAAGCACATTTGTACATATGTTGCCATCATCATTTTCAAAACATTTTTTTCTACTTGAGCCCTTGGTATCAGCTCGTTTTACCCCTGCATCACCCTCCCCACCTTTCGGACCCTTGATAATTTATAAAAAAAAACTTTTTCTTTCTTTTTTGGTTCAATTAAGATAAGGTATGTGAATATATCTTTTAAAAAATCATTGTATTAGGGGTTCATACAATTTTTATCACGAGCCATACATCCATCCATGTGTGAAGCACATTTGTATATGTTGCCATCATCATTCTCAAAACATTTTATTTCTACTTCAGTCCTTGGTATCAGCTCCTCATTTCCCCCCTCCCTCATGAACCCTTGAGAACTTATAAATTATTATTATTTTGTCATGTCTTACACTGTCTGACATCTCCCTTCACCCACTTTTCTGTTGTCTGTCCCCTAGGGAGAGGGTTATATGTAGATCCTTGTGATCGGTTCCCCCTTTCTACCCCACCTTCCCCTCCCCCTCCTGGTATCTCTACTTTCATTGTTGGTCTTGAGTGGTTTATCTGTCCTGGATTCCCCGTGTCTCCTGATCTGATCTATACTTGTGTACATGCTCTGGTTTAGCCGGATTTGTAAAGTAGAATTGGGGTCTTGATAGTAGGGGGAGGAAGCATTAAAGAACTAGAGGAAAGTTGTGTGTTTCCTCAGTGATATACTGCACTCTGACTGGCTGGTCTCTTCCTTGTGACCCTTCTGTAAGGGGGTGTCCAATTGCTCCCCCTCATTCACATTGATATGATTTTTTGTTTTTTGATGCCTAATGCCTGATCCCATCGGCACCTCAGGATCACACAGACTGGTGTGCTTCCTCCATGTGGGCTTTGTTGCTTCTCAGCTAGGTGGCCATTTTTTTTATCTTCAAGCCTTTAAGACCCCAGATGCTGTATCTTTTGATAGCCGGGCACCATCAGCTTTCTTCACCACATTTGCTTAGGCACCCATTTTGTCTTCAGCGATTGTCAGGAAGGTGAGCATCACACAATGCCAGGTCATTAGAACAAAGTGTTCTTACATTGAGGGAGTACTTGAGTGGAGGCCCAATGTATGCCTGCTGCCTTACTGCTTAACAAATAAATCTATTTCCTTATCATATAAAATATATTTACATGTGTACATGCCAGTATTTAGACCTCTATAAGTGTCCTTGGCCTCCTGGTTCTTTCCTCTATTTCCTTTTACTTTCCTCTTGCCCCACTATCAATGTTCAGCCTTCATTTGGGTTACAGCAATTCCTCAAAGATGCTTTTTTTGGTGTGAATTGGGTGAAGGCTCACTTTGTAGGACGTGTCAATTTCCCCTTCAACAATCCATTCCCACTGTCTGGGACCACTGACTTCCACCCCCTCAAAGTAGCTTCTCTCACTTCCTCCCTGGTTTGCAGCTTTCCTTTCCCAAACCTCTGAGCATTGTCCCTGAGGAGCAAATGTTCCCTCAGGGTCCCAGGTCACTGATGACTGTTATTATTCTTGACCGAGGCTGAGCCCAGGGCTGTGCGATGTCAACAAGGGGACCCTGTCCCAGTGACACAGTCGCTGGCACCCCATCTCAGTAGGACTCCTTCAGGGGGGGCAGCCCCTGACGCGGCCGAGCCTGGCAATGACTGTAACCTGTCTCATGAGCGGAGCTGTTCTGCGAGCGGGGTGGTGGCAGACAGTGATGACCTGCGTGGAAAAGAGCTGTCCCCCAGAGAGGACTGTCATTAAGTGTCTGGAGCAGGTCTTGCTTGTTCCCCTGTCCAGTGAGACATTCTCCTGCAGGTCACCACAAGGAAGTTGGGAAAGAAGGAAGGTTGTCATTAGGGTTTGAATCCCCGGCAATGAAGCAGGACTCGATGTAGCAGAGGGATCCCAGCCAAAGATGAAAAAAGCTAGTTATTAATTGGAGTCATTTGAAGTCTGACGGATGCTGGCTGGGAGCAGAGAACACCAGGGTGATGTTTATCTGGGCTTCATGGGCTAGGCAGAGGCATTCAGCTGGCTGGATCGGAAGAAACTGCAGGTGACCTTGCGCCGAATGGGAGCTCCACAGCAATCCATGGGGCCAGCCTAGAGCCCAGACAAACACCTCCAGACAGAACCTGTGCACAGAACCTGCACACAGAACCACCCAGACAGAACCTGCGCACAGAACCTGCACACAGAACCTGCACACAGACAGAACCTGCGCACAGAGCCTGCACACAGCCACACAGACAGAACCTGCACACAGAGCCACACAGACAGAACCTGTGCACAGAACCTGTACACAGAGCCACGCAGACAGAGCAAGGCGATCGTGCGCGTGCCTGAACATCAGGAAAGGGGTGCGTCAGGGTGGCGTCCTTTCAATGTCCGTATTCGGTCTATATATTAACAAATCATTCGAGGAAGTGAGCTGCGTGAGGAAGAGCAGGCGCCCGGATGGGAGGAAGACTGGGGAACGAGCCGCGATGTGGAGAGGCCGCCCTTTGCGGACTGACTGCAGGGGGCTCGAAGTGCTTACCAGTGAGGACCAGAGGCTGCAGCTTCCAAGACGGATGCACTCGGCAGTCCGGAGACCAGAGGCGGTGTGGCTTTGGGGGAATGTGCTGCACGAGACCCCTTGCACGTGGTCAAGAGGAAGCAAAGTCACTCTGGGGACCCAGCTGCACCTGAGCCAGCCATGGCACCCCCAGCCTCGTGTGCGTGCGGCAGCTGGACAATGGATAAATAAGGGTGGAAGCCATTCGATGCATTTGATGTAGGTGTGGGGAGAGGACTTAATACGCCCGGACCTGCCGGAAGAACAAACAAATCTGTCTTGGAGGAAGTGTGGCCGAATCCCCTAAGGACGAGGCTGTGGAGGCTCTGAGCTCTGTGCTTTGGGCATGTTATCGGGCAGGAGGAGTCCCTGGAAAGGGGCATCTGGGTGGGCAAAGTAGGGGGTCAGTAGAAGGCGGGTCAAAAGAAGAAGACTCTCAAGATAGGGATTGACACAGTCAGTGGCCAAGCCTGCCTGCCTGCCTGCCTGTCTGTGTGTCTGTCTGTCTGCGCAGGTCTTCCTGACTAAGACTAGGAAGAGAGGTTTGGAGGTCAACTTCTGAAAGGCAGTCCCTGTAAACACTTTGGGTCCCAGCAGCCCCTCCACCATGCGTCCTGGGGGTGGCGAGGGACCCAGCAGCAGTTTCCGTCTGTTGTCACATGGCCACCCTGAGCCAGGTGACTCCACACAATTAGCAACTTTGACTTAATTCCATCTGAGAAAGAACAAATCAATGGCGAACCGTGTCTTACCATCGACCAACCACTCCCCACTTCGCTGCCCACCCCCAGAGGTGGTGCTCAGTCAACCGTTTGAAGCCTTGAGATGCTGCAGTGTGATCAGTAGGTGGACTCCCATCTGCAGAGATGTTTTTGTGACATCAAAAAGAGAAAAAGACATGGTGACAATTCCATTAACCTGTGTTAAATAGTTAACCCCTGACACACCCAGGTGACACACTGGCTTTTGGGTGTGAGAGGATTGATTCTCCTTTCTCTTCTTTGTGATGAAGCCAGGGCAACCCCGCGAGCACACCTGCCCTCCTCCACTCGGATTGGCCGCCGAGTCTCCTGGGTGGCTGGTGGTCACTGCCCGGCCCTAATGCAGGTATGGAGATGCTGGGGGCCAATGTGGATGGATAGCCACCAGCCACTGTGTCGGTGCCCACTGAGGCAGAGTAGAACTTGGCTCCATCTGTTTTCCTTCATGCAGGGTAAGAGGGTTGCCAGGGGAGTTAACAGGTTACCCCAAACCGGCATCAGTAAACAGGAAGGACACAGTCCTGGGTACACACCTCTCCTCAGCCAGAAGCCAGCGGTCTCTGCTCCTCAGCCTCCCAGCCACATGGCCCCTTGGCCTCTGCCTCCTTGGGGGCCAGAAAACCAGCTGTCACCCTGTGTCACATCTCACCTGTGCAAGGATGTCCCCTTTGTGCCTCCCGGGGGCTCCTGGTCCTTCAAGGGCAAAGAGGAAGGAGCAGCAGGTGGGGGTGGCTGCAGGCTGTTTCTGCCCACTGGCCAGCCAAGTCCCAGAGTGCTGAAATACCCAGGGGATGGGTGCTGTCAGAGTCGCCGTGGGAGCTTCCCCGCCACAAAGGCCATTTGTCCACCCTGGACACTGCCCCTGGACGCTAGTCCATCCAGATGATGTGAAGGCCCGAGGCATGTGCTTCATGGCCAAGGCGCCCCTGTGGAGGCTCTGCTGGAGCAGGAAAAAGTCAGAGTCCAGCGCCCCTGCACCCTGCTCGAAGCCCCCGGCTGCTGAGGGCTCTCAAAGCCCATGACCCTGACATGTGAGGGAGCATTCCAGCGGCCCTCCCCTCCTGCCTCTTCTTTCAGCTCGCTCTATGGGTATGTGGTGCGTTGTTCTTGGTGGGGGCCCGCACAGCCTCACTCTTGCCTGGAGGGGTCTCTGTGGGGTCTCGGCTCACCACTCACATGGGCAAGGTCCGGGGGGACTCTGGAAAGCCCCACTGCTGCTATGTTACAGGGGTGAAACTGCGTGTCTCAGAGCAGGCTGCTCTCACAGGACAGCCCTGCCTGCCCCCCACCCCCACCCCCTGGCCCCGAGCCTGCACAATAGGAGGTGGGCGGCGGATGCAGGGCCTGTAAGCCACAGCTCCCGCATGCTAGCACTGGTGAGGCTGGCACAGGAGCGGGTGGGGCTTCCTTCTGCTGGACCTGGGGTTGTGGGGTCATGTGAGTCCACCTCCCCTTCCCCGACTGGCATCCATTTGACCTGGATCTTCTGAGGAGCTGGGGCCGCTACCACCTTAGCGTCTCCCTGCTCGCTGACCTACTTGAGGCTTGTCTACACGCCTGAAGGTGTTTATCCTGGTTCTGGGCCAGCGGCTTCCCAGCCCCACACACGCCTGGTGATCCTCCAAGCCAGTGGTATCAGGGCTTTTCTTGATGGCAGCATAGAGGCCTGGGAAGGTGGTGGGGTCAGGGGCTGGGGGACAGAGCAGGGAAGGGAACCACAAACCAGAAACATGGCCTCACCCCTGAGGAAGGCAGCTGAGAAGTGGTGGGAAGAAGCAGACTGCTCTAGGTGCCTGGATTCAGAGTCTGCCCCTGCACCCGGACAGCGTGTGGGGCCTCTGAGTGGGGCCCCGGAGGCAGTGATACCCAAGTCCTAGGCCGCAGCCTGGAGAAAGAAACCGTGTGCAGAAGGACGGTCTTCGAAGGGGTGGCGGCTTAGACTAGTACAAGGCCATGCTGGAGCAGGGTGGGCCCTGACCCACCAGGATGTTTTTATTGTAAACTCAGGGGACGGGGACTTAGAGGGAGGACAGGGGATGGGATGGGGTGGGATGCGGGGGTGCCATAGCTGGGAGACGGGTGGGGTGGGGAAGGAGACACTGTGCCTCCCAGAGCCTCCGATGAATTGGTGTGGCGGCCACCCTGAGGCTGGATGAGGAACCTTCTGGCACTGCCTATCAGGGTGCCCACCTCTGCGGCGGGAAGTGGCTTTTTAAACTTTTTCAAATTTTATGGGCCCTTTGTAATAATGCTGTTGCTAGGTGAGCATCAATTATTATCTTTTGCGTTCCAAGTTTTCCCAGAAAAGCACCTGAGACAGGAGAGCTCACCTTGGCTGGGGAATGGAGATACCCCGGTGCAGTACCTCAGCAGGCCAGCCCTGCTCTTCCTGGAAGTGATAGCAGACCGGCCCTTGGGCCTTCAAAGGTATGGCCCGAGATGGGCAGGAGACCGGGTCATCAATTTCTGCCACCCTCGGCGTCTCAGCAGACTCAGGTGGAGGCAAGACAAAGGGCGTGGCCCACACCATGAATGTAACCAAGTCAGCATCCGCAGCACCCACAAGCAGGGATTCAGGGTCCCACGAAACCTTCCGTCCTGGTTCATGTGGGGCTTTGATCCACCTGGTCGGCAGTTTGAAGCTGCCAGCTGCTCCTTGGGGGAAAGGCTGAGCTTTCCACTCCTGTCAGCAGTGACAGTCTCAGAAACCCACAGAGGGTCACTGTGGGTCAGCACTGGCCTATGGCAGTGGAGGCAGGGTCGTCTTCACCTCCCAGGGCCGTGGGGACACGGAGTTAGGTGTGGCGTTTATTATTTTGCTCTTTTGTACTTAAAGCTTGTGTACCTCCTTGCTCACTTCCCATGGCGTTCTGAATGCTCACCACTTCCGGACAGTCGGCGACAGCTGGCAGGAGGGCTGCATGCTGGTCACAGCAAGTGGCCAAACCCAGAGCCTACGTTCTCTTTGCCTTCCTCCTCCTGTCGTACCAGGCTGTGGCCGCAGGGGTAGCTGGTCAGTTCACCGGTGGCGCTGAGCACAGTCCTGTCTGCTCACCCACCCAGGAAATAGGAGTCCCCACGTCCCCCCAGGAAATGGAAGCCTCCAGTTCACTCAGGAAATGAGAGTGCCCCCAATCTCCTGTGGTGAACCCAGGGCACAGAGCCCAAATGTTCCATAGGGATTCCCAGCCTGTGATATTT
This sequence comes from Tenrec ecaudatus, assembly GCF_050624435.1. Lineage (NCBI taxonomy): Eukaryota > Metazoa > Chordata > Mammalia > Afrosoricida > Tenrecidae > Tenrec > Tenrec ecaudatus. The sequence goes on from NC_134536.1 coordinate 1,907,078, forward strand.
GCCTCATTTTACTCCCAGAGAGCAGCTGGTGGGCTCGAACTGACCGCCTCTGTGTTAGCAGCCAGGCACTTCACCACTACTCCACCAGGGCTCCCTGAATTGCAGGCAGATAAGGAATATGCCCGAGTGTCAGCCCCGTGGTTGTGAGCTGTCCTTCTGTGAACCCTGAGTGTGTAAAGTGGATCATTTGAGCATTCTCATTTGGTGGCCTTGGGGCAGCTCACCCGATTTCTCCCCACAGGTCCCATGTTAGGCCGGGTTGATGAGACTCATATACGTGTAAAGAGCTTTATTTCAAAAAGTCATTGTGTATTAAGAAAACATCCCAGCCCAGTCCAAGTCAAGTCCGTAAGTCCAATACTAGTGCACAAGTCCCTCTTGGGATGCAAGCAGCCACACGCAGTGATGCAGGATGCAGGAAGGCCGCAAGTCTGTGGGGGCAAAGTCATGTGGATCCAATGGCGGTGGTTCGCATCACAGTGCACTGACAGCCATCAGGGTCAGCAGAGGAAGGTGAAGGCAGAGAGAGAGAGGACGTGCTCAGGACACTCCTTATGAGAAGGCCATGCCCACAAGGAGCCACCATCAGGCTGTGAAGTGACTTAGAGGTGGACCGCCTCCCCTACACTTTTATCTGTCTTCAAGTTGACATGAAACTATGTAACCACCACAGGTTCGGACTGCCCACCTTTGTCTAGCAGTCAACTGCCGACTTCTCAGCTTACCACCAGGGATACCAGGAGAGGCGTACTAGCTACTGAGCTAGTGTGCATACTCACTCAGTGTGAAAGATGTGGCAGTCAAGACTGATACCACAGGGACACCAGCTCTACTCCCTCCTATGGCATCTCTGTCAGTGGCAATTGACTCAATGGTGGCAGTGGGTTTGGGGTTGGAGCCTTGGTGGCATAGTGGTTACGAGTTGAGCTTCTAACTACAGGGTCAGCTGTTCGAAACCACCAAGACAGGGCTGTCTACTCCCGTAACCAATTACAGTCTCAGAAACCCACAGAGGCTGTGCTCGCCTGGCCTAAAGGGCACTATGAGTCAGAATAAACTCCATGGCAGTGAGTCCGTCCTGAGTTCCCGCACAGCTGAGAAATGCCAAGAAGCTTCTCACAGTCCTATGTGTTCATCTTGTGTTAGGCTGAGTGATCAGAGAAACAAGTCCAGTGACACTCATCTCTGTGTAAGAAAGAACTTTATATCAAGAAAAAATTATCTAGCAAGAAGACATCCAAGCCCAGTCTAACTCAGGCCCATAAGTCTAATACCAGTTCATATATCCCTCTTCAGACTCACGTAGCCACATGCAATTGATGCAGAATGCAGGGAGATCACAGATTTGTGGGTGCAGAGTCCTGTGGACCCAAAGTCTGGAAACATGGTGGGCACCAGCAACTCTCGGGGTAAGTGGCAGAGTCCCAGCAAGCAGGAAGGCAGCATCACCAGGATACACCCTGAATGACAGGTTGAATTCTACCATCTGATTACCACAAGTCTTCCAGAGCTGCCATTCCTTACTTACTGACATGGGTAGTCCTCACTACAGACATGGGTAGTTCTCACTTACTGACATGGGTAGCAGACATGAGTAGTCCTCACTTACAGACATGGGTAGTCCTCACTTACTGACATGGGTAGTCCTCACTTACTGAGATGGGTAACAGACATGAGTAGTCCTCTCTTACAGACATGGGTAGTCCTCACTACAGACATGGGTAGCAGACATGAGTAGTCCTCACTTACAGACATGGGTAGTCCTCAGTGACACAGTTGAGTCCCTAAGACCAGGTCAGCATGTGAAAATGGAGGATGATCACATCAGATCACAAGACAGAGGTTGCCTACTGTATTGCTTCTCTGCCAAACCACTGAGCCTCATGGCCCAGTCAAGCTGGCGCATCACCTGAACCATCACCTTTCCCTGGAACCTCAGCCTTCGCTACTCCCACACGTACATGGGAATGTGCAAGAGAGGTGGAGAATAGAATTCTTGAAAATTGTTCAACATGGAGATTAGTGGATAAGGAAGGACAGGGTGTGTGTGGTGACAAAGGCAAAGACTTTATCTCCAAGCAAGGCCACAGCACAGGGACTGAGCTTGGCACTTCAAGGAGCCATTTTGGGCGACACAGACCAGCCCATGGCTTCCCTAATACATTTGTGATCCGGTGGGAAAGACAAGGTGAAAACATTGAAAATCAATAAGGACACAGCAGAGCTCAAAGGAGCAGCATTGAAGGCCTTCAGCTCCGAGGCGAGCTCTGACACTGTCAGCATGTGTAAGATGTGGTTTATTAATCTAGGGCACAAACTCACACGCCACCATGTCAAATCCCCTTTCTCTCTATTCACAACATCTTTATCAGCTGCTGAATTCGGAGACAATAAAAGTTCTCCTCCTCTTAAAAATCTTCTCTAATTTGGGTTTTTGAGGAATTTGTTGAGCCTTGCTTCTGCCACTGGCCTTGATTATAATCTCCTTCAATCATGTAGGAAATTAGGTCATTAGGAAAAAGATGTCTCCAAGTCATGGCCATTTGACAATTGTGAAGATTATCCGGCTGACTTCTCTTCATCTCTCTTTTACATGTGGAAGCTGAGTGTGGAAAGGGTTAAATGGTGGGCGCAACTCTGCTCTCTGGTGCATACATATTTATTAAGCGACCCTCTGTGCCAGGCATTATGCTAATCAAAGCTGGGCTGGCCTCCAGCGCAGGCTCCTCCTGCTGTTGAGCTCTTCCAGTTCTTTGTAAGACATTCTTACAGACACCAGCCGCCCCAGACAGTCTTAAAGAGAATAAGATGTGGCCGTGTTGTCCTAGGAAGTGGGACCTCAGCCTTTCTGTTTGTCCCAAAAGAACACATCTCTTGATGACATGGAGGACAATGAGTGTTGCTTTTGTGAGGAGGCGCTATAATCAATTACCTAATGTGGGCCTTCCAGCCATAATCTCCTTTGTGATGTATTATGAATGCTAGCCTCCACTGCTGCCTGTGGCGCTCCTCCCATTGGGGAGGGTGCTCCCTGCTCGCTGCCGTGGGATGTATTGTGAGTCTCCATCTGAGACTGGGAGCTATGACCCAAGCCACCTCCCTTTGTTTCCGTGGGGCTTAGGTCTGCAGACAGACAAAGACCATACCTCCATCTGAGCCACTCTTCCTGTGAGCCGCCGTCGTCCTGGCTGAGCATGTGTGAGAGCAAAGAGGCCTGTGTGCTTTTGAGCGGTTTCGCTTCTGGCTCTGCAGCCTGCATCATCTGTCTGAGCTCCTGAGCTGTGTGGCCGAGCACCTGGCCCGATTCTGACCGTTGTCTAATAGTAAAATACACGGCAAATAGAGTATCATGAGAAGTGGATTTATTTTCATACGTGATGTACTTAAGAATGAGAACTATAGCAGAGTTGATAGGAATGAACCTGGTCGTACTTATTCACAATCTCCTGACCTGATTTCTCCAGCCTCTCCCTGCAGCCTAGACCACGCGGCCCGAGGGCCAGGCCAGGCCCACAGCTCCATTGGAATCAGCTCATATCACGTCACCACAGAGAGGCTGCTCCGGCCAGCACATCAGGACTGAGCTCATGAGATGCTCGATCAAGCATAGTAGGCTAATTCTCAAGTTGATAACGTTGAATGACCTCGAATGATGCTGTAAACATCCAAAGGCCCTGGGTAGATAAAGGATCCCCGCCTCTGCCGTAGCTATCGGCACGGCTGGCTGACTTGGGAGTGTAACAGCTCCCACAACCTCCAAGCGTTGTGGGTTCTGGGGGTCGTGAGGGGACCTGCTGAGGGGAGGATAGGTGGTTGGTGTCAGGGACAATGGAGTGGGAGAGCATTTTGAAAAGCTGAGTATTTGGGACAGCCCCACCTCCTTGGGAGAAGCCTCGTCTTAGTTTTTCTAACGGAGAGGACTTTCCCAGAGGAGTATCCATCTCTGGAGGGGCTGCCACGGCCTCCTCTTTCCACAGAGAATGGCGGTCAGCACCCCCCGTGGACTCCCTTATCAATGTGTGCAGGTGACAATGGGATAGGGGACCATCTCCACACTGTGAGACACACACAGACTCAGAGTGACTGTGTCTGTGTGGAGAAAACACTGCCCGACCCTGAGCCAGTCTCAGCCTCGAGGCTCCGCCTGAGCCCACTGTGTGGCCCTCTTGCCCGGGGTCTTCCTCTTTCCCACACCCTCGACTTTACCCAGGGTGATGTCCTTCTTCAGGGACTGGCCCTCCTGATGACACGTGAGGAGAAACCCTCACTGTACTTCTTCCAAGACAGACTCATCTCTTCGGGCCATCCCCTCTCTGTTTTAATATTCTTTGTCAGCATTCAAAGGCACCGATTCTCCTTCAGCATCCAGCTCTGTGGTAGTTACATAATCTGGTGTCAATTTGAAGATTAAGAGTGTAGGGGTGGAGTCTAGCCTGTCAATCCGGAGCTAGCCAATGAGGCCTCTGTGTGGGCATGGCCTTCTCCTGGGAACTCCTGCATTTCCTCCTTGGAGGTGGGAGACTCTCTCTCTCTCTCTCTCTCTCTCTCTCCTCTCCTCTCTCTCTCGGTTCACTGCCTTGGAAATGCTCTACTGACAAGACGCATGACACTACACTGATAGTGTACTGGAGAAGCCACATGGAGACCCCTGCCAGCGCTGAGATGCTTACAACGCCACTGGATCCAAAGACTTTCTACCCACTGGCCTGTGATCATCCTGTGTTCAGCGTCATTGCATGTGTTTCGTGAGTCTGAAGAGGACTTCATAGATTGGTATTGAGCATATGGGCCAATACCGGCCTTATGGGCTTGGACTGGACTGGGTTGGGAAGCTTTCTTAATGCACAATTACCTTTTATACAGAACTCTGTCTTAAACACATAGGAGTTTCTATGGATTTGTTTCTCTAGTCTACCTGGACTCACACAAGCTTTCACACGCACAGAGCAGTTGAGAACACCAGAGCTGGGGTCCCCTCATCCTCAACATGACCGCTTCTCTCTCTCACTCTTCCAAGAGGCCTGTGCGGAGGATTCGGTCAGTGGAACACAGCATTCCTTCTCCGCGCGGCTGCTTCCGTGGATGCCAGTTGCCATCCAAGAAGGCAGGAATCCCTGAGAGTGACTCTCTCGTCATGGCGTTAGCACCGTGGCGAGGCGTTTTGTTCTGTGCTGAGGTGTTATCCATACCGAGGAGTGTGCTCTTTGATCTTCATCAGCCAGGCCTCCAAGTTCTCCTTGTCTTCATCCGGCATTTTGTTAACGAGCCATCTTCTAATCCTGATGTCACAAGGACACACCTTCCAGCATGACAGCAGCATGCAAGCCACTGTGGTTCTCCAAACAGACAGACAGACAGTGGAAATGGATAAATTATTAACAAGCCTCTAGAGATTACGACGGCAAAACAGAAGCCCGATAGAACATTCTAGAAGGGTCAGACCACTGGCCGTGCACCTTGCAGTAGCAAGGATGTGGTTTCTGGCTTCACGAGTCTTGGCTCTGCTGTGTTGCAGCGGGGTGACCTTGGCCCAGTACCTGCCTCACAGCTGGTCTACCGGGTGGGGTCACTAGATTAACTGGCATAACAGATGCCCAAGGCCCTGAAGGGGCATCTTCTCAGCTTCTGGCAAGTCCTCCTTTGAGGCACATGGCGTCAGGAGGGCTAAAGGGGAGCCGGTGATGATCAGGCATGGTGGGACATCACCAGGAAGAGGAAACAATGCGATCTTGTCAGTTTGCACACACACCACAGCCTGCCCCCAGGCCCCAGGCAGGCAGCCGGGAGCCACAGATCCGAACAGACCCCCCCCCCGCCCCCACCCAATAAGTCTTTGACGGTCAGAGAGGAAGCTTGGATCACAGGTTCAGGTTGTCACCAGGGCTAGGAAGTATCACATGTCTACAGGGAAACGCAGGTTTTCTCAACAGCCAGTGACAAAGAGGATGACCCCCATGAGATGGTCGACACCGTGGCCCAACAATGGGCTGACACAGTGATCACTCTGAGGGCAGTGCAGGCCCGGCTGTGTCCCCTTACATCGTGCGGGGGTCGCTCTGAGTTGGACCCAATTGGACAGCACCCAACAACAACATCCAGGCTGTGTGGATGGCACTGGTTGGGAGAAGACAGGACAGCTTTCATCCTGCTTAGAAACCTGACGGGAGATGGGCTCTGAGCTCGCTGATCTTGGCATGGTGCCTTTTTGTTAAGCATGGTTTTTGTTGAAGGTGCCCCACCGAGCCACATCGAAAAGGCTCCATGTGGCATGGACCAGTATATAGCTAGCTGACACCCAGTAGCAAGACATTTTGACTCACACTCCTACTTGCCTTGAATGTTCAAGAAGGGAGAGAAGAGTCAGTGGACCTTTGGAGAGGGAGGTGGGCTCCAGGCGTTCTGGGAGTGGGCCTGGGGAAGCTTGGGGTCTGGAGAGAGCCTCTTCGAGGGTCCCACATTCCTCCAGTCAGAGTGGGACCAAGGAGGGGAGCTGGAGGGCTAAGGACAGGGGCCGAGAGCCAAACCAAACTCAGCACCGTTGAGTCGATGTCGACCCACAGCGACCTTACAGGATGGAGTAGACAACCCCGTGGCTTCCCAGACGGTACCTCTTTGTGGGAGTAGAAAGCCCCATCTTTCTTCCTGGAAGTAGCTGGTGGTTTCGAACCTCAGACCTTGCAGTTAGCAGCCCAACACGTAACCCCCTGGTATCACGATTTCTAGCCCAATTTTACTGCAGAAAGAGCAGGAGAAGGTGATGAGGGTTGACTCATTTTCACCAGGCCACCTGGCCAGGCGTGGGTTCCGATGCAGCTACGACCAGCATGGGAGCTTCTTGTTTACACGGTACAGTGTGCTCCATAGGGGCCCGGGTAGAGGGCTCATAGTGTGACGGGTTCAGGACGCTGAGGTAGGGGGAAGATCTGCTGTCCCCACTGGTGGGCCAGAGACCTGTGGGAGCTGGCCCTCTGCCTGAGGCCAGAGCTGTGTACAAGACCATAGGAAAACGGCCTCCTCCTTCGCCTGTGGCTTCGTTCCCTCGAGCCGCGCAGGAGTGGCGGCAGGGGGTGCTGGCTGTCGCAGGAAGCAGGGCACTGCGCCCCGCTGCTGTGGCATCGTGGTGGCCTTCACTGGCAGCCAGCTACAGCGACAGGTAAGCCAGTGTCCCTAAAGAACGTGGCGCTGCGGCCACATTGGCGTCGGGGCACCTCTACCACGGAGAACCCGCCTTTCTGATGGTCAGTGTCAGTGAAGCAGAGAGCAGGAAGAGGTCTCCCGACAGGCACAGGTGGGACTGTGGGGCTGAGCGGCCCCCCAAGGGAGCACGGGGGGGGGGGAGCAGGGGAGCTGAGCTGCCTGCCAAAGTCTTCTCTCAGAAAACGGCTTCTCCTCGGAAGAGCCGCTGACAGACAAACTGTGGTCAGTCAGACTGTGCCCTTGGCAGGCATCTTCCTGGAGACGAACACGGTGAGTTGGCCTCTTCCAGGAAGACAGCTGCCAGCGTTTCTTGGCTGCAAACCGTGGGGGTTTCACTGTGAAATTTGGGTTTTTTGAAAACTCGCATCCACCAGCGACCACTTGAGAGTGCTCCAGGCCCTGTGACTTTTGAGGTGAGGTCAGGGGTTAAGGTGACAACGGAGGTGTTTCTGTGTTGTGTGACACGGGAGCAAAGTCCCCTCGATGAGTCAGGGGGACACGACAAAGCCCTCCGTGCTCCACTCCCAAGCCGAGGGAAAGCAATGGATTAGAACGCAACTGAGTGTGAACAACACGGAGCGGCTTCAGATGTGGCCTTGCAAGCAGCCTTTAAGACACACTCCCGGGCCTTGGTGTGGTACCAACGACGAAGGCCTGTAATTACCGAGGCGGCCTAGTGCAAAGCTTCCCCATTTCTGGATTCAGCTAGAGCAACACGAGATGGAATTCACAAGTGCCTACGGTCCGACGTTTTGCATGTTCAGTGTGGTCTGGGTGAGGTTGCCGGAGAGCGAGTTAGCGCCCCGTCCCACGGCTCGCACGCATGCTGTCTGCTGCATTTGGTCCAGTCCCTGAATGTCCCAGCATGCGCCCCATCTTCCCTGCACCGCCCCCCCCCCCATCACTGTGGTCTATGAAGCAGATATTGGAAGTGCTTGTTAAAACACACAGTGCTCCATTTCTTCGCTTGCTTTGAGAAGCATGTTTACTTTTCATGGTCACGTGCTATCTCGGTTCACATGCGACGGCATCCTCGTGGTGATTTTCGAATGACTTGATAGGCATTTTTGGAAAACTCTGCTTTAATACCGGATAGCACCGCTGGACCAATAGGCAACGTCACGGTGGAAGGAGAGAAGCTCAACACTGCCAAGGATTTCGTCCTGTTGGGATCCACGGTCCATGGTGATGGGAGCCGCCGGGGTCCGGTGGTGCATTGCATCGGGCGATTCTGCGGCACAGACCTCTGAGGACTAAGGTGCGCCCGACTAAGCCATGCTGTTCTCCAGCACCTCGGACACATGCGGAAGTTGGACGTTGGATAAGGAAGACCGAAGAAGAACCGGTGCATTTGAATGGTGGTGCTGGTGAGGACTATTGAAAGTACCAGGACGGCCAAAGGAACAAACCCATCTCTCTTGGAAGAAGCCCAGTCAGAATGCTTCTTAGGGGCAACAGTGGTGAGACTTTGTCCCACGTACTTTGGGCATGTTGTCAGGAGAGACCAGCCCCTGGGGAAGGACATCACGCCTGGTAAAGTGGAGGGGCAGCAAAACCAAGGGAGGCCCTGGACAGGAGGGACGGACGCCGTGGCTTCAAGGACAGACGGAAGCGTCAGAACCGTTGTGGGAATGGCTCAGGACGGAGCAATGTTTTGTTCTTCTGTGCACAGAGGTACTCTGAGTCAGAACCAACTGGACAGCACACAGGAGTGGCCATGTAAATGCCAGCTCTTTGAGGTTCTTGCTGATTTTCAGAGTGGACATGGGTCCTGAGACGCGGCCATCTCTGCCCTGGCAAGAGGAAGGCTTTGTAGGGGCTCCAGAGAGACCCTCCTGACAAGCCGACTTCAGAAGGTCAGCTCGGGGTGGAAGATGGAGGTCAGCAGGGAGCCACTTCAGAAGGTCAGCTCGGGGTGGAAGATGGAGGTCAGCAGGCAGCCAGCGGACCACAAGCACGATTGCATGGAGGTAACAAGTGGCAGGAACACAATGCTGCGATTTCTCCAGCCAGTTCAATGTGAGGTGAGGAGGTGAGGCCTGGTAGAGAGGCCTGTTTCCAAGGCAGACTCACGACGTGGAGGATGCTTGCCAGGGAGCCCGAGCAGAAGGAACGTTGACTGTGCTGCTGGTTTACTGGAAATGGGTCCCAGGAACGGAGCAATGGACTCACTTATAGGGCGACACAGCCCTGAGAGACACTGCTGAGGAAGAGGGAGCAGGTGCTGAGGGTGACGGAGGGCCACTCCCTCTGCCCAATTGGCTGGGCGGCCACTGGGCCTCACCTTGGAGGTGACTGGATCTCAGGGGCAGCAGCCCAGCCTGACATGGCAGGGGTAGCATTCCAGACTGGGGGCATGACTCTGGCCTCACCACACAAGAGCCAACCTTGGAGCAGGGTGCGGTCCGTGCAAAGGCTGATCAGTTACCTGACTTCTCAGCTCTCCTACAGGTGGAGGGAAGGATCCCGTGGGGATGTTTGCATCCATCCAGTCACTCCAGGCCCAGGGTTCTCCAGCGACCTACGTAGCAACCCTTCCTTTCAGCGAACTTCTGTCATGGGGGTGGAAGCAGGGGTCAGCGTTCCAGGAGAATCCTCTTAGAGGGCCTGCCATGTCCGACCCGTGGAGTTGGCCAGCTCCTGGGAGGCCCTCATTCAATGGTCCGTCCACCCCTTATTCACACACTCCCTCCGCATTTACAAAGTCCCTGTGGCCAGAGGCACCAGCTCATTGGCTATAAAGGTCCACAGATCTTCCAAAAGCATTTGGCCAAAGAGCGAAAAACAAAGACAGCCTTCTGGGGAGCCCCCTCCTGTGCGTGGGAGAGAACCAGGCAGGAAAGTGATTGGGCCGGTCCGGTCCATCGCAGAGGCCTGGAAGCGAGGAGTCTTCTTGTCCTCATGGACCCTCGAGGGCCAGGTCCCGTTGTCTTGACATCAGACTGGCGCGTGAGCACTGATTACATGCATGACCCTCGCGTGAGATGCTGCGTTTCTCTGAATTTTTATCTGTGGGCACAGACGGGACCCAGCTCCTGTGCCACAGTGCATGGCCTCATAGCCCTGTGGCCCAGATGCTGGTGGCCAGGGCCTCCCCCAGGCATGCAGGTGACCCCTCAGGTCTAGGGCTGCTAAGGCAGACAGCTGGGCCGAGGTGGGCAGAAAGACGGCTAAATCATCACTCACTAGAAAAAGAGGTCTGAACTCAGCCATGACGTCCATAAAGTCTTACATCTCTCTCCCACTGGTCTCAGCATCTGAGGGCTTTTAGCAGAGTGGTATCCACATGCCGTGATGCGGTGGGGAAGGATTCACCTGCCAACAGAGAGGTCCGTAAGTGGAACTCACCCACTTTCTTCGTCCCTATGCAGACCGGCAACTAGCTCTTCCTACGCTCCGTTCCCCGAGGGGCTGCTCGGGCCACCGCAGCCGGGCTGCAGAGGTGAATGTGCTTGCGGGTGTCCATCTCCAGGTGGATGACAGATCCAAGGGCATGAAGGGATCCTCTCTTGACCCCTGTCGTCCCAGGTGTCCTTTCCTCTGTTCTCCTGAGCATGGCCTTTGACCTTCACGTTTTATATTCTGTCTATGAAACGAGCGCCAGCCCCCCCCCCCATCCAGCGTGTCCCCACCGTCACTGCCTCAGCCTTCCATGGCCGCCAGGGTCACGAAGGTCAACGGCACACTTGGTGAACAGGGCGTTGCGTGAGGAGGCTTGTTCAGACATCACACCCTGGTCTGGTCTGTTTGAGTTTTGTTCTTGGTTTCTTTAGGGTGATGCCAAGCGGAGAGCTTGCGGGACCAGTGGGTCCTTGCGTTTGCGTTTGTTTTAGGGAGCACCCTGCTGACTTCCATAGCGGCTGCCACCAGCAATGGATGAGGATTCCGATCTCGACATATCCTATCCAGCATTTATTATTTTCTGTTTATTTTTTAGTTTTGTTCGGAGCGTCGATGTGAAGTGCTTTCTCACTGTTGTTTTCATTTGTATTTCTTGTATTGCCAATGAACAAGAACATTTCTTCCGAAGATTTTTGGCCACCTGGAGGTTATTTTTAGTAAATTGTCTGTTCATGTCTTGTGCCCGTTTTTGATTGGATTATTTGTATTTTCTTATTAAAGTGGTACAGTGGCTAAGCTTTAGGCTGCTAACTGCTAGACCAGCAGTTCAAAACCACCAGCCGCACCACGGGAGCAAGAGACTGGGCCTGCTACTCCTGTAAAGAGTTTTAGCCTCGGAAACCCACAGGGCAGTTCTACCCTGTCCTACAGAGTTGCTGTGAGTCAGCATCGATTTAATGGCACTGAGTCTGGTTTTTAAAAAATATTTCTTGGCTAGAGGTTGCTAGGCAGTTCCAGATGTGCACCCTGGACATCAAGCAGAGGGTGCTGCTGCAGTTGAAGACTCCCTGTCATCTAGGCGTGGGGTCTCCATGAACGAAAATCACGCTTCTCTGTAGATGGGATGAGAAAGAAGTCTGAAGCCAGGCTCCCGAGTTCCGATGACTATTGATCAAACATCTCACACGGCCACGGCGACGTTTATTGAAAATGAAAAACTAAGCGTCTAGGCTAGTTTGATTGTCTTGCATGTGCGGAGCTGCAGCATGTTGGTGAGTGCCTATCAGCGGTGTCGGGTGGTTCTGGAGAGACATGATCTAAATGAACGATCCGTCTGTGAAACACACCTTAGCTATTTACGAGGGCGGGAGTGTCCTCGTATCCCTTTCGTCAGATTTTTTTTTTTTTTAACAAGGGGCAGATGCTTCCGTTGGGCAGGCTTAAAACGAGCCTCTTGACTTCATGTGTCCGAGTGTTTCCATCAAGCATGCACATCAATCACCTTCTCTCTCTCACCTGGGCACTGCATACTTGCTTCAGGGGGCTTCAAAAAAACTTGGGGAAAATGATTTTAATTCCTTTTCACACGAGCTTTGGAAGCCCCTTTGTATCCTACATCCAGTGAAGAGTCAGGACCCCAAAACCCACTGCCGTTGAGTCTATTCCAAAGCACACCCAGCTAACACAGGGCTTCAGAGATGGTCAATCTTTACTCCAGCGACAACATAGTCTCTCTCCAGCAGCAGCTGGTGCCAGGGTTTGAACCGCTGACCTTGTGCTCAATGCGGAACCCACAGGGTGGCCAAAAGAAAGCTCCCTGTAATTGAGTTGGTGCTGGCTCCGAGGGATCCTACAGGACAGAGAAGAACTTCCCCATGGGTTTCTGAGACTAGAACTGCTTATGGGAGTTGAAAGCCTCTTCTTTCTCCCTGGGAGCAGCTGGTGGTTTCAAACTGCTCAAGTTGTAACCGCTACACCACCAGGGCTAATACAGAGCCACCAGCCCCCCACCTCCCCAAACCCCAGACAAGCAAACTCTCCATTCCACCTCACAGTGACCCTACAGGATAGAGCAGGACTCCCCTGGGGGTTTCCGAGACTAATTTTTACAGGATTCGAAAGCCGTGTCTTTCTCCTGTGGACAGCTGGTGGGACCCCTGCTGGTTTTGTGGCTGGCAGCCCATTGTGTGGCCATTACGCTCCTTAAATCAGAGCAGAGGGGGTATGTTCTTGGAGTGGGTGCTGTCCTATCAGGAGGAAGGGTGGCTCCACCGGGCGCTCTGTGGATGGAGAGTCGTATCTTCCTTCCCAGCAAGAGCGATGGCGGTGGGGAGGCGGGGAACTCCGAGCCCTGTCTGCAGCTCAGCCCGGATATGGGACCTTCCGGCGGCAGCTGAGAAACCAGGAAGGAGGCGGCTTCGCATCCCCCTTCCCAGGAAGACAGCCGGCCTGCTTGGTAGGAGGTCCTGAGGCACCTCGCTTGGCCCCAGAGAGTCCAGGTTGTGGTAAACCGGGGCCTGGATGAGAACATTATGCAGCGAGACCCACCATGCTCATTGTGGCAGCTCTGGGAAGCCGGCTCTGGTGTTGGAACACCCTCACAATGGTGAGATATACATAAATCTTAGTACACATTCTCATGACTGGACACCGTGCCTCTGATAACCCCCCATCCAGGAACGGTCCCGTGGGAGCTACCAAGGAAGACAAATCCCTCATGTGTCCGGCTGTTCCCTGGGCCTGGAGGTGGCTGCAGATGAGAGCAATCAGGTTCTGAAGCCAACCCACCATGGACGCACCAACGCTCTGGGGAGGGCGCCGAGGGGCTGGAGGTCAGCCAGCACTAGGTCAAGACGCTGAGCCATTGCATCGTCTGCTTGCTGTGCTTCCTGCTAGGACATTGCCCGTTGGCTGTGCAATATGCTCGCTGTATGATGTGCCTCCTTTTGAAAGCTCTGTAAGCCCCATTGGAAATGCCCATCGGATGATGCATTCACTCTTGGTCCTGACATGGGATGAGGGGTCCCTGTGCCCCGCTTTGTCTGTCTGTCTTTATTACTTTCCACAATCACAAAATCCCTCCCGAGGACCTTTCACCCAGACACCAGGACCCAGCATGGCCCACTGATATGGGCACCCAGTCTGACCCACTCAGAATGGCCCTGGACACAACAGAAGGACGCACTGCCTGGCCAGGTACTTCCTCACAGCCCTTCCCATGAGAGAGCCTAGTGCTGCAGCCACTATGTCCGTCAGTCATCTTGACAAGGGTCAGCCCCTCCTTCACTCCCCCCTCCTCTGTGCCAGGCATGATGCCCTTTTCCACCGACCGGTCTCTCCCAGTGACAAACGCCCCCACCTTCGCTTCTTAGGAGCAGCCTGGACGTGCTGCTTCAGCGGTCAGTGACCTTCACCGGCGCTGCGGTTCGAAGGCTGCTCCTCTTCTCTGTCCAGCTTGGCCAGGCGTGGCCGAGGGCAGCCAAGAGCCTGCCTGTCACTGGGTCTGGGTCCCCCTGTCTCCCCTGAGCCTCCTCCTATCACGGGTGAGGTGTGCCTGGCATCCTGCCGGCTCTGGGAGGCAAGGATTCATTCGCAGGGGGCATGGAGCAGCGTGGGCCTACGGCAGGCCTATCCTTATCCACACTCATCTCCTGTGCAGAGCCCCTCACACGGCCCCTAGAGTCCTGGGCCCAGCAGGCCTGGACACCAATGGCCCTGGCTTCAGCACCGAGTCTGAGTCAGACGGACTCTGGGCAGAGGGCTGGGCAGCCTGGGGGGTGGCTAGTCTTCACTGGTTCTGAGGGAGCCCCATCGGCCCACCCACTTGGAGGAGACTCATGGAGGCTGACTTGATTTGTCTCCCCGGTGACACCAACTTTGCACACACAGACCTGGAGACACAAGGCCCTCCTGCGTCCCCCTCGCAGCTTGACCAGGCCGCAGTTTAGTCCGGTGCCCACTCTGGGCAGCTGTGCTGGTCCAGGTCCAGCCGGCCCTGGCTCCCAGAGCACACACACCTTGCTGAAGATGGGCTTCCTGACTCGGTTTCCTGGCCACGGTGGGCTTGGCAGGCATTGTGAGTCTGGGAGCCTCTGTGGCTGCACCGCGTGGGGACCCAGGCTGGTGGACAGCCCATGCCGGCTCCCTTACCCTCTTGCCCTCAGTCCAACCCCAGCATGTTCCCCTACATGGAAAATGGGGGACCCTGGGTGTCCTACACGGAGGGCAGATGTCCCTCCACTGAGCTACCAGGGTCCTCTCTTACTGTGTCCATCCCTAAGTGCCACCTGACACTGGACACAGGTCAAACACTGTCCACTTACGCGAAAACCCAGGCCTTTCTCTCTCTTGGCCGGAGGCACCTTTGATCCCAGTTCCACCCCCGCTCCCGGAGGCCTCCGGCTCCTCTGCCCAGCCTTCCTGGCAGCTAGTGATCAGCCGTCTCCCCTGAATGCTGTGTTTCCTGAGGGAAGGGTCTCACATGGCTTAGAAGAATGGGTGACCCAGCCGAGTCCCGTCCAATGGCCGAGCCCTGCAGGGGGTCCCCAAGGAAGCACTGGTCTCCACCGTGGTGCGGGACGTGGTTGCTGATGGATTTGCTGTGGCAGCACAGGGCCCAGCGTGGCCAGGACGTGAGGAGGGTGTGGGCAGGGTGGCATTGCATCCTGCTGGGAGTGGGGTTGCTGAGAACCCTGGACCAGGCAAGCTTGCTTCCGACCCTCCCTCTGTGTGATCTCCCATACTCCTCCATGTCACCTCCCCAAACCCTTGCAGGGGGCTGGGCATCAAACCTGTGACATACGTTCAACCGACGGAATAGGTCACGCCAGTCCTAACAATGGGCAGAGCGATGGACTCAATTGATCCGCCTGTTTGGCTGACTTGCTCCATCTCTCTCCAGCTAGCGGTACAATGTGTGACATGTTGGGCTACTGACCTTGAGGTCGGCAGTTCGAACCTGCCACTCCTTGGGACAAAGACCATACCATCTGCTCCCAGCAAGGGCTTTCCCTCTCCTTTGTAGAGGATGAGTCAGATGGAGGAGCCTTCCCTGGTGGGGGCGTGATGGGGTCTGCAGAGGTCAGGAGCCAGGTGAACCAGGAGAACTCAAGGGATGCTCTGTGGACATATACAGTTTGAAGATCGGGAAATAAACTGCTTGCGATCACACTCTTTGGAAGACTCTGCTGCCCAAGGCTTTTGTGAATTCCGCGGGGGACGGACTGGGGTCACGTTAGGGGACTAGCAGCCCAGTGACAGGAGCAGGGGGCTTCACGTGCAAGAAGGAAGGAGCAGTGGTGTGTTCAGAGTCACAGGACAGCGCGGGAGCAAGGAGCATTCCCTGCCACTCTCATTCTTCAGCAGGGGATCGTGGTTTTTCCAGCCAAACCAGAAAGAACTCCTTGTCTCTGAAGAGGTCTGCCAGACTAAGATCCTTGAGGAAGAAATGCCGGCTCCCTGAGATCCGAAACCAGTGAGTGAGAATCAGGTGGGTCACCCCAGGCTGATCCTGTTGTGCATGGAGGGAGGGGGAGGAGGGGTGGCGGGGTCAGGGAGCACTTGATGGCGGTGACAAGGTCCAGGGTGATGGCTCCGGGCTTGGCTCTTTGGGGCCACCAGTTTCCATATGAAGCTTTCTTTTCCTTGTGAGGAGCTCTGGTGGTCCAGGGGTTACCCATTGGGCTGTGACTCAAGGTCCACAGTTTGAAACCACCAGCCACTCCCTGGGAGAAAGATGAGACTGTCTACTCCTGTAAAGAGTTACCGTCTCAAGTGTCAATAAAACTATTGCGAAACAAACACAACTTGATCAATGGTTACAGTGGGTGAAAAAGGAAGAGGCACTGAGCTTATGCCAATGGAGGGGGAGTCATTTGGAGAAGGGCGTCACTGATGGTGGTACGGCACAAGGAGTATCAACAATGGCACGGAATTATCCATGTTGAATTGGGGAATGTTTTGCTTGTATATTTTCACCACTGTTCCAAAAGAGCAGTTACCTGAATAGCCCAGAGTACAGGAGAAGATAAGACCCTGGAGCTGAGGGTGGCGATTGTACAGCGCTTCTGGATCCGATTGAATTACTGCACTGGGTGACGTGTGCATGAAGTGCCGACTAAACTGCTAAAATAAACAACTAGGTAAATAAACGTATGAAAATGTTACAGCCTCGGAAGCCTGCAGGGGCAGTTCTTGTTGGCATCGACCTGATGGCAGTGAATTTGGCATTTTGTGGTTCTTTCTCTTCTAAGCCTTTTCATGGCGAGTGGGTGAAGGGTCTCCAGAGCGCATCATCAGTTTTACACTCAGCGGTTAGGTCACCTTCTGACTCATCTCGTCCACTCCAGCCTCTCGGCACTCCTTCCCTCACCCCACGTCCCCCCTCCTCTCCTGACTGCTGACCTCCGACCTGGGGGGAAGTTGCCCCTCCCCTTTCATCTAAGGTGCTTGTTGATTCCAGCACAAGGGTAGGTCCCGGCCTGGACCTGAAGGGTGACTAAGGGCCATAGTCTTGGGGATCCTCCCCACCGCCGTCAGCCTCCTTGACCCTATAAAACATTCGGAGTCCAGGTAGGGACTGCTGGTGTAGGGACAGTTGAGCAGCTAACTGCAAGGTTGGTGGTTCAAGCCCACGCGTTGCTCCCAGAGGAGAAGGATGAGGCTGTGTGCTCCCCTGAAGACGGACACACAGCCGTGGAAGCCCTGAGGTGCGCATCTGCGCCGCCTGAAAGGGCCGGAGTGAGCTGGCGCCGACTTGCTGGTGGTGAGTCTGTCTGCGAAGTTCTCGTTTTTCCTACCTCACAGCACACGCTGGACTCGGTGCCATTACCAGAGAGAAGGAAGCCACGTCCTGTCCCGTGTGCCTGACCTCCGACCTCCGATACGCTCAGAAGAAAGCTCGTTTAGCAAGGTGAGCTAACAGATGCCCACCCCCACCAGCTTGGCCACCCTTGAGGGCCTGGGCCCTGGGGAAGGTTCCTCCTTGTGGTTGGTTTATTTTTAACCATAAAGATCACAGAGTGTGCATTTCAATCGTCCAATCACAGCGAGAAGAGCCTGGCAACCATCTCTGTCCGCCTTCAACCCCCGGGCCTTTCCTCTTCCCATCCTCATTCCTGTCAGCTCCCGTGTCCGGCCAGCCTCCCTGCCCAGTCCCTTTGAATCTCCCGGTCCAGGTGTTGTCTCTGCAGGCCCCTCCTCTGGGCTTCATATACAGAAGATCACACAAAAGCAAGACATACCACAAACAGAGAGCCCGGCAACAATGACAGGGAAACAAGAAATGCCCATCGGGAACAGCACAGACAGTGTTAAATACTGGAGCCGGCACACACTGGGCCACGAGGGACAGCAAGTGACAAGGAGCTGCACCGTGCGTGAACTACGCTGCAGGAATCCACCACACCGTGTTCTCTGCCGATGACGAGGCCTTTCCCGCGCCTGGTCCACAGTCAGCGGGGCTCACCTGAGGCTTGACCTGCTTGGGGGACCCTACAAACGGGCTTTGAGCTTTCACTGTCATCCGCAGTCGTGTGCAAGCCGCGTGTACAGAATTTAAACTCTAATATCATTCCCTCCTCTGTGCTTGGATTTTGTTATTTACAGTTCTCGGATCACGCAGGCTGATGTACTTTCGTGTGGGTATGGGAACATTTTGTTGACATTTTCAAAGCGGGATAAGGATTCTGAGCCCAATTCCTGAGCCTTGCTTTACCCAAAACTCAAAGGCAGGACCGTTAGGTGGAGTCTGACCCACAAGCACCCTGTAGGACAGGGTAGGAACCCCATAGTCCTGAGAGTGTCTGGGATGGTCGAAAGTCTCCCTTTCTCCCAGGAGGGGCTGGTGGTTTCCAACTGTTGGCTAACCTTCAGGTTAAGAGCCCGATGCCTGAGCCACTGCTCCACCAGGGCTGAGCTGTATGCACAAACTGCCAGTCATTTAAAAAAAAGTCACCTTTTTGACCAAGAATCTAGACATTTGAATCGTTTACATTTGATAGTAGGATAGTTCTAAGTGTCAATCTAACAAGACCCTTGGCTACCAGGATTCACAACACACGTGAGGGTGTTTCCACCCAAAAATATCCACCAGGGAACACCAGCCCTGGTGGGGTACTGCTCACACGCTGGGCTCTGATCTGCAAGGTCAGCGGTTCAAAGCCACCAGTGCTCCTCAGGAGAAACCCCGGCAACGAGACAGCTCAGAAGCCCATGGGGCAGCTCTCGATGAGTCAGACTCGGCTCAGTGGAAGTGAGTTTGTCTTCTGTTTTTGTGCGTTTGCTCCTGCCCTGGGCAACCCAGCTCATCTCCAACGCCCTGCCCTTCTCCCCAGCCTCGCTGTTCCACAGGGTCCCTGGACCAGCAGTCTGGCCCGAGGGGAGTGGGGAGTGGGTTGGAAATGCAGATTCTCAGGCAGGCCGAGTTAGGAGGGCCCTTATGGAGACCCCAGGGAAGAGGAGAAGCACCCTCATTCCTGAGATCCTGGCTAAGTTTAAAGGCTGGCCGGCCGGGGAGGCGGTCTCTGGGGTTTTGGCCTGCTTGGAGCTGCGGGAGTTAGCAGCAGGCACCCCTGGGTGGCCGGTGCACCCGCCATCCATCTGTCAGTCCTCGGACATTCTCCTTCTGCTGGAAGGAGCCTGTTGGTGGGTTTGATCTTCCTAACCTTGATCAGAAACAGGAGCTTGACAACAGGCGATGCAACTGAAGAGTGCGTCGTCCTCCAGCACCCCTGGGGCTGGCACATTGAAAACTCCAGGTACGCATGTCCGGCAGACAGCACCCACCACACATAAGATTGCTACTGTGTTTATTATGTCAAGGAGGCACTAGAGCACCTGGCAGGCTGTCCTTGAGGCTTTTTTTTTTGGCATGGACAGGCCCCGACATGTACTGTATCTTCAGACAGACCTTCCATGAACCTCTGTGCCCATGGTTCCAAGTTCCCTGTGCATTCCGTACAAGCTCGAACCAAGGGGCAGAGGTGTTTGCCGTTGGGCACGGCCTGTGTGGGTCTGAGGCGTGCAGTGGCGACTTCTCGCCTTCCACAGGGAAGTCCTGGGCTCAATGTCCGGTCACTATGACTCATGCCCTCGTGCCCAGTCACCACACGTCCATCCATGTGCAGTGGTAACGCTGACCAGGTCTCAGTGGCGCTTCACTGGGAAGCAAGACCAGGAAGAAAAGCCTGGCAGTGTACTTCCAAAAGCCAGCCAATCCTGTATGGATCCAAGGCTCAACATGCAGACAGAGCAGGACCGGGTGCAGGGGTCATGGGGTCACCCTGAGCTGGGGTGGCTCGGTGACCTCTGAGGGTGCCAAGGCCTTTCCAGGAACCAATGGGTGGGAAGAGGCAGGTGGTGCTGGCCCAGAGGGTGGGGCTCCAGCCCTGCCTGCACCACACAGAGACATAGCATCTGCAGCTGGCCTAAGTGAGCATACCCTCCCCTTTCCCTCCCTGCCCCTTTCTTTACTTTCCTGTTGTCCCCTCCCCCTTTGATGTCCCATCTCCACACATCTCCACTCCACCCCCCCACCTCTGGGGGTCCAGATCAAAAGCAGATCCCCCTGATCTCCCTCCAGAAAGATGTTTCCAGTCACAGCCCAACCCACCCCCATCCATCTCTGCAGATGGCAGACTCAGCATTCCCAGAATACCAGAGAATCCAGATGTGCTCCTTTATGGTCAAATAGCACACACACACACACACCGCCTTTGTGGTCAGACTTTGCTCAGGCAGTGTGCCCCCTCTTTGGTTCCCCTCTGCTACAGGGACCAGCTGCCATTCAATCCATAGCACCATGTTACCCACCCAATCCCAACCCCAATCCTAACCCCAAACCCAAACTCAACCCCAAGCCCAAGCCAAAGCCCAAACCCAAACTCAAACCCAACCCCACCCCAACCCCAACTCTAACCTGAAGTCCAAACCCCAGACCAACCCAAACCCAAATTCAACCCCAAACTCAAACCCAACCCACCCCAACACCAACCCTAACCCCAAGCCCAAGCCCAAGCCCAAGCCCCAGACCAAACCCAAACCCAAACTCAACGCTCAAACCAAACTCAAACTCAACCCCAAATCCAACCCCAACCCCACCCCAACCCCAACCCTAACCCCAAGCCCAAACCCCAGACCAACCCAAACCCAAATTCAACCCCAAACTCAAGCCCAACCCTAACCCCAAGCCCCAGACCAAACCCCAACCCAAACTCAATCCGAAACCCAAACTCAATCCTCAAACCAAACTCATCCCCAAATCCAAACCCAACCCCACCCCAACCCCAACCCTAACCCCAAGCCCAAACCCCAGACCAAACCCAAACTCAAACCCAACCCACCCCAACTCCAACCCTAACTCCAAGTTCAAACCCCAGACCAAACCCAAACTCAACCCTCAAAACTAAACCCAAACTCAACCCTCAAAACTAAACCCAAACTCAACCCCAAATCCAAACCCAACCCCACCCCAACACCAACCCTAACCCCAAGCCCAAACCCAAATCCAAGGCAGTCATGGCTGACTCATGACCACACCCACCCTGGTTGGTGAACTCCATCGAGGACACACCCAGGATAGTTCCTGAGGGAGGCTGCCCCTCCCAGGGCTGGTTGGGGGTGTAGGCACCCACTTTCCAATGCACTCTGCCTGGGGGCAAGCCTGCGCACATTCCTGCTGCATGATCAGATGGAACCCAATGGTGGCTTAAGCCACCTAGGGATGGATTCTGGGTTCTCTAATATCTTTCTGCAAACCCAGTGTTCGGGAGTTAAGCTACCCTTGGATTGGCTGAAGGGGCAGTGCTGGGTGATGACAGCCCATTATAAATGGCTGAAGAGGCTAATGTGGCCTGTCCCTTCCAGATTTCAGATCCCAGGGCCCTTCCCAGAACTCGGAGCTGCGCTTCCACACTGGCTGCTGAGGAGTGGGCCCTGGGGGATTCGGATCTAGGAGTTGGGAATTTGGACAGGGAAATCTGATCTGCACCTCACCCAGGCAAAGGGTTAATCTGCTTCCCATCTGACAGACACTGGGCCTGGAGGCTGGGCCCCTCCCTCTGAGGGGGGGATGGGGGAAGCCTGAGGATGACCAAGGACCAGCCGAGGGGAAGAGAAAGAGAGGAGAGGCCCCCAAACCAAACCAACCCAGACAGAAAGCTCTCTGAGGGGCTGAGATTGAGTCATGGCTCTGGGATGAAGAAGAATGGTTCATAAAATGTTTCAGGCTCTCAAGGCCCCTGCCCCACCGTTGACACACTGGTCAGCCATCCACTGCTGCCCAGTTAGTTCTGCCTCACAGGGGCTCTGCAGGACAGAGTGGAATGGCTCCCCAGGGCTTCTGGGACTGAAGTCTTTACAGGAGCAGACAGCCTCATTTTTCTCCCACCGAGTGACTGGTGGCTTAGAACCACTGGGCTTGAGGGTGAGTCAGACCTTAAATTCTGAGAGTTTTGCAGAAGCTATGGGGAAACCATGGAAAGTACCCAGGACAGCGGAATGGTCAAGGCCGTATGTCCTGGAAGAAGTCCGGCCAGCATGCTCCTTAGAGACTCTGGGCAGGTTGTCAGGAGAGACCGGGCCTCAGAGAAGGCCCTCATGCTTGGCAGGTGGGAGGGCCGCAGACAAGAGGATGGCCCTCGAGGAGATGGACAGACACAGGGGCTGCCACGGTGGGCTCAGACTCAAGGACTAATTCGATGGTGAGGATGCCGCAGGAGGGCGGGCTTCCCCTCTGCAGTGCTCGGGTTACTCTGAGTTGTAATCAACTGGCTGGCACCTAAAGCAATGGTACCCCCAAACTAGAACCAATCGTGGTGCCATTCCTGCTTCCGTAGCTGTTCTTGCAGTGGTGGTGCGGTCATCTGTCACCTGCCATGCTTCTGCGGCGGTCACCCTGCCCACTGTGTCTCCTGGAAGTAGCCGTGTCATGATGGCCTGCCGCTGGTGGGCAGCTGGTCCCGAGGACGTGACATGTGCGAGACATAGCCAATGTATCGCTGTGTGTGTAATGGAATTCCAGGCCTCGTTCCTCCCCGGGAATACTTGTCATCTCTCTTAGTCTGGAAGCTCGGCTGAGACCTGTCTACCCGGTGACGCTGCTGGTGTTTGAAACACCGGTGACACAGCTGACCACGCTACAGCAACTCTTGAGCCAACGCTGTGTGTCACGCTGCCGCGTGGGGCAGGGGGTGGGAAGGAACCCCACTGCCTGGCTCACATGGGTCCCAGGAGAGCAGGTCACCTTGGTCTCTTATGCAACATTGCCTGAATGGCAAACAAAGGCCTGGCCTTGCTGGAAGCAGACAAACAGGTCGGGTGGCTTCTCCTTGGACTTCAGCCTGGGATGTCAGGCGGCTCTGCAAGGTGGCTGTCAGAGGCCTGCCCAGAGCAGGTGGCTGCTGAGCTGCCCCGCCGGCCTCAAAGACCCTGGACATCCCACTGCGGCAGGATGGGACTATGTGGGGAGGGGGCGGGGGGGCAGGGGCAGAGGAGGGCTTTCTCTGCTGTCCTCTGTAGGGAAGCGAAGGCCAGTCCTTGCTTGGAGGTGGGCTGGGACCCCAGCAGGGCCGTTGCTGAGTGAAGACCCCCTCCCGCACCGCTGGGCAGGTGGGCATGTCTCTCAATCCCTGGGTAAAAGTGGGAAGGTGATCAGACTCACAACAAAAATTAGTGTCTCTGCTCTCACTTCACCTAATTCAGTCCCTAAAACCGCCTTCTTGGGGTGTGACCACCTGGCCACGAGCCAGGGCCAGAGGGCACCCCAGTGTGTCCCGGGAGGGCTGTGCTCCTGCGGTGTCTGCCAGTCTCCCCGAGGTGGCTGCTTACCAGCAAGAAGAGAAGGCCACAGCCCAGAGGTCCACACACAGGCCCCCACTGACCACCAGTAAGGCTGGAGGCCCCAAGTGCCCCCAGAAGGGCCTCAGAAGAAAGGCCTGGTGGAAAAGAAGTCAGGAATACCTGCGGCACAGCCCTCCCGTGACACTCGGTGTCTCTGTCCTGGCTCGTGGCCGGGTGGCCACAGGGACCCCAGGAGGGCAGCTTTAGGGACTCAATTAGGTGAAGCAAACAGAAGAAGTGCTCATGTTATTTTTCTTTCTTTTTTTAGAGTAAATATTATTTTATTTGTTGATTGATTCAAAAGCATTTTATTGGGAGTTGATACAGATATCCTATCAATCGCATCGAGCACAGTGTCAAAACACCCCTCTCATGCCACCCCCCACTGTACCCCCCACCGCAAGCCCTTATTCTATTTGCTTGCCGTATAGGTTCATCAATCCTGGATTTCCAATCCTGAAAAACAGAAAAATATATAACAAAAATCCAGAAGGCTCTCCCCCTAATGATATAACACATTTGAGATGAACCCCAATATCATATGAATGAACAACCACAAAAAAACCCAGAAAATATTTGGTCCTCTAGCCATCCCCAATGCACCCTGCTGAGTAACCCCTCTCCTCCCATCCTCTGTTATGGGCCGAGGGCCATCTCCAGAGCCTTATTTCCCGTGTCGTCCCCCCAGATGTGTCCTGGGCTTCCACTGTCATGCAGAGCAGAGACGCTCACTTTCCTTGTGAGTCTCATCACCTCCCCCCTTTGACCCAGGGCTTGAGAACCATCCCCACCTGCCATGGGGAGCGGTGGGGGCAGGGGTGGGGTGTGCGCTCAGCAACGGGCTGCCTGCGGCTGTGACCTTCTTTCTCTTTCTTTGGCTGAGGACCCCTCAGGGAGCTGAGGGCTTTTTTGAAAGGTGGCTTATGCACTATTTTTTTTAATAGAGTAGCCAAGGCAGGGCTGAACTCTCATTAAGATGCAGAATAACCTTTCTCTTCAGAGGAATCAATGAACAGATTCTTTTAAAAGGATATGCAGGAGTCTGAAAACTGACCTCCACAAGTATCAGGGCAAGGGGTCCCCAACACTTGAACAGGTCCTCGGGGGCAACTTTGGGATTATGAAAAATATGACAGACAGACAGACAGACTATGGGGCACAGGGCCTCCTCATCCCATGTCATGACTGAGAGAGAACATGTATTTTCCAACGGGCATACAGAGTGAGGCCTACAGATCTTTTATAAGGCATGCACATGATCAATAGGTGATATCATAAACAGATAACATAATAAACAAGCAATAAGATGAGTCAATAAGATGTCTTGACCTAATGCTAGTTGACCTCAAAGCCCCCTGAGCCCTCCCAAGGGGGTTGCTACATTTATGGTGGGTGGGCTATAGAACCTGATTGCCTTTATCTGCAGACAACCGTTAAGGCACTGAGAAGTAGCCCAGCACGGACATGATTCACCTTAGAGGACAGCTCCTCTGTGACAGCTCCTCTATGGGGGGGTTATTGGAGGGACGGTGTCCGGTCAGAGAATGTGGATGAAGATTTATCTATATCCCACCACCGTGAGAGTCTTCCCCCACCAGAGTCGGCTTTCCAGTCCCGTCAGGATGGTCATGGATGAGTTAGCTGCATGACACTCAAATCCAGTCCCTCAGTTTACCATGCATGAGATAGTGCAACACAACCCAGCCCTTCCCCCCCACCCCCCGAATGAAGCTGAGTGAATGCTGACCCACCGTGACCCCAGAGCAGGGGGCAGAACTGCCCCGGACGGTTTCGGATACTGGAGTAGACACTCCTCAGTCCCCTTACCCGCACGTCTTCTTCTGAGAACTAACCCCTGCCATCGAACTGATGCTGATGAATTCACAGCGACCCCGGGGAGCAGAGTAGAATGGTCTCTGTGGGTCCCTGAGACGGCCTTGCGGGTCCCCGGTTCTGAGACGGTCCCTGCGGGTCCCTGGTTCTGAGACGGTCCCTGCGGGGTTCTGAGACAGTCTGGGCAGACAGCCTCGTCTTTCCTCGGAGGAGTGGCTGGTGGGTTTGAACGGCTGGGCTTTCAGCTAGCAGCCTCAACCTAGGACTCCACCCAAGGTGACACCAACCCCAAACTCAGTCGACTCCCTGACATCAAGTTAATGCCACCTCCTAGCCCTGGTGGGATGATGTGTGTCGGGCTGTGATCAGAAAGTTCAGCAGATCGAAACCACCAGGTGCTCTGAGGGAGAAAGGGCTTTTTACTCCTGTTAGCAGTACAGCCTCGGGGACTCACAGGGGCAGCTCTACCCTGTCTGGTGAAGACGAATTTAAAAAGAACAAGGAAACTTTGAATAACTCACCTGCAAAACCCAGGTGAGTAGGAATTAATCCACGTGGCCACTTAGGGAGGTGAGGATTAGAAATACATGTTCCCAGCTGGTTTTCTTCTCTAAAGGGCTCAGGAGAACAGAACAGAGCTTACAAACGGAGGCCGTGTTTGGGGCACAATCTTAGGTCTCCAGAAAAACCGGGCACAGAGGTGCAGGTGTGCCCTCCTCTTAGGACAACGTAGGGCCACCCTCTGCCCATGCAGGCACACCTGTGTCCTCCCTCTGTGTTCTCACATGGCTCCTGCAGCAAGCAGGAGGTGCCCTGTCCAAACACCCACCCGATCGCTGCTCCCCAGGGAGCCCACTAGCCACCAAAGGTCAGCAGGGACCAGAGACAGCGAAGACCGCAGGTGGAGCAAGGGGTCAGTCACGTGAGCGGTGCTGCCTGCCCAGGGCCAAGGCCACGTCCTTGCCGGTCATAGGAAGCCCTGCCAGTCGGCACAGGCCTGCCCCCCTCGGCAGATGGGGGTGTCCTAGGGACAAATGATAACACTCCTTCTTTCCAATGAGTACACAGCACGGAGGTCATGGCACACCCATTCAGGCGTACCCACACACACATTGGCATGTGTGTCACATGTACCCACACTTCAGGGCCTGTCACACACACACACAAGCATACATGTAGACATACTCTGGGACCTGGGACACATCTACACACACACACACACACACGTACACATGCACACACCAGGACCTGTGACACATGCTCACTGAGAGTCCATGACACACACATGTACTCAGACATCACACACACACACGACAGTTTCTGTGCCGCATGTCACCACCACCCTGTCACTGCTTGAGCGGGGGGGTCGGAGGTCAGTGAGGAGGCCACGGGCCCACAGAGATCACAGCAGGCCGCTGAAGGTTTGAAAGCAGAAGAAGAGGCTGCATTGACTCAGACAGGCTGTCCCACCAGCCACGTGGCCCCAGACACTCTGGCCCTGCGCTGATACATTATTGATTCTGTTACAACTTTCATGGTGTGCCCATGAATAATGCAGAGCTTAGAGAAGGCCAGCCCCTCTGGGCCCTGGCCCCGCAGCAGCACAAGGAGGTTTGCCCGCTCCCTGCTGTGTCCTCTGTCCCCAGCATGCTCCCAGAATCCCACAATGTCTGAGGACTGAAGGCATGGTGGGGGCAGGCGAGGGGTCCCTGCCAGCTGGGAGGTAAGGGGCCGGGGGGGGGCAGTGAGCTGAGGCCCGCTACTCCCTCTACATCAGTGGTTCTTAACTTTCCTAATAATACCTCGACCCTTTAATATAGTTCCTCATGTTGTGGTCACACACACACACACACACACACACACACACACACACACACCCCGCCGACCATAAAATTATTTTCGTTGCTACGTCATCACTGTAATTTTGCTACTGTTATGAATTGGGTGACCCCTGTGAAAGGGTCGTTCAACCCCCAAAGGACCTGCTCCCCCTAGCCCTCTGGCCCTGAGAGAGCCACTCACTAATCCTTCCAACCAGCAGACACTGCTTGAAGCTGACGGGTGGCCCTGATGTCCAGGACCCCAAGTGGAACATGAGCCAGGCAGAGGCAGGGCTGCCGGACTGAACCTCAGCAGGGGTCCCTGGGTGAACATCCATGAACTGGCTCGGCTGCTGGTCAAGGGGCCAGTGGCATGTCTGTCCAAGTGCTCAGAAGCAAGTCCTGGGATCAAGGTTCGAGAAACCAACCAGGGCGGGGGTGCTGTGCTGCTTGGACACATGAGGGGTCACCATGTCAGCATCGGCCCCGTGACAGCGGGCACGGCTCTTTATTCTCTGAGATGTCTGCCTCCAATTCTAGCGTGTGGGTTGTTGACGCTATGCTCGGTAAACCTTCACTATTCAGATAATAATTCATAATAAATAATTCATAATCAACGCTGTTTAAAGAACCAACAGAACCCATCAGGGGCCCTGGGGCCGCGAGGATGTGCCATGGCCGCTCCCCCACTATTCTAGCTGAGAAATGCTTGGCTATATCTCCAGGGTGTCAGAAGTTCCTGTGGTCGGATTCTTTGTGGGAGGGCAGGTGAGGATGTTCTGGGTAGATGAGGACGTTCTGGGCAGGTGAGGACGTTCTGGGCAGGTGAGGACGTTCTGGGCAGGTAAGGATGTTCTATGGAAGTGGAGCTGTTCCCTTTTGCTCCCTTGAATCCACGGCCCCGTTCCTGCACAGGCGCTGGCCTCTCGGGGGGATGCATCTGAGTTCTCCGAGCTTCCCTAACAAAAACCAACCAGTTATTGTCTCACGGTTTAGGAGACTTAACAGGCATCAGCAGAGCAAGCAAAGCCCAGTCCCAAATGAGAGTTTAGGATTTACAATGCATTTGGGGGTGGGGGTGAGGGGGTGGGGGAGTGGGTCATTCAACCCTTAAGATTCCACCCATTGGCCTCCAAAACTCGTGTCCTTGACACATGGAAAACACTCCCCAACTCTATCATCCCCCAAATCTTAGATCAACTCTAAGTTTAAGATACTGTCTTCTGAATCAGCTAAATCAAGTGTCAATGAGACTTGTGGCACATCCCATGCATCCTGGGGCAAATGCTCCTGAGAAATCGAGACACAAGGCTCTCTGCTTCCCATGGCCCTGGTGGAGCAGGCCGATGCTCTCACCCCAGAAGGGAGGACTTGGAGGGGAAGAGGGACAACACACCCTCATTGGCGTCCACAGGCTTGAAAACAACCTGTTCGTTGGCCTTTGCCTGCCAGCCTCTGGGGGTGATTTGGGACGGAGGAGACCCCCTTGGCCCAAGGCTTCAGCTCTGTCTTCTAGGTCCTCCGGGACAGCACCTTGGCTTTAGGCTGCCCACTCTCTTAGTCCTTCTGATTGGTGACTTCTCCGCCTCTGTCCCTGCAGGCTCTGTTCTCCAGGCCGCGAGGATGGCAGTCTGCCCTCTCCCTCAGGGTCCCCTCCTCTGACCAAACTGAACAGGCAACCCCACAATCCGAGCAGCGTTGGTGAGGATCTGACTTCCTGAAGTCCCAGAGGTCACGGCCCATCCTTTGGGACCAGGGCAGCTCTGCTCCCTGGCTCCTTCTAACAGTTCTGCTGCTCTCTGAGCTGTCCCAGGGATGGTGCTTCTCCTTTCTGGGAGGATAAGAGATGTAGCTTTTGGGCCCATTTCCTGCCTGTAAAATTCCAAGAGATAAGACAGTGTTTTCTTCTCTGTGGTACTTACATAACCTCATGTCGACTTGAGGGTATTATGAGGGGAGGGGTGGAGTCTAGCCTGTCAATCAAGTCATAGCCAATGAGGCCTCTGTGTGGGCGTGCCTTCTCATGAGGATTCTGAGAGCTTCCTCTTTTCCCTCTGGAGGCGGGACACACTCTCTTTCTGCTTCACTTTCCTGTGGACGAGCCACATGGAGCCAGGCTGATGGCAGCCAGAGCCCTGGAGATACTTCCACCGCCACAGGATCCACAGACTTTCCACCCACAGGCTTGTGATCGTCCTGCATTCAGCATCATTGCATGTGCTGCATGAGTTTGGAGAGGGATTCATGGGCTAATTATCAGACATATGGGTAATATCAGATAAGGACTTCATCTGGGATGGGATGTTTTCTTAATATACAATTACTCTTTGCTATAAAGTTCTCTCTTGCATATACATGAGTGTCCCTGGATTTGTTTCTCTAGTCCACCTGGATTGACACATTCTCCTCCTCCTCCTCCTCCTCCTCCTCTTCCCCGGCCCCACCACGTAGAACCATCCGCCATAGGCTTAATCTCTTTAATAAGAGACTGTGGAGCTACATTCTTGTGGAAATTCTAGGGCACATTCCTTTGCACAAATAGTTTTTTCAAATTTTGGAGTTCTATTTTCATTTCATACATTCATTTTTAAGCCCAGCTCTTTCCTCTTACAGTTTACTGTAAGCAGCGAAGAAACACCACAGGGCTCCTTAAAGTTCTAGCTCAGAAATGTCCTACCAGCATCTGGACACAATGCAGACAGGTCCTTTGTCACTGCTTGAAAAGGATCGTCCCTGCTTCGCTGCCCCAGTATACACTCGCCTTTCCCGTCCAAGCCTCTGCAGAGACGCAGGAAATAGCTACATTCTGTTGCTGGCTTCCAAAAACAGCCTCACATTAGCCAGGGCCACTCCTTCAAGAAGGGGGAAGGGAGAAGACCATCCATGGGGTGCCGTCCATCATAGATACAGGGCTGTGACATGTCAACAGAGACCGCTCAGGAATCAGAGGAGCCCCTCAGTGGAAACTCAAGCGAGGAGCAGAAGAAGGAGGCCCTGCCGTGCAGAGGAGCTGTGTACAGTTCTGCTGGCAGGTAAACGGGGAAGGGACGCTCACAGGCATTGGAGGGAACTCGAGGGGAGAATGACGTCAGTTCTATTTTGAATTTCTTTCCACCCATAGGGGAACCGACCCGTGGACTCAGCACTAGGATGACCTCAGAGCAGTGGTGCTCAGCCTTCCTAATGCAGTTTCATACACTTCCTCATGTGCTGGTGACCCCCAACCATAGCATTATTTCCATTGCGACCTCATCACTGAAATTTTGCTACTGTTAGGTTTTTGATGGTCTTAGGCTACCCCTGTGAAGGGGTCGTTTGACCCCCAAAGGGGTCACGACACACAGGTTGAGAACCACTGCCTTAGATTCTGGCCTTATGTAGAACATGGCATTCCCCCATGGGCCATGCCAGAAGGACTCGACGCAGAAGCCCAGCTGAATGAGCCTGACCCTACCTCAAAACTGCGAGTCGCCCCTGCATGTAGGGCTGAAATTCCCTGATGGGAGAGGAAGCAAGTGATGGTGGTCCTTGAGATCCCTGGCTAGGCAGGCATCCTTTGAAAGGGGACCCAGAACCACCATAAATTTACTATATCAGTGCTGTCTTTGCATTAATCTGATAGGCAAGGATCTTCCTTTGTAAAGATTGTTACAGGAAAGTTCTAGCACCAAGCCCCATGCTCCACATAAACAGAGCTCAATATTTTAAGAATTCAAACTGTATAAAAGCAATAACTCACAGCTGGACTGGACTCACACAAACCCCCTGTGGTACTTACATCATCTGTTGTCAATTTGAGACTCCAGAGTGAAGGGGTGGCGTGTAGTTTGTCAATCAGGTTGCAGCTCGATGACCTCATTTGGAGGCGCGAAGGAGATAAATAGATCGCTGGAGGCGGGACACAGGCTCACTCTCTTGGGAGACATCTCCATTGATAAGACACATGGAGTTTCTCTAGAGCTCTGGAGCCAGAGGAACCACATGGAGACTCCTGCCAACACTGAGATGCTCACACCACCACTGGATCCACAAGACCTTCCACCCGCTGGCCTGTGATCTTCCTGCATTTGGTGTCATTGCATGTGCTGTGTGCGTCTGAAGAGGGAGGACATGATAGATTGGCATCAGACAAAGGGGCTAATATTGGACTTGTGGACTTGATCTGGGAGGTTTTCTCAATACTCAATTGCTCTTGTCTATAAAACTTTTTTTTATTTTATAAAGCTCTTTCTTGTACACATATGAGTGTTTATGGATTTGTTTCTCTGGGGTACCCAGACTAACACACCCCTCTTCTCAACGGTACCTTAAATCCTATGCCGTTGGATGAACTATGGATGGACTCACCTTCTACCCCCGGCAGATGAGCGCTGTGTTTGTTTCTTTTCCCTTTGTCATAACAGGAAAATAAGACTGCTAAAGTAAACCAGAGCCGTCATAACCCATGAGCAAACAGACGGACTCTAGGCTCCCACTTAATTCTGGCCCCAGTCCAAGAACAGTGAGTTCTTATAACACAGTCCTGCTCCACACTCACCTTTAAGAAGAGATCACCGAAGATAAGGGCGCTGCAGCAAAGTGCGGCAGAGAAAGCAGATGGGGCCCGGCTATCAATCGGATCTTAAAGACTTGTGTTCAAACAAGCAGCCATCTAAATGAGGCCGCAACTATGTCCACATGGAAGAAGCACACCAGCCTGTGTGATGCAATGATGACAATAACAAACTCCCAAAATGACAAAGGGAGAAGGATCAGAGCTTAAATTGCGAACACCTAATTTGTAGAAGGCCAAGGAGGAGAGTGGGCGCCCCAAATCCATCTGCAGAGGATCTAGTTGGACTGAGCCTCTGGCCACGGGCGAGGGACAAGAGCAGCCTTGCTGTCAGACAGAGATGATTGTAAACTTGATTATGGCCACGGGACAACAGGATAATTCATTACCTGGTCAGGTGGCCGCCCCCTTGAGCCAACCTGAATTTGCTCCGGCCTTCCGTATTTCTTGTGTGCTCCATGCCAGACATTTTCTCTCTGGCTAGTTTAATATCGCTGGTGGCCTTCCCTTTCTTACTCCTTATTTTTCATCTTTTATGTGATTTTTTTCTTTCTGTTTTGTTTTGATTTTCCTGGTTTCTGTTAGGGTTCCTGGTTGTTTCTGAAGCACAGGAGACATAGAGACAGTAACTGGTGCAATGGTTTGTCAGCAATGGGGGCAGGAGGGCGAGGGGAATCGGGGAGCAAGCAATGGCTTCGGGAGAGGGGAGGGAGCCGTGGAACTGATCGTGATGGTGTGCATAAAGCGACTTCACTATGGGAGTGTAGGATATGTGAATTCCATATCAATGGAGCTACTGAAACACTGGTAGAAAAATAGGATGAAGAGAGAGGCATTTTCCTACACACTGAGACCTCCTGTGGCCTCTTCTCTAAGATGATACACTTTCTCGACAGCTCGCCTCTCGTGCTCTGGGCCCCAGCGCGGCCTTTGATGTCCACCACGCTACTGACAGTCTCCTCCGGGCAACCCGGCCTTTCATGGCTTGGCACGTAGGGCAAGGGCAGCAGTTCAGAACCACCAGCCGCCGAGGGAGAACGACGCACAGGGCTTTCCACTCCCATAGAGTACAGTCTCAAAAACCCACAGGGACAGTTCCACCCTGGCCAACAGGGTCGTTGTGAGCTGGGAGGTGGTTCCGTTTTGTTGTCTTCCTGTACCCGGATCTCAGACTGCTCTGGTGTGGAGGCATCGGTGAAAGGACCCCCACTCTCTCGGTCCCAGAGCCTCCCTAACAGAGACATCCCACGTGGGTGCTGTTAATGAACAGCATTTTCTTTTCCCACAGTTTCAGAGAGGGCCGTGTTGGTGGGGTATGTGACCGGCGGGGGATGGGGGCAGAGTAGGAACACGAGGACCCTGTGGGCTGGGTGCCCAGACACACAGCACACAGGAAGGAAGGCGCCTGCTGGCCAGGACCGTGGAGCTGTTTTCAAAAAGAGAAGCCAGGAATTTGGACTTTTGCACAAGATTTCATCATTTGAAGAATTGGCAGGCGAACAGGCCCGTGGGTGGCATTCCAGGAGCAGGGCCCGTGTCCAGCACCCATGTTCTACAGGAGCAGCTGAGTCCCACAGGTGTCTCAGGGTGCTCAGAAGCCCAGACGCCGGCCCTGGGTTCCATCTGGGCACTGTCCTGCAAGGCCACTTGTCACCGGGAGGACAGGTGGGTGCATGCCCAGGGCAGGGCAGGGCTTGAGCTGTTCCACCGCCCACCTGGCTGTCTTGGTTGATGTAGGCCACAGCTGACCATATGGGGCAGGGAGAAGAGGTGCCCTCCTTCCTCCTCTCTGGAGAAGACACTCCGTCACGTGGGTCCCAAGAGAGCATTCCCGAGTGGACCCACATCAGAGCCCCACAGAAATCCCCCTGAGATGCGAGGACTACACCCCCAGCCACCCTCGTGCCCAGCCGCCCTGAGCCACAGTGCCCTCAGGCCCAGAGCAGGCCTGCGTCCTACGGGGCTTTCCAGGACACCATCTCAGGAGTGGCTCGCCCAGGCTTTCTGACAAGGTGCTGGCAAACTTTGACTCTGGGTTGGCAGATGAGCACACTGTGCGCTGTACCTCCCAGGGGTCTTGTGCATGCATATATGTACAGACATGATCGCATGTGCACACAGGCACACCACGTGCCCTGTGACACCACATGTATACACACATGTGCATAAACATGTGCACGTTCAGGATCACACATGCATGTGTGCACACAGTGCGTGAGCACGTATTCATGATGTATGCATCAGCATATACAAACAACCTGCACACATGTATATGCATCCTCATGATCTCATGCGTCTCTGTGTACACACACACGTATGCAGAGGCTCTTCACAGGAGTCAAAAGCCCCATCTTCCTCCCTCAGAGCGACTGTTTCAGATTGCTGACTGTGATCAGCAGGCCCACCTGTCACAGCCACGCACCGGAGCTTCTGTACACAGCACACACGTCTACCCAGGGCTTCATGCAAGTGTGTGCACACACGTGCACATCATCTCCATCTAGACAAGCACTCCTCAGAAACGAGGATGGTGAGGTTTTGTCTCATGTACTTCTGACATGTCATCAGGAGAGGCCAGTCCCCAGAGAAGGACATCATGCTTGGTAGAGGGACAGCGAAGGAGGGGATGACCCTCCAGGAGACGGATGGATGGACACAGTGGCTGCAGCCATTGGTTCAAAGCTAACAATTGTGGGGATGGTGCAGGACCATGCGGTGCTTCCTCCCACGGCCCACTAGAATCCCCGAAGCCCAGGGGCTTAGCAGCAGGAGAGGAGGAGGGAGGCTGCATTCCTTGGGAGGCCCAGCTTCCGGCAGGACTCCAGAGGCCAGAGGGAGGGCCAGCTGGGGCCCTTTGCCAGGGAAGGGAGATTGTGTCTCGGGTCATGGCAGGGGTCAACTCTGGGTAAACAGAGGGACTGGCAGGTCAGCTCCGCTGGCCAGGGAGACTTTGAAGCACCTCATAAGGCCCCCTTTAAAAGCAGATGGAGACACAGCAGGGACGGGTCCCTGGTACAGTGCAGGGGTGTGGACCCAGTGGCCACTGGGAAAGCTGCAGGCTCTACCCTGGGAAGAGCCTGGGAGGGAAAGCCCGGCATTCTGCTTCCCAACACCAGCCCCTGAAGGCCCCAGGGGCGCCGGGCTAGCCCGGCACACTCGTGGGAGCTGGACTTTAGGGGCTGGCACTCGGGCGGGTAGAGGGCCGTGTGTCCTGGCCTCCCTGCCTTGTCTGTGAAATGGGGCCGGGCTGTGAAGCAGGAATGTCCGGGGAGAGCAGCGGGGTGGGTGGGGGTGGGGTTGTTGTTGTGTGTGTGGGGGGGGGGGACCCTGGAGGGCGGCGGGCTCAGCTCCCTGGCAGGTGGTCTCACACTTGGTGGGCAGGGGCTGGGGGCACAGCTCCACTCCGGAGGGCGGGCCTTCCGGTGACTCAGTGGGCGGCCAGCGGCCCTGCCCCTGCGGTCTAGGTGCGGTCAGGATTCCAGCAAGGCTGGAGGCGGCAGCCGACTTTGGGTGGGGCTTCTCCTTCCGCTTTGCAGGGGTCTCTGCCAGGCCTGCAGCCCTTTGATTGAAGCTCAGGCCTGGGGACAAAGGCAGCAGTGTGCTCCCCCACCCCGCCAGCAGGGCGTGCAGACCACAGAGGGCTGGGCAGCTGGCCCTTGGCTCCCACATGGCTCCAGGGCCACCGAGGGGGAGGGGGAGGGGCAGCTGTGGGTGTGGCAGCGCACTCCCACCCTCTGGGCACCTCTCCCAGCGGGCACCAGGATGCTGGGAGGTCAGACTGAGCCCAGGCCCTGTAGGAAGTTGCTTGATGTCAACCCCAGGGCACTGCAATCCAGCCTCCGAGCCGCTGTGGGCAGAGGCCAACAGCAGTGAGGCGGGACGACTCGGGCCATTGTTTTAAACCAAATGTTTGGCCAGTGAGCCCACGCTGCCGGCACTGCCAGGGGTGGGGCGCCCGCGGGCTCTGGCCCGGGTGAACAGGGACAGAGCGGGTGGGGGTGGGGTGACACTTCTCACACACCCTTCTGGAAAGATAATCTACACTTCAGGAGCAGATCAAAGGATAAGCAGACTGCCTGGGGTCAGAGGGCAGCCCCTACCTTCCTGAGGGGCCTCATTTGGGGGAACCATCCTCCCCCCCAACTGTCTCCCTCTGTCCACCCCACCCAGGCCCACAGTGACCCTGTGCTTTAGGGACAGAGCTAGCCTCACTCAGGGGGAACCCCCACCCCCCTGTGCCCTGTCCACCCCCACACTGAAGTGTCTGCACCACGCTGGGATTTTACCATCACCCACATCAAACTGGATGTCCCCAGGGCCAGCACGCTGCAGAAGGCTGTCCATGCCAGAGAACAGATGGGGTGAGGCTGGGGGCAGAGAGAGTGGAGGAGTGGAGGGTGGGAGTGGTGAGGCTCCTCCAATGTGGGGTAAGTGAGCATCCATCCAGTGGAGTTTGGGTATCGGTTTTGGAAGGTGCAGCTCACACACCGGTGGGGCCTGGCCCTGCTCAGGGAGACAAGGGCTCCAGCCCAGACAGGGGGGAGGAGAGCTGGTGGGCAGCATGCAGGGAGGGTGGGGCATGAAGAAGCAGAGATGTCCACCCAGAAAGCCCCTTGTGAGCGTGTAGTCCCTGGGTGGGGAGTCTCTCACGGACCAGACACCCACTTTCCCACCAAGAAGACCTGGCACACAGCCCAAAGTCAGGTGGTGTCTGAGGGTGTGTGACACGCCTGCTCCCGTGCCGCCCTGGGTCATGTCAGGGGAGGTGGGTGGTCTGGAAGCACCCTCGGAGTTGGAGGAGGCTTGGCCTGGTGGGTGTGAGTGTGGTGTATGTGTGAGACAAGCCTAAGTGGGCGGCTTAAAGCCACAGCAGCCTTGGGTCAAAAGTCCAAATTCCGGGTGTGGGCAGGGCCAGGGGAGAGTCCTTCCAGTCGCTCCAACCTGGGCCACATCCGCCTGCATCCACCCCTTCTCCCCCGTGGCAGCGCTCCGATGGGCTTCTGGAGGACCTGTGCCTGCTGGCTGCC
This sequence comes from Tenrec ecaudatus, assembly GCF_050624435.1. NCBI lineage: Eukaryota > Metazoa > Chordata > Mammalia > Afrosoricida > Tenrecidae > Tenrec > Tenrec ecaudatus. The sequence goes on from NC_134536.1 coordinate 1,943,686, forward strand.
TCCCCAGCCTGTACTCCATGCAAGGGATCATGCCCAGCCACAGGGCTCTTGGGGGGACACACTCCCTCAGAGTGGAGCTCAGCAGGACAGCCAGACCTCAAAACAGAATACTGATGCCTGCTCTGTACCTGCCAAGTGCAACTCACAGAGACTCAACTCAAACTAGCTCGAGGAGACAACTGAGCAGTGGCTCAGCATCTGTGAGGCTAACTGGAGGGACTGTGGGTTTGGGTGACTGCCTCGCTGGGGTCCGAGCAGGAAGCAGGGCCTCTCCCTGCCCCCTGCTTGTTGGAGACAGAATGGGGCAATGGCGACCAGGAACCCCGGTGTCATCCGATCCTCAGGGACCCCAACCCCAGAGCTGAAAGAAAACCAACTCAGTGGGGATGGAGGGGGCCATACTTAAAGGGGCGGAGGGGTTGAAGAAGTAGCAGAGACACACACACACACACACACACACACACACAGTTACAGGTTCGCACAGAGACCTGCAGACACTGTCATGCACACAGATACACACTCAGAGCCACACACAGACAGCCACAGTTAGAGCCACGCAAGCACAGTCACACATCGCACACAGACTCACAGACACACATAGCCGCAGTTAGACACACACAGAGACTCCCAGAGACACAAAAATACACATGCACACACGTCCCCCGTGATACGACCACCGTTACCATGGGCACAAAGACAAATGCAAGCGCAGATACACAGCAATTCCACAGCAATGCTTTGCTCTTTTGGGGTTCAAAGTGCACTTCCTGATCTCCATGCACTCTGACAACATGTCTGCTCCGGGGCAGGCCCAGGACTGCCCAAGTCACAGCTCCCGGGACCTGAAGGATACACGGTCCACAGGGAGCATCTTAAAATTCAGCTCCCAGCACATCTATCCTCGCAGACTGGACTCTAGCCGAGCACAGGTGGTCAGGGTTGAGTGGTAACAGGTCTGTGGGCTGGGGTACCTCTTCACAGAGGGCCTGAGGGCTCCTGGAAGGGGCTTGTGCTTCCCTTTCCAGGACTGCTGCGCAGTGACTCTCCCTTGCTGGGGGTCTCCCTCTGGCACCTCCCTCCCTTGCCCCTGCCTGACAGTCCTACCTCATGCAAGGTCCTCATGGGCCTCCCCCACAACCGCCCCTCCCACGTGTGTGCCCCTCACACACACCTACTTCATAGGCCTCCCCCCACCTCCCTGATCGATGTCCCAGCGGGGTGGGGGTGAGACCCCGCTTGGTGCTGCCAAGTCTCAGGGGTGTCTTCAGCTTTAATGAAATATAAACACAAAGATACAGTGTCAGGGTCTTAAAGGCTGGAAGGTTTACATGCAGCCATCAGCTGAGAAGCAACAAAGCCCACATGGAAGAAGCTCACCAGCCTATGTGATCATGAGATATCAATGGGATCAGGTGCCAGAGACCCAGAATGAAAATCATATCGATGTGAATGAGGGGAGCATGGAGTGGAGACCCAAAGCCTATCTGTAGACAATTGGACATCCCCTTACAGAAGGGTCACAAGGAAGAGATGATCCGGTCAGGGTGCAGTATGGCACTGATGAAACATACATTTTTTTCTCTAGTTCTTTAATGTTCTCCACCCCCCCACCCCCTGCACCCATCATAATCCCAATTCTACCTTACAAATCTGGCTAGAGCCTATACTTAGGTACAGATAAGAGCTGGAAACACAGGGCATCCAGGACAGATAAACCCCTCAGGACCAACAATGAAAGTAGCAATACCAGGAGAGTAAGAGGAAGGTGGGGTAGAAAGGGGGAAACCGTTCACAATGATCTACATATAACCCCTTCTCAGGGTGACAGACAGCAGAAAAGTGGGTGAAGGGAGACAGCGGTCGATGTAAGACATGAAAATTTTTTAAAGAAATTATCAAGGGTTCATGAGGGAGGGAGGGGAAAAATGAGGAGCTGATACCAAGGGCTCAAGTAGAAAGAAAATATTTTGTAAATGATGATGGCAACATATGTACAAAGGTGCTAGACACAATGGATGGATGGATTGTGATAAGAGCTCTAAGAGCCCCAATAAAATAAAATAAAACAAAACAAAACAAACAAACAAATAAGCACAAACAACAGAATAAAGAAGTGGAAATGGGGGAGAGGTGTCAAAGCCCAGGGCCTGGCTCACGGCATTTCAGATAAAGGTGGACCCCTCCCGTGGAAGCAGGTCTCATCCCGCCCTGGGAACCAGTGCCCTGGTCCTCGGCCTCAGCCGCCCAGCTGTCTGGGAGTCACCCAGGGTTCTGACAGCTGACCACCCATCTCAGCTTGGCTAGGCCTGGGCTTCTTCAGTGACCTTTGCCTGGCCCAAGTGCCCCTTCCAGTGAAGGAGAGGCCAAGAATGCACTCCACTCTCACAGGGGGGTGTGAGGACTGTGTGCTGGTGGGCCCTGGATCCACAGGCGAGGAGAGCTAGCCTACAAAATGTTACTGGTTTCCGATGGAGCTGCCACAGGCTTGGTGCCACAGCAAGGGCCCTGTGACAGTGTCGTGGCTTCCACCGGTTTTCCTTTATTCCACATTGTTCCCTCTGGGCCTCAAACTATTCTCCTGGGTTAGAAAGACCCTTGTACTTGTCCATTCTTCAGCCCTGGGGGCTGGGTGCTCAGCTGTAACCTCGGGGGCAGCGAGCAGGGCACAGAGCGTGGCTTGACTGCTCCCTGGCGCCCAGTCCAGCGGCGCTCTGTGCCCAGCTTGTGGTGACCAGACGTCCCGCTTTTGGCGGGACAGCCCCGATTTTTAACAATTTTTTCCGCGTCCTGAGGAGTTTTAAAAAAATTCCTGATTTTTGGAAAGAATGCACGACAAGCCAGGGTACACGGTTTTCGGCTGCCATGTGGCTATTTCGCCAGGATATGAGTTTTATCAATGGTGTCCCGCTTTAGCGATGTTAAAATCTGGTCACTACACCCAACATGGAGGCACGAGCCATACAGCCCATCATGGCAATAACAGAATCACGTTTCGGGGACAGAGCCAAGCCACATGTGGGACCTCAGTGCCCAAACTGGAGACAACTTTTTCTTGCTTATTTTTAAATTGCAATTTTAAATTGCTTTTCATCCCACACTCCTGCACATCTGGGGGGTGATGCTGAGCACAGACAGACCTGCGAGGGACAGCTCTGTTCTCTCATCCTCCCTGGGTGACGCCACTCCCCTTGTCCCGCTGTCCCTCCTGTCCTGAGGGTCTGGACACCTTGAATGCTAAGAACACACGTCTTCCAGAGCATTTTACCGTGTGTGCAGCCGTCTCTGACTCAGGAGGCTGCTCTGGCAACAGGCTGCGCGCCGCTGACCCTGCATGACTGTGGGCTCGTCCACTACCATGGCCACTCTGCTAACGGCCTCACTGAGGGGAGATCGCAGGTAAGCTCTTCCCTCTCAGCACAGGGCCTGTGGTTGGGGACACAGAGACAGACAGACAGACAGAGGCAGGGGATCCCTGTCCTGGTCTCTCCGCGGCATTTTGGCTGGTTTCTCTCAAGACATGTTGGCCAACCATGTTATTGTCAGGAGCCATCAAGTCGGTGCCAGCCCACAGCCACCCTACACACAAGAAGGAAACACCACCCGCTCCTGCCCCATGCTCACAGTGGTTCCTACGCCGAGCTCACTCATGCTGCCCCTGTGCCAACCCATCTCATCAAGGGCCTTCCTCTTTCCACTGCCCCTCCTCCACTGTACCAAACATGATGGCCTCCTCCAGGGACTGGTCTCTCCAGCCAACATGTGCAAAGTGCCCGAGACAAGCCACACCATCCTTGCCTCTAAAGAGCCCTTTGGCCTTGTCTCTTCCAACACGGATTGGTGTGGCCTTTTAGCAGTCCACAGTTCTCTCAGTATTCTCCTCTAGCACCACAATTCAAACTCATCGGCTCATCTACACCAGTGGTTCTCAACCTTCCCGATGCCAGGACCCTTTCATTCAGCTCCTCATGCTGTGGTGAGCCCCAACCACAAAGATATTTTCATTGCTACTTCATCACTGTCATTTTGCTACTGCTATGAATCGAGTGACCCTTGTAAAGGGTTGCCCGACCCCAAAGGGGTCGCGACCCACGGGTGGAGAACCACTGCTCTACAGTCTTCCTTATTCAATGTCCAGCTTCCACATGCGTAGGATGCAATGGAGAATACCAAGGCTTGGGGCAGGCGCACCTTAGTCTTCTACGACTTGGAATGACTGGGACTGGGAATGTGCACAGTATGAACTTAGGAAAACTGGCCGTCCATGGTGCTTTGAATATTCTTCTCCAGGACCACAATTCAGATGTATCGATTCTTTGATCTTCCTTATTCACTGTCCAAATTTTCACGTGCACACGAGGCAATTGAAAATGCTCTGGCTTGGGTCAGGGACACCTTAGACCTCACAGTAACTTGGTTGCTTTGCAATGCTCTAAAGAGCTCTTGGGCAGCGGATTTACCTAGCGCAATGCATCCTGGGCTCTCGTGACTGCTGCTTCTGTCAGCATTGGTGGGGGATCCAAGAAAAATGACATCTTTGACAACTTCAACCTTTTCTCCACTTATCATGATGCTACGTATTGATCCACTTGTGAGGATTGTGATTTTTTTCTACACGGGGTTGTCATCCACATGGAAGGCTGCAATCCTTGATCTTCTTCAGCAAGTGCTTCAAGTCCTCCTCTCAAGCAAGCAAGATCGTGTCATCAGCAGGTCGCAGGGTGTGGATCAGCCTTCTCCCATTTGTCATCTTCGTTCTTCCCCATCTTCTCTGATGATCTGCTCAGCACACAGATTGGATAAAGCCATCCTGACACATGCCTTTCCTGACACATTAGCCTCACAGACAGTAGGGTGAAGCACTGCCCGGCCCGACACCATCCTGGTGACCACTGCGGTGGCGAGTCTGGTGTTGTGTCTGTGTGGTCATTCCAGCTCATGGAGGGCCACACTCATTTCTGCTGACCCTCCACTTTGCAGTCCATGATGTCCTTGTCTAGTGGCCGGTCTTTGTGGATGACTTGCCTGAAGGAAGAGTTGAAGTCCTGTTCATCTAAGGATCACTCTGGTGGCACGTCCGGTGGCAATCAACTAAGACCAGTTGATGGGTTCTTCTGACCCTCCCGGGGAGTCACTGTCTTTCTCACCCCCAGTGGGATGACCGTGACTAGTCTGTATACCTGTGATAGTTAGGTTTCCTGCCACCCATGGTGTGGCCGTGGAGACCTAGTGAGGCTGTGCCTGGCTGGACCTAACTCTATGCCATCCCCTCCATGAGAGAGGCTCTGCGTCAGTTGTGGTGTGGCCTGCGTCCAGACGCGCAGACGCACTGGGCAAGCTTGCTGGCTCTTTGCTCTGTTTGGGTCCTGCATTGGGCTCATTAGCCTCTGGCTTTGGGCCTTGAGCTTGCAGCCCGCCGTCCTGAAAGTCAGTCTGAGGAGTCCTCTTGGATTTAATGGCTTTAAAACAAAGAAAAATCATGTTATCAGGGGCTCTTACAGCTCTTATCACAATCCACCCATCCATCCATTGTGCCAAGCACCTTGGTTCATATGTTGCCATCATCATTTTCTTTCTACTTGAGCCCTTGGTATCAGCTCACTCTGCCACCCCCCTCCTTCCTGGATTCATTGATTTGTGTAGCCACCAGCCTGCAAGCTTTGGGGCTGATCTTGGTCTCCTCAGCCCCACAGTGATACTTGTCAGGAGAAGCCTTCAAACACACGCCCACTGCTACAAATGTGGGCGCCAACTCCTTGATCTACATCTCCCCCTCTCTGTGCGTGTACATAGACTCAGATGTCACCAGCGTAGCTTCCCCAGAGAACCTCGCAGAAGACGACAGTCCCTTGGAGCCCCTGCCGGTTTCCCACCGTGACCTTGAGGTTCTCAGCCCACATCGCCATGGTGACATCAGGGTTTCCCGTGCTACAGCTGCTCCTCACTGGTGGGTGTGCCTCAAGGAAGCCTGGTGCCCAATGGCTAATGAGCTCAGCCGCTGATGGAAAGGTAGATATGCTTTCAACACTCCTGACCCCCTGAGCGGGCAGCATGGGGTAGTGTGCTTCTGGAATGATGGCAGCCTGGGACGAGGGCAGGTCTTGAAAGGCGGCTGTGAGTCAGAACCAGCTTGAGGGCCGTGGGTTTGGTGGAAACCTCATGTGTCAGATGCGGGCTCTGTCTTTCCCGGAGCTGACCTTCGGGCGTCACTCTGTCTGCTCCATGATCCCGGTCTGCCCTGAAGTCATCCCGCTGAGAACTAGACAAGCTACGAGGCTCAGGCCCCCATCCACGGAGAGGCCAGCCCCTTTCTCCCTGGACACTCACATTTACCACGTGACCAGTGAGTGGCTGATGCATAGGGGTGGACACGAGGTGGGGGACGGTGTGTGCATCTGGATGCCCCCGCCTGCAGCTCTTGGTTTCCCTGGCCTCATGGGCCTCCGTGGAGCTGGGCAGTGTTACACCTGGTGCAAGGGTGTAGAATTCCTTATTCCTAAGATGCTGGAGGGAGGGGTTAGGGGTGGCTGTGCCAGGCCTTGCCCCCTTCCCTCCCTCTGAGGACAGAGCAGGGGAGAGGCTGGTGGGAGAGCCGCGGGAAGGGCCCTAGCTTAAAGCCTTGGCCCTGTGTTCTCCAGAGCAGAGACCCTAGCAGCCTGCTCTCCCTCCTCTTCTTTCTGAGCCCCCCAGCTTCTCTGTCTGTCTCCCCCTTGGTGGGGGGTGAGGTGTGTAGGGGAGTAGGGGTGTGAGGGACAGGCCTGTGGGAGGGACTTGGTGTGTGAGCATCTCCAATCTGAGCCTGGCATGCTGGGCACCTGCACACAGCAGGGGGGCACAGGGCTCTCTGGCCCCACCACATCCCATCAAACTGCCCTTGGATGCTGATTGTCAGCCTCTGTCCCCGGAGACCCCTCAGGCCAGGGAGCAAATGCAGCCTGGCCCTGCGCTGTGCCACACCTCTGGCCTGTGGCGGGTCAGGCCCAGCAGTGGGATTTGCATGCTGCTCCAGGGGTCATTTTAAGAATAAAAAGGTGATATGCCAGAAGGCAGCGTATTACTTCACACAGTTAACACTTAAACAGGAGTAATAAATGAGGTACACAAAACTAAATGATAAGAAAGAGTTTTAAAACATTAGTGGGAAATATTACACAATACCTGATTTTTAAAAAACCCAAACAAGAGGACTGTTATTTAGATGTTTACACATCTTGTCTTGATTAGCATGCTCACATGTAACAGCCGCCGCCTTTATCTGGGCGTCATCGGCCGTGTGTCTTATCCTTGGCCCTCTCTGACCCTCTCTGAGCCCGGATACGTGAACTCAGATTCCGGGACCCAGGGGTTGGCACAGGTCTCCAGCGAGGGGCTCAGAAACCCTTAGCTTATTCAAGCTCACTCTTCTCTCATGCCAGGACGGGCCTAGCTGCAGAGCAAGAGAGATGCCCCCTAAAGGCCAGCCCTGCCGCCTGCCTGGAGGAACCGGGACGGATGATGGAAGTTCACAGAGACCTGGCTTTCTGGGACTTTCCACTGCAGACCCTCCCCCCAGGTCATAAGCCAGGCTCCTGTAGTGCCCAGAAGGGAACCGCAGCTGCCTGCTTGTCCCTGAGACGTGGCTGGCAGCTGGCCGCCTCGTGGCCACTCGCTGCTCCATTCACAGCCTCTGCAGGGACACGAGCACCCACGTCATCTGCTCCTGGCTGAGGGCCACATGCCTCAGTGAGGGGAGTCGATGGGTGACAGTGGGAGGAGAGAAACAGCAAGCAAGAAGTCAGCTTGCCCTCGGGGACGTAGCCCTGTGGGCCTCTGCTGGCTTCGGGGCTCCGGCTCTGTGTGCAGGCCAGCTGGGTGGTGGCCAAGGAGCCTCAGGGGACACTGGAGAAGACCTCCAGGGGACCTGGCCTGCTCTGGCCCTCTGTGTGAAAGACAGCCAGAGAGGGTGGATCTGGCTGCTATGTGGATTCGGGGTTCTGAGCTGCTGATGGGGGAACTGGGGCCACTGGTGCAGGAGCCTGGCTAGCCAGAAGCTCTCTGTTGATGGGCATCCCCGGACTGGGCTATGCTGTCACCGCCAGGACCCCCTTGAGTATGGGCACCTCGCCCTCACCGCCACGGGACATCTCAGGCTTGTAGTTCAGTTGAACACTGTGAAGCCCAGAAGCGTGACTCTGCTGGCCCCTCAGCCTGCCTCCACAGCCTGACACTGAGGGGCCACACGGCCTGGCAGCAGCATGACCCCAGGGCTGACTTCACCCATCGACCCGGCTCCTCTGAACAGACCCCCTGGCTCCCTCTCTGCGCAGCCCTCGCAGAGAAGGTGGCTGTACTCAGGTTCTCTTGGCAACCCCCCCTCCCCTCCTCACCCCTCCCCTCGGGGCTCTGACCCACAGCGACCCCACAGGCCCAAGGAAGACTGTCCCATGGGGCTCCCAGGCTGCCACGGTTCGGGCAGCTGCCAGAATCCTCTTTCTCCCTCTGAGCCATTGGTGGACTTGAACCACCAACTTCTCAGTTCCCAGTGCTTCGCCCACCGTGCCGCCGCCTCCTGAAAGAGGCTGCAGCGTTAGCCATGGAAAGGACATCACCACTGTGCCACGGAGTGGACCCTGACTCAGCGGCCCTGTAGAGCAGGGCTGGGCAAGGTCCAGGCCTCACCTGACGTTAGCACCCAGCTCACAGGCCTTGCCCCGCTGGAGAGGGGCAGTCTCTGCCGTCACATTAGGGGTGAGTGTATGAGACACTTGAGCCCTATGCCCCTCAGAGACTGTCCTAACTATCCAATGGCTGTTGCCAGACACGAGGTTCCCGGCCCCTGCTGTAGAGTCTGAGCAGAGTTGCCCCCCGGGGTTTCTGAGGTGTATTCTTTACACCACGATCAACACGGGAACGATGGACATGGGCAGGGATTTCCTCTTGCTGGGATCCACCGTCGATGCTCACGGAAGCAGCAGTCAGGAGAGCAAAAGATGCGCTGCTAAGGTACATCCACTGCACAAGACCTCTGTAGAGTGCTGAAAAGCAAGGATGTTCCTTTGAGGACTAAGGTACGCCTGACCCAAGCCGTGGAATTTTCAATGGCCTCGTGTGCACGTGAAAGTTGGACATCGAAACAGGAAGACCGGAGAAGAATTTCAGCTGTGGTGCCGGAGAGGAACATCGGAAGTCCCAGGACCTGCTCAAAGGGCCACCAGATCTGTCTGAGAAGAAGGGCGGCAAAAATGCTCTTTAGAGGCTAGGACTTCATCTCGTGTGCTGTGGGCTTGTTGTCAGGAGACACCAGGCCCTGGAGAAGGACATCAGGCTTGCCAAGCAGATGGGGCAGGGGAAAAGAGGACAGCCCTCGATGAGGTGGACGGACACACTAGCTGCAGCCACGGGCTGGAGCACAGAACAATTGTGAGGCTGGTGCAGACCCAGGCACGGGACCACTATGGGTCAGAACCGACTCGCTGACACTGACAAAGACAACAAGATATCTTTATGGGACCAGAAGGCCTCATCTTCCCCCCAGGGATCCACTGGTGGTTTCCAACTGCTGACCTCACAGTTAGTAGCCCCAGGTGTAACCCACTAGGCTCCAGGACACCTTTCCTGGCTAAGTGCTCCAGGGAGAGAGCCCCTGAAGCAGCAGGGCTTCCGGAGCAGGGCGTGCCTTGCCGGCCGGGTGGCACAGATCCATCCCGAGCACTGCCACAGTGCATAGCCACCTGGGGACACAGGCAGCTGGTGCTGGCACTGACTCTGGGGCAGCGGTAAGCGGATGTCAGTGCGGAAAGGGGACAGGCCTGCTGTGAGCACAGGCAACAGAAACTCTGAGTCAGATGGGCTTAGGGGACAAGGAAGCCGGCCTCTGAAGCGGGAAGCAGGAAGCAGTGGGGGTGTGGACCCTCAGTGCGCCTGACTCAGCGGAAGCCCTAGCCCTGCCGGCTTCTCCATCGCTGCCCACCCTGCGCTGGCTGGGCTGCTGGCCTTGGCGTCAGCAGTGACCCAAGCAGTGTCTATGTTCACACCTGCGCAGGAAGAGTGGGAGTCACCCCACCCACACCAGGGGAGGGGCCTCCAACCCTGCTCTTGACTTTCCCTGGGAGCAAGCCCTCTCTCAGGGTCCAGGCTGGGAGAGGCAGGGGGAGTGTGGCCACAGCACCTGTAGCAGCTCAGAAACGCTCATGCCACATGGGAACGCCAGGGAGCACCCACCCCTGTGTCCCCAGGTGTCCTGACACCCACTCGTGTCTGAGACTCAGGGAGGCTCGCACCTGGGCCGGCCTGCACACACTACCCAGGGGTTTTTGGGTCTTGTGAGGTTGTCTCCCTGGGGTGGGCAGACACCGTCTCAGCAGGGGCAGGGCCGGGATGCTGGGGAGGCCCTTTGCTGAGCTCACACGGAAGCCTCTGGGTGAGTTGGCGGAAGGACTGCGCCGTGGGAGGCCCCTGGTTCTCAGCAGGGACTGAGGGCGGCTCTGATGGAGCAGGCTGCAGGGAAGTAGGCTTGTGATCTTTACTCCAGCCCCAGGCCCAGGTGGGTTCACCCAGCAGACACTGTGAGGAAACTGTGTGGTCATAGTTTGGGCTACGGATCACAAGGTCAGCAGTTCAAAACCACCGGTCGCTCTGTGGGAGACAGACTAGACTTTCTACTCTTATAAAGAGCTATAGCCTCAGAAATGCACCGGGACTGTTCTTCCCTAGTCTACAGGCTCACAGAGTTGGAACCGGCCCGATGCTTGTGGGTCTAGCTTGGTGAGGCAGAGTAATGATCAGGGATCTTGGAGCAGCAAAATCAGAATGTGTGTGTGGGCACATGCCCATGTATAGGGGTGCATATGTGCATGTGTGTACAGATGGGTGTGCATGAATGTGTGTGCAAGGTCGTGTGCATATGTGAGTGCATAGGTATGTGTGTGATATGTGTGTATGCATGGGCATGTGCCCAGACATGCATACATTGTGTGGGTGTGGAGGGGGTCTGAGGAGCTGCTGAGGAGTCCGGAGGGACCATTCCGGGCTCCTGGGTCTTGGCAGGGGGGCTGGACGTTCAGGCAGGTGAGTGCCATCACAGTCATCTTTAAGGAGACCTGAAAATGTCCCAAGAAGTTGTTTAAATTTCCCCCAACCAATGGGGTAAGTACCACCCCTGTCTAAATGCCCCAGCCAGTGGGGCAAGGAACCTCCTTGTACAGAGGCACCTGCCTCCCGCAGGCCATAGCAGCCCCTCCAGCGTGGCACAGATAATACCTGGGCACGGGACTCCACTCCTGCTCCAGCCTACAGGTGAGAGGACAAGGTAGGGTGGACAGGCCGGGACTTGTTGAGGGGTAGACCCAGGAACCCCGCTGCCGGCACCCAGCAGAGGCTCCATCACCCCCCAAAGACAGATGGCTGCCCTTCCACCTGCCCCAAACCCAGGGGTCTCATTCCTGCTGCATGGGGGCATAGTCCAGGAGGAGGGGGCTTTGCAGGGCAGGAGGGCGGTATGTGGTCCCTGCACACAGATGGCACTGGGCACAGGCACTCACCAGCACCCGTCACCTTTGGCGCCACAGGCTCCTAGGACCCTAGTGCCAGTGACTCGGTCTCGTTTTGCCCTTCCTGGATCTGGGTGATACTTGTGGAGAGGATAATTATGTCCCCCAAAAGGTGTGCTGATGTGGTGACCTCTGGACCCGCGCACAAGCTTGTGGGGATGGGGTCTGTGGAACATCACGAGGTATGACGTGAGGTCAGACCTATGGAGCAGGGTGCTTCTGACACAGGACCAGAGGAGAGACAGAGAGGGACTGGCAGAGGGACGCCGAGGACCACTGGCCATGCTGGAGGCCTGGAGAGAGGCCTCGGAGCTTCAGAAGGAGGTTCACCACAGCCCGCCAACCCCCAGAACTGGAGCAACCTCACCTACACCCTGCCGCTGGGGCTCCTGCCTGTGGCCTGCTGGCCTTGGGACGTCCTTTCCCAGCATCTGGATGGGTTGGCTGCTGATTCACCCCCTGGTGACAGCACCGGCTGAGCAGGTATGGCGCTGACTCTTCTCCACCTGGGCGGGGCACACCTGAGTCTCTGGAATGCAGCCGGCCGGGTACACACCTGCTCTCAGGGGCCAGTGAGCATGGCGGGAACACAGGTGCCGGACATTCTAGTTCCGTATCAACCAGGGCCTCGGGTGAGACTGGAAATCCCAGCCTCTTTCCATCTCGTTTCCCCAGGGACATCTTGAGCCCCATTGGGGCCCTGGGTGACCGTGCATGAGGTGGGGCATGGGCACTGGAGGGCTGGGTGCCTGGAGTCCTGAGCTCTGAACAACTCAGTGACAGGGGGCGTCCAGGTGTGCCAGTCAGGTGTGAGGGATCTCCCTTGTTGGAAGACTGGTCTGTCCTTGCTGGCATGATGCTCCACGTTCTGTGGCACTAATTCCTGTTGGAATGTGGCTGGGCCGTGGCTCCCAGTGGCTCTGCCAAATTTCGGACAGGTTGCTGCTCCAGAATGCAATCTAGGGCGTGCAATGATGCAATGCCTTTGCCTTTCAGAACGCAATCTAATGTCAAGCGTCCGCAGTTCAAGCCCACCAGCTGCTCTGCAGGAGAAAGAGGAGGCAGTCTGTTTCTGTGAAGATTTACAGCCTTAGCAACCCACGGGGGCGGGGGGGGGTCTGTCCTATTATCTGTCTGTCTGTCTGTTGCATATCATCTATTTATCTAGCATCTACCTACTTACCTATCTATTTAACTTATTATCTGTTTGCTTACCAACCTATTCACCTTTATCTATCTATGTATCTATCATCTGCTTACCTACCAACCTATCTATATGATCGCTGCCTACTTACCTACCTGGTCATCTAGACATCAGTAACCTCCCTCTCTCCCTCCAGACATCTACTTATTTACCTGGAAGAAAGACGGGGCTTTCTACTCTGTTAACAGGTAGTCTCAGAAACCCACAGGGGCAGTTCTACCTTGTTTTTTTTGGTCACTATGAGTTGGTATCAACTCTATTCAATGAGACCTCTCTCTCTCTCTCTCATGTCTATCTCTACCTGCCTTGTGTTGAAATGCTCAGAGTCGCCTATGCTTGCTTTCTTTAGACACTATACATTCCCTTTGCGATTTGTACGGGGAGGGGCAGGGAGTGTCCCCAGGTTGTGGAAGGTCCCTGACCACCCCTTGGAGTGCTTACCTTTGAGTAAGCAGGCTCTCCCCCTGGCAGTCCAGAGAAAGGCACCCTGCAGCACCCCTCTCCCCAGGGGCCTCCTCCAGCTCTCACCAGTCCTTGCCTGGAGGGTGCTCACCTCGGACTCTCCTTGAGTTCCGAGACCCCTTCCTTCCATGGAGGTCTGGAACCCTTGAGGCCCCAGGGCTCATGGATCTTCTTGGTGAGTTAGTACACAGCAGGTCGGCCCAGCTGATGTAGGTCAGCATCTGCCAGTGGCCGCACTGACCACCCATTTCCCCTGCCATTTAGGGATTCGGGAGATGGTGTTCCAAACAAGACTTGAACGGCACAAGGTAGGCAGTTTGGTGGCCAGCCAGCAGTGGGCCTTCTATCATAGGACGGTGAGAGGACTCCGGAAACCAGAAGGAACCTGGAGCCAGAGTCGGCCTCAGGTGTGGGGGTGGGACAGAGGTCACAGGAACGAACCATATCCTGTCTCCTTTTATCCCAACCTTGCCTTTGAGTCATTCAACTTTATATGGAGAGACTCTGAGTTAATGCCTCTCTGAATCACCTCATACCACGCACACCCTGGGACACTCTCGATGGGAGCGCCTGTCTCTGGAGGTACGAGCAGTGAGCTCCGTGGAAGAAGACCAGGTTCTCCAACCCGAGGCTTTATTTAAACGGAGAACGCGGTGACACAGCAGCCACAGTCTATTTGTGGCGTCGGCAGGCCCTGCTACAACCTCGGCAGAGCAAGCGGCTGCCCACCTCCCACTCGCACCTGGAGAGTGGGCCTGGGTGGCTGGAGAGTGGGCCTGGAGAGTGGGCCTGGGTGGCTGGAGAGTGGGCCTGGAGAGTGGGCCTGGAGAGTGGGCCTGGGTGGCTGGAGAGTGGGCCTGGAGAGTGGGCCTGGGTGGCTGGAGAGTGGGCCTGGAGAGTGGGCCTGGAGAGTGGGCCTGGGTGGCTGAGGGGGCTCAGGAGCATGGGAAGCATGGGGACAAGCCTTTCGCCATCTAACAACACAGAGCGAAAGGTGTGTGTGTGTGGGGGGGGGTGGCCCACTTGGAAAGCAAGATGCCCAAAGAGGCATTTGAAAGTCTCCACAGCAATCTGCAGAGCACCTCTGGCCAAGTGCGTCCATTTCCCCTCAGCCAGAGGCTCGGGAACGACTTCCTTCCTATTTGAAGCTTCCTGCTCACCGTTGACCGGAAGATTTGACTGGGGTCAGGCCCCACCCTGCCTGATGACAGTCTCAGGGAATTGTAACCCAGACTCAGGTTCAAGTGTCTTCAGCCTTGAGCTACAGTGGCTACGACCCCTGGCTACAACCTTGGGCTTTGGGGGGGCACATGCAACCCCACTGTCCCACTTCTGGGGCGAGAGTGTCCACTCCTTGGTGCCAATTTTCTAGCCTCTTGAGCCTTCGTGTCATGAGCTGGGTCAAAGGCAGGCTCACCTTCATTTTGGGAAGCTGCCAGGCAGCGAATCTCTCCTGGATATCTCCCTGAGGGGTCCAGCAGGGGAGCCTGGCCTTCTCTTGGCAGGGCCACCCGCCTTCCGCCGGTGACTTGGGGGCCACTTCCCACTCAGGCTTGAAGCATCAGCAGAACCCTGCTCAGGAGGGAGGGAGGTGACACTCACCGCTGGACAGCCGTCCTGTGTAGTGTGGCAGAGGGTCAGGGGTCGGGAAGGACCCTCAACAAATGGACAGGTTCAAAGGCTGCAATACCGGGCAGCGGCACAGTGGTGACTGAAGACAACAGGGGCCGGGCCATGTTTGCCGAGTCCAACACAACGGGCCGGGCATCAGAAGTGACCGGATGGCAGTGACTATACTAGGCGGTTGAGGGAGGCACTAGAAACTCTTGGCCCAGGCCCTTGAGGTTGCCCTGGCCTGCTGGCCTCACTTGAAACATCAGCGTGGTGTGGGGGTGGCAGCCTTCCCCTCCCATGGCATGGCACGGCACCCTCCAGGTCCCCAGGACCCACAGCGTCTCCGTCTGTACATTTCCCTTCCCCTGAGCTTACAGGCAGAGCAGTCTTCCTCCCGGAGGGGAGACCACCCTGGCTCAGACACTAGGTTAGAATGTTCCCAGCGCCAAGGGTCATCTCCCTGCAGCTGGGGCCCCGGGTGAAGGTCCTCCCCGAATAGGCCGTCGTGCCCAGAGCTGCGAGTTCGGGTCGGGAGAAGGTCTCAGAACCAGAGCCTGGATGCAGAGGAGGCATGAGCTCTGAAAGGCGGGAGGCCACGTGCTGTGGCTGCTGCTGCGGCCTCGTGGGCTCAGAGCCGGAGCCTCCAGGTTGGAGTGAATGGCTCCTCTGAGTGGCCTCTGTGGCCATCTTTACAGCCAGGCCCTATCTCCCCGGGGGCAGCTGGTGGGTTTCAACAGCCAACCTTATGTACTCAGCTGATCCCTCAACCATCCTGCCCCCGGGTGCCCAGTGAGGGTGGGTGAAGTGTGGGCTGCTCACCAGAGGGTTAGGGGTTCGAGGGAGGCTGGAGCTGTCTGCTCCCACAACCATGACAGCCTCGGGCCCACAGCCCCTCCCAGTCCATTCCTGAGAGTGGCTGTGGGTGGGGTTGACTCGAGGCAGCCCTGGGGGGTAGCCCGGGCCTGAGGACCAGCCCCTTAGAAGGCCAGGCTGAACAGGAGGGCAGGCAACACAAGCCCACCTGCTCTCAGAGCCCCGCCTTCTGGAGGGGCTTCCTTGCCCTCAGTCACTGGACAAGTGCCCCACAGCTCACAGGGAGCAGGGTGGTGGAGGTGGGCATGCAGCCCTGCCCACCTTTGCCACCTGGCTGGCTGCCCTGCTTCTCTGGGTTACCGAGAGGCCTTCCCACTGCCTTGCTCACTGCTCTTGGGCTCTCAGGCTACTCGTTCTGTGCCTGGGGCGGGGACCCAGGGCCAGGTGCAGATGTGACACGCGCTTCAGTGGACTAGTGAGCCACGGCTGTGAAGACAGTGTTGGGAGGCGGGCCGACTGGCAAGAAAAGCCACTGGGCTGGATCCCTAGGTAATCTAGGCCAGGTGGGTCAGGTATAACCGGAAAGGGCACTTCTATTCTCACCACTGGGCGGGCGGGGCACTGCCCGCCAGAGGAGCTCCTTACTGCCATCAGCTGTCTGCTGCCAACCCGCAGGAGAGCTTTGTCCTCGGGCCAATGCCGCTGCCCTTAAGATCGCCAACGGCTGACTGTCCTAAAAAGCCGCATATACTTCCAACACACACACCTGTGTTTACAGGCCATTGAGACCCTCTGAGAAGACACTGAGGAGCGGGGTGGGCTCCGGCGGGGAGGAGCAGAGCAGGGATGGTGGCTTCTCCCATGGCTGAAGAATGGCCCGCCTTTGTCCGTTGGAGGGCCCAGTGCTGAGTGGAGGACTCCTGGGTCCCCTGGCTGGGGGGTGGGGCCGGGTGTTGCTCAAACACAATCCAGGTGCTGCTGTGAGCGAGCTCCCTCCTGCTGAGCACGCATGGTGGTCATCTGGCTCCGCGCACAGGATCCCTGCTGGCGTAGGCCTTGGGCTGCTAGTGGCGAGGGTGCAGATCAAAGTCGCCGCTGCCCCACGGGAGAAAGATGGGACTGTGCTCCCATCAAGAGTTACCGGCTGGGAAGCCCACAGGAGCAGTTCTCCCCGTCCCACGGGGTCGATCTAGTTGGAACTGACTCAATGGCCGGGAGTTTGCTTTGGCCCTTTGCCTCTGAGTACAGGAGACTGCCCCCCAGGGGGGCTCCCCAAGAAGCACAAATTGTTGGCAGCCTGCTCCTCGACTGAACACTGTCAGGTCTGAGCAGGGCTGTGAACCTCAGTCACGGCTGACGCAAACGAGCGCAGCCTGCAGCCTGCATAGCAACCGAATCTCTCTTGCAGCGGACCTTGGCCCAAGTCGGAAACAGGGTCGCTATGAGTCGGTGTCTTTGGCTTTGCCACACTCAGAGAGGGCTTCCCTCCCGCTGCTCTGACCGTGCCGGCTGCCATCTTCGCACGGGGCACTGTTGCCTGTCAAAGTCTGCCGTGCAAGAGAGGCAAACCTGGACCCTATCTCTGGTCTGTTGGGAGCGGGTGTGAGGCCCTTGGCAGCCCGCAGAAGGGAGGAGCGCATCCCACACAACCCACAGCAAAGAAAGCCACGGAGCCGCTCTCCCCCATCACCCACAGGCCCGGGAGCTGCATGGCCCCCAGCAACAAATGGGCACATTTCCTGTTATCGAACACTCTTTTAGTGATCCGTAAGCTTAATTAAACTTACAGTTAATCTCCTGTCTGCAGAGATGCCGACATGTTTCAGTTAAGCGATCACATATCTTTTCCCTTGCAATCCTGACTGTACATACAAGCACACGGGGTGGGCTCTTTGCGTGTTAGTTTCGCCTCCGTAACATGGGTGGGCCTTGCCCAATCAGCTGATGGCCTTTCCCAGAGGGAGAAGGAGTGAGTCTCCAAACCACAAACAGCTGGAGGCTCCTACCAGCTGGCTGACTGTAGATGATGCTCTTGCAGGCCACCGCCATCACATGTCCCCACCTCTATCTCGGTGTGTGTGGGGTGTGTGTGTCCATGATTGTGCGTGGTTCCTGGGCAGCAGAAGTAATTAAGCTCTGGAACACCAGTAGGAAGTCGGTGGTGACAGCCTCTCTCTCTCTCTCTCTCTCTCTCTCTCTCTCTGGACACATCACCCTGAGGGTCTGCTTTCTAGTTGTTGTCAGATGCTCTTGAGTTGCTTCTGACTCACGGCAACCCTGAGAGCAATGGAATGAAACACCGTTGTGTCCACCCCCACCCCCACCAGGTTCCCAGGCCTGAGCCCAGGGCTGCAGTCATTGTGTCCATCCATCTTACTGAAGGCTTTCCTCTCTTTCACGGCCCCTCTGCTTCCCCAAGCATGACGGACGCCCTTCTCCAGGGACTGGTCTCTCCTGACAACACATCCAAAGTCTCGCCATCCTTGCCTCTGAGGAATGTCCTAGCTGAACTTCTTCCAAGACAGACTGACGGACTTGTCTGTCCTTCTGACAGTCCATGGTACATCCACTATCCTTCTCCAGCACCACCGTTCAGACGCATCGTGCATCATTGGTCCTCCTGGATCAGTGTCCAATGTCCACATGCACAGGAGGTGACTGAAAACACCCTGGCTTATGTCAGGTGGCCCTCAGTCCTCAGCATAGGGCCGAGGGGCTGGTCCTCTCTCACCAGCTCGGAGCTGCATGGTTCTGAGGGGGCATCCTGAGTGACAGGCACATGCTGGGGTCCCACTGCTGACCTCCTGGTTCCAAGTCTCATCCTCTGAGGGGACTGTCAGCTACCCCTTGACTGTCCCCTTTCTGCTGAACCCAAATAAACTCCTCCCTCCAACACACCCAGGATGTCTCCCTTGACCCGTATGCTGTGTGGCTGTCACTGAGCAGACTCTGACCCAGGGGTATGGTTGTCCCTGCCAGAGGAGTGGGTGCCTCTCCCTGGGGTCCGGCCTGGAGCGGCCCCTCAGGGTCTTTGAGGTGGCGGCTCTTCAGAAGCGGGTCACCAGGCCTGTCTTCCGAGGCGCCTCTGGGCAGCTTTGAACCCTGTGCAGCAGCAGACACCCCAGCTGGCTGCTCGGCTGCTGGGCGAGTGAGCTCAGGCTTAGGGAGATGGGTGGCAGTCCCATGGTACCCCAGTGGGCTGCAGCCCCACACACTCTGTGCCCCCTCACTCCAGGGCTCCCAGGGTGTCCTACTGCCCCTGCCCCCACCCTGTTCTTCTCACTGTGGCCTGCTGGATGGCACCCTCCTTGTGGCATGGTTCTAGGAGCACCGGTCCTTTAAGGACGGACCCCTTGGGGCATCTGACCCCCACTCATGGCCTCCTGGGGTGGAGAGGGTCTCACAGGGGCAGGCTTCCCCACTGAGAGAGAGAGAGAGAGAGAGAGAGAGAGAGAGAGAGAGAGAGAGAGAGAGAACAGCACTGGTGTTTGTCTTGGAGAAGAGAGGGGCTATAAGGTATGAGGGCGCCTCCGGACAGTTTCCGAAGTTCTCTCACATGGAGACCGCAGCAGACGGGTCCACGGGGCAGGGGGGGAGTAGCCAGACCCCCACACTGAAATTCCAGGGATGCTTCCACTTTGGACCTGCCCTCCCCCACTGCAGAGGCTTCTGGACAGAATATACCCTCATGACGGGTGTGGGGCAGGGGCCTCCCCCCAAGCCCTCAACTCCCATCCAGGTCGGGGAGCGGGGGTGGATTCCTGAGCCTCATCCTTATCAAAATAGCAAGTTGAGTGGGGGGTGGGGCAAGCAGGGGGGGGGGGGCAGGTCAGCTCCATCTGTCCCTGTACTCCCTGAAACCCAAGCCCAGAGCTATGAGTCTGTCTTCAGGCACAGGGACCCCGGGGGGGGCGGGGGGCGGGGGGGAAACGGCAGTACTACCCCCAGGCTTCCTCAAAGCTGGAACTCTTTCTAGAAGCAGATGGCCCTGTCTTCTGCGCAGAGAGGCTGACCCCAAACCAGTTCACTGCTACTGCCGAGTCAATGCCGGCCCATAGCGACCTGATAGGATGGGTAGCACTGCTCCGGGGGCTTCCAGGGCTGTGACTCTTGGTGGGAGTAGAAAGTCGTCCCCCCCGCCCCACCGTTCCTCTGCCCACGGCCATGGTTGCAGCCACCGTGTCCATCCACCTGTGGAGGGCCTTCCTCGCTTCCCCTGCCTCCCTGTACCACGCACGATGTCCTTCTTCCTGGGCCTGGTCCCTCCTGAGGACACGTCCAAAGTATGTCAGATGCAGTCACCTTTGCTTCTCAGGGGCGTTCTGGGTGCACTTCTTCCAAGGCTGCTGTCTGTCCTTCCAGCAGCCTTGGGGCCATCCCTGTTCTTCCCCAGCACGGACGTTCAAGGGCACCGACTCTCCTCCAGCCTCCCCAACTCGGTGCCCACTTTCGCAGGCACAGGAGGCAATTGAAAACACCCTGGCTCGGCCAGGAGCACTTCTGTCCTCTAAGTGACCTCACTGCGCTTTCGCCTTTTAAAGCGGTCTTGTGCAGCAGACGTCCCAGTGCAAGGCCTTCCTCACGGTCCCGTGCTGTCCTTCTCCAGCGACTGGTCTCTCCTGAGGACATGTCCAGAGGTCGTGAGACAATGTCTGGCCACCTCACTTCCTAGGAACCTTCTGGTTGTATTTCTTCCCCTCCAGATTTGTCCGTTCTTCTGATAGCCAGTGTTTTCCGGTCAACACCACCATTCGAAGGCATCTCTCCTTCTCTGGTCTTCCGTCTTGGTGGACTAACCTTTCCTGAAAGAGCTCTGCCACATGGGGTGCGAGCCCCACGAGGTGAGCCGTGTGAGACGAGCCAGGGGCTGTCAGTGGTACCAGGTAAGTGTTTCTCTACTTAGATTCCAGGCACTCTGAGACTCAACGTCGCGTCAGTGGTCAACTGCCACTGGGCCCCCTGGACTGGAGTCCTGCTCCTTCCCGCTTTGGACAAGTCTTCTTCTACAGAACCTTTGATCAGAATGTTCAGTTGCAGGAGCTGGGCACCCTCCAGTCCTTCCGGGCTCATGACAAGGGGTGCAGTTGATCACAGAGGCCCCCAGCTGCACATTCCATGCCCCCCTCCTCTCCTTCCTCTGCTGCTCTAGGGGTCGTGTCCCGAGGTCATATCCCTCCACGGGCTGACCATGGGAGTGGAGTGTCAGGCCTTTCTTCCATGTCTGTGTTGGGGGGACTCGGTCCCTGGAGCACCGTCCTGCACTCGTTGACATCGGGCCCCTGGGAGCTGGAATTGACTCATGGCAAAGGTCTCCCCCTTCTCCAGGAAAACAAGGACACTAAGCCAATAGGCTTGATTTAAGCTTCAACTGAGCATAGAGATGTCAACACTGTTTGAGTCCGGACTGAGTAGGGAAACAAATCCAGAGACACTCGTGTGTGTGTAAGGAAGAACTTTATGAAAAAGAGCTATTGAACATTAAGAACACATCCCAGCCCAGTTCAGATCAAGCCCATAAGTCCGATATTAGCCCATATGTCCAATACCAGTCCATAAATTCCTCTTCAGACTCATGCAACACATGCAATGATGCCAAATGCAGGAAGATCACAGACCAGTGGGTGGAAAATCTTGTGGATCCAGTGGTGGTGGAAGCATCTCAGCACTGTCAGGGGTCTCCACGTGGCTCCTCTCCACACAGGTCTGGCATCCAGTGAGCTATTTCTCTCCATGGCGCCTCCAAATGAGGTCATCAAACTGTGACCGGATTGACAGGCTAGACCCCACCCTTCACTCTTAATACCCTCAAGTAGACACCAGATGACATAGGACCACAAACACAATTTTCTATAGAAGTGCGAACACTAGACAGCTGGATTTTCATTGTGAGCGGTCACTTGCTAGTTGTGTTCAGAAGCAGATTCTCACTTACACAGTTTCATGGAGGGTGGAGGGTGGGACGTGGGCCCCGGAGTTTCTGGTCGGGAAGGACCTTCCTGGTCCCGTGTCTTGGAAGATGCTTCAACTCCAACCTTTGAAAGACGTGCAAGGTCTGAAGAAGGAAACACATCATTGATTTCCCCCTTAATTTATACAAGGGCATTTAAGCATGCAGGTGACAGGAGATGGGACACACTGTGTAGAGGCCGCCCCACACGCAGTTCCTCACCCCTTGTTGTGCGGTCTCAAACAGAGCCTCTCTCCTCTGCCACCGTGGTGCCCGCTGCCCGTCACCTTGGAGATGAAATGCTCTCACCAGAACCAGCCCAGTATCCCACAGAGGCCCCCATCAGGAATGCGATCAGGAGTTTATCGTCATATCCACAGTTGAGTTCCGGCTAGTCTGCAGATTCCTGGGGTGTGTGGGGTCGGGTCACTGATCATCTAGCAGCGGAGTCTGCCTTCTGAGGGTCCCAGCCTCTTCCTCATCTGGAGCAGGGACTCAGACCACTTGAATAACACTCAAACCACAGGAATGTACGGTGCCTGGCAGAGCTGGAGACTGGATGTCAGCATGACTTCTCCAGCTCCGAGGCTCTGGCGGCCATCAGCCTGTCTCCATGTGGCTTGTCAATGGAAATGCCTGGCAGGGAATAAGTGTGTGTCCCGCCTTCAATGAGCTATTTATTTCCTTAGCACCTCCAAAATGAGGTCATCAAACTGCGACCTGATTGACAGGTTAAACTGCACCCCCCCCCACCCTTCACTCTTAATCCTCTCAAATCAACACCAGCTTATATAACCACGGTATCATTTCCTGAGATCCACCTTCATGCTCACGGGAAGGAGCAGTGACGCCATCAAAGGACTCGCTGCATTGTGCAAATCCGCTGTGCATGCTTCTCGGGTGGGTTTCAATGCACAGATACCCCTTGGACGACTCGGAGGCATCTGACATCAACAATGGGCCTTTCAGCAACGACCGACTGAAGGAGGCCAGAGGCCAGAGAATTGGTGTATTCGAGTCAAGGAATTGGCATTGAATAGATAGCACAAACTGCCAGGAAAACAAGCGGCCCTGGTGTTGTCGTGGGTTTTAAGTTGGGTTTGTAGCCACAAGGTCAGTAGTTCAAACCTACCGGCAGCTCTGCAGGAAAAGCTATGAGGTTTTTCCATTCCTGGACAGATTTAAAGCCTTGGGGACCAATATAGTTAACATTTATTGCACCAACATGGCCAACGAACACATGTGGGATTAATTGAAGGGAAGAGCGATAAATGGCTCGGCGAGCCTCACCTCTCTTGTCTCTTGCTCTTTGATCATCAGACCAGTGTGCGGCTACCTTGCTTGTTCTCTGCCTCAATTTGCAAGCTACACTACCTGTGGGACACCTAACCCATGGAGTGTGTCCCTGTAATTTGAGGTTCCTTCAAGACCTGCTTCACCACACCATTGGAATTTATATCACTTGAGCTGGGGACTGTCGGACCCTGTCATCTGGCAGACTGTTGGTGACTTGCCTTGCTGTTTGCTGCCTGTGCTGGGATAGTCCGAATTGCTCTACAGAGGACTACCTGGTGACCCTCAAGACTGGAAGGACTGCCAGTGTCTCACAACTGTCTCACGGGAGCGAGTTGCATTGAGCCTTTGTACTGCTTTATAAGTTAATGAACTGTTTATTTCTTATGTTATCTATCTATCTGTATAAATATATGTAAAATTATTGGCATTCTTGTTTTGTTTCCCTAGAGAACCCTAACACATTTGGTAGCAGGAGTGCTTCTAGAGAAATAAAATCAGAGACCACCCTGGAGAAGGACATCATGTTTGGTAAAGTGGAGAGGCTGTGAAAGAGAGGAGGGCCCAGAAGGAGATGGACGGACACCGTGACTGCAACAGCGGCCCCAACATAAGAATCGTCGAGAGGACGGCACAGGACCCGATTCAGCCCAAGCTCACTGCCATCACGTCACTTCTGACCGACGGTGACCTCTCTTCCCCACCCCCCCAGGACAGGCTAGAAATGGCCCCGAGGGTCCCTGAGACTAATATTTCACAGGAGTAACAAGCCTCACCCTTCTCTTGCAGAGTGGCTGGTGCTTTAGAAGGATTGACCTTTTATTGTTTTAAATCATTTTATTGGGGGCTCTTAGGATATTCCCTACTTCCATTGTTTCAAGCATATTTGTGCATGTGTATCCATCATCGTGTTCTAAACATGTACTTTCTATTTGAGCCCTTGGCGTCAGCTCCTCTTTATCCCCCCCCCCCTCCATCCTCGTGACCCCTGGATAAATTGCACGTTTTTCTTGTTTCCATAGCTGACACCTACCCTGTCTCCCGTCCCCAGCGATTCTGTTGTCGTGCCCTGGGAGGAGGAGCTTCTGTGTCAATCATTGGGGTCGACACCACTGCTGTTCCTGGGGTCGCTGTGGGGTGGAGCCAGCTGGACAGAGGACACTGGACAATGACCACAGAAAACCTCCTTGCTGCTGGACATTGAACTTGAACGGAGACCCCCTCCTTGAGCGGGCAGGCAGGCGAGGTTCCCAACTTCTCGGTAGACAACTCCAAGGAAGAGGCTGGACTTTCTGGTGAGAATCCAGGCATTATGCTCAGGTGCTGTCCAAAATAGTCCTGGGGCCCGTGCGCAGAGCCCTCCAGAAAGGTCTCGGGGAAGAAGCTTGTCCTCCCAAGTTGCTTTCTGCGGCTGCCTCTTTGAAAGCCAGCATGGGCCTGGATGTCCGGGTCACAATTGCTCCACGAAGCCCGTGTCAGGTTCTTGCCTTGGGGATCCTCCTCCCAAACCCACAGTTGTGTACTTTGCGGGCTGCTGACGTTGTAGGATTGTCAACCAGCAGCCAGGAACACCTCCAGCCTGCTAGTCATGGTCTGAAGCACACTGAGCAGGTACGTTTCTGGATCGGAAAGGCTTCCAAACTAAGACAACGGCTCCTTCGCAGCAGGTCTCCGAGGCTCAGCCGGTTGCACCCGGCGCTGGAAGCAGGAAGTTTACTTTTGGATCAGGAAGAGTGTTCTGTGGTGGAGGTGGGGCCGAGCAGAGCGGGGGCGGGTTCATAGTGGGCCCTGAAGAGCTGGGTAGGCGAGTATAGCTCTTTCCTCAGGAACCCTTGTGCTAGCCGTCAAAGTCCAACTGCAGCGTTGGTGCATTTACAGCGGCGTGACATGTCTTCAGTTAAGCACCCGTGGGTGGCAGCGCTCCATGGCTCGCGGGAGGTGCAGCAGAAAAGGATGCCGGCGTATGCAGCCACACAGGGCCTGGCAGTCCCTGGAGTTGGAATCCACTCAGCAGAGCAACAGGGAAGACCGGCTGTGTCGGGTTTCAGCTAATCCCATCATGGAACGCAGCCTGTTTGAAGATCTGGTTCCACAAACATTCACGGGAAGCTTTGCCGAAGTTGAGAGTTCCACCTTTCAGTTTGTTGTTTCTCCTTCTTCTTCTTCTTCTTCTTCTTCTTCTTCTTCTTCTTCTTCTTCTTCTTCTTCTTCTTCTTCTTCTTCTTCTTCTTCTTCTTCTTCTTCTCTCTCTCTCTCTCTCTCTCTCTCTCTCTCTCTCTCTCTCTCTCTCTCTCTCTCTCTCTCTCTCTTTCTCTCGGGCTTGTTTTTCTCCCCTCCCCCATTCCCAGCTTGCTCTCTAGTGGCCAGTTGGGCTCAGGATGGGTCCTGCAGCTTGGGAGGTTCTGTGATGGGTCAGCTGACTCACTGGCCCCCCGGATCTGCTCAGCTCCAGGTGACAAAGGACACATCTGCCCCTTACATCAGCCCCACTCCAGACCGTGCAGCTCCACAGGCGAGAGCTCATTTTCAACACAGACGGCTAAACCATTGCAGAAAACTTACCCCCATGTCCCCCCACTTCTTGCTTACAAGGCACTCAAATCCTTTCAAAGGTATGTGGTTGGTGACAGGAAGAAGCTGGTATCCAGCTCGACAACCGGGGCGGGCACAGTCGGGGGGCCTTCAGAGTGGGAACCAGTGCTGCCCGCTGTGCCCAGGGCACCCCTTCTCCGCTCAGCCGGTGCCATCTCACCACTGTCCTTCTCCAGAGGTTCTCGCTCAGCAGGTGTTATTGTGGCCGCCCCAACCGCTGAGCTAGGGTGTGAAGGAACAGCAGAGAAAATGGGAGGTGGCGCCTTCCCCGTTAGGAGTACAAAGGAGACCACACACCATTGTCCTGTCCCTCCCCCAGGAGCCCCTACCCCATACCTGAGTGCTTTAGCTGCAAGACTGGAGGTTCAAACTCACCAGCTGCCCCTTCACCAAGCAAAGAAAGCCCTGGCACTCTGGCTGGTGGAGCTGCAGCCCGGGAGGCTCAGGGGATGGGTGGGGGTGGGGGTGGGTGGGGGTGGACGGGGCAGTTCAGCTCTGGTGTGTGGGGCTGCCTGCTCTCCGCTCCAACCCCACAGCCCACAAGCAGCTGTTCTGGATGGAAAATTCCATGTGGTCACCATTGGTCCTCACGGGATGATTGTGATGATCTGAGTCCCCTCTTCAAACCCACCAGCCGCTCAGAGAGAGGGGAGAAGGACCAGGCCGTCTGGCTGTCTGCTCCTGGAAGGACTCACAGCCCAGGAACCTGAGCAGCAGCCCCACCCTGCTCTGGGACTCCCTGTGAGTCGGATTGCCTCCATGGCGGTGGGTTTTGGGTTTCCCACGGGAGCTCACCTGCGGGCTTGTATCAGCCTGTGCTCTGTGTGCCCCTTGGCTTTCCATGGGCTGATTTTCAGAGGAGGGTCTCCAGGTTTTTCTTCCTGGATGCTCCACTGAAGCCTGCTCACCATGGGGGTCCCTGTTGGCATCAGGCATGCCAGAGGCTTGGCCCCCAGCATCATGGCCATACGAAGCCCCTGCAGCACGGCTGACAGAGAACTGAGCAAGGCAGGCGTGATGCTTCCACCTGCCATGTTTGTATTGGCTGCCACTGACAGCCAGCTGACAAAACAAGACCTTTGGGCCCTAGGGAGCTGGCTCCAGCACATCACGGAGATGGGGTGGGCGAGGGGGTACTGCCAATGGAATTTTCCCCCAAAGCTATGCATTTAATTTTTTATTATTATTACTTTTTTTTTAACAAAACAACCGTATCCCCATTCAAAGCACTCTCCATTACGTTTGATACATTTGTCAAATCTGCAATTCCATTTTTGGAAATGTTTTCCAAACTCATCTGTTTCGATGGCCGGCAGCACCTCCCTCGTTTCCTTCCTCACCTCTTCTACATCATCAAATCACTGTCCTCTGCATTTGTGGAAGCAAATAGAAGTTGTGCAGAGCAAGGTCTAGTGAGTCAGGTGCGTGGGGCAAGAGAGGCATGCTGTTTTTGCCCCAAACTGGTGCACTGAGATGGCTGCGTGAGCAGGGGCACCGTTGTGGTGGCAAAACCAGTTCCCTATCTGCCACCAGTCAGGTGGTATTTTTTGGTCACACACTGTTATGCAATCTCTTCAGAACCTCTAAATCGGTGGTTCTCAGCCTTTCTAATGCCTCAACTCTATTACAGTTTCTCATGTGGTGTTGACCCCCAACCATAAACTTATTTTCATTGCTACTTCATAACTGTAATTTTTTTACTGTTATGAATCGGACAACCCCTGTGAAAGGGTTTTTCGACCCCCAAAGAGGTCGCGACCCACAGGTTCAGAACCGCTGCTCTAAATAGAAAGCTTGATTCACAGCATGACCAGGTGAAATGAACTCCAAATACAACAGCTCCCTCACATCAAACAAACAAATGAGGATCAGTTTTGGGGGGAGTTATCCCCTCATATGTGCACATGTGTGTGAGTGTGAAATACAGGTGTGTGGTGTGCAGGCGTGGTGTTTTGTGTGGGTGTGACTGAATGTGAGTTTGGTATGCAGGTGTGTGTGTGTATAGGTGACTGTGTGTGGCTGATGGTGGTGTGTGCAGGTGTGCTGGTGTAGGTGTGTGAATGCAGTGCACAGATGTGGTGTGTGTATGACCATGTGAGACTGAATATGGTATGTGCAGGGCAATCCCAAAGAGATTTCTCCTGTCTTCTTTCTCTCCATCAACGCCTGATTATGGGCAGGAAGTGGTTCCACTAAGTCCGCTCGAGGAGTGCTGGGAACCAGAGCGAATTGTTCAGTAAATATTTGTATCAGACTGGCTCGGTGAGGGAAAGTGAAATTTAAATATTCCTTCTTTTTGAGCCGCCCGCTCTGTCTGCCCAGCAGGCTAGTTCCCCGTGCTGAGACCATGCAGGAGGCCTGCATGCTATGATTTTGGCTTCTGCTGTCCCTTCCCTATGAGCACAGGGTGGGAGCTGGCCAAGCCGTCCAGGGGACGCTGAGCTGGCCTGTGGCTGTGCTGAGAGTGGGGGGCTCACCACTGGTGCCTGGCCCTAGAGGAGCTGCTGCCTGGGGCAGGTGGATAGGTGGTTCCTCTCACCTTGAGCTGGAACGCATGCAGGGAGATGCCAGTGGATGCACGGGGCTGGACTCAGGGGCTGGAAGGCATCTCCACCCGCAGGCTCACCGGGCCCTGGCCATGAGACTTGGAAGAGATGAAGGCTTTGTAAAGTGACGCCAAGATGAACCGGCGCGGAAGCACCACCCAGTAGTCAAGAAGCTCAGGAAAAGCAGGAACTCAATGTAGTGGAGCGGGGAGCACTGGGGTCTTTGCTCCCCATTTGGCACATGTCCCCACGTCGCCGTGTGGCCAGTGCCAACAGGCCCTCTGCCTGGCACTACCCAGCACTGTGGCACCTCCCTCAGAGATCAGAGCCCCTGCCCCCACTCTGGTCTTCTGTGCGCAGGCCTGATGGCTGTGTGGCTGCTGCTGAGCTGACCCCGCTCACGCAAAGCAGAATGACGGCACATTGCTCCGCCATGAGGACCCCTCGCCCCGCCGCCCCTTGTGGTCAGAGCAGAACGGGGCTCAGACGGTTTCCATGGCTGGTGTCTTAGAAGCAGCCGCCTTTCTCCTGCATCCCCTTTGGGTGAGACTTTCAGTCCCTGCGAAGCTGCTTTTGCCACCCAAGGTGGCTCTCAGTGACGTTAGCCTCGTGGGAGTTCTTATCAGGGTGAGTCGGAAGACCTGGCACAGGTAAAAAGGTTCCAACAATCAACTGATCGTTGAATGTGCAATGGAGCATTCCTGGCAATATGTGAGTCTGGGTGGACGGGAGAAACAGATCCAGAGACACTCATGTGTGTGAGAGAGAACTGCATATCCAAGAGCGATTGTATATTGAGAAAGCATTCCAACCCCGTCCAGATCAAGTCCATAGTCCAATATTAGCCCATATTAGTCTGATATTAATCTATAACGTCCTCTTCAGACTCTCGCAACACATGCAATGACGCCGAATGCAGGAAGATCACAGGCCAGTGGGTGGAAAGTCTTGTGGATCCAGTGGCAGTGGAAGCATCTCAGCGCTGGCGTGGGTCTCCACGTGGCTCCTCCAGCTCCAGGCCTCTGGCTCCATCAGCGTAGCTCCAGGTGGCTTATCCACAGAAATGTGTAGCAGAGACTGGATCTGGCCTCTAGTGAGCCATTGATGTCCTTAGTGCCTCCAAATGAGGTCATCAAGCTTCGACCTGATCGACAGGCTAGACTCCACCCCTCCCTCAAGTTGACAGGAGAGATGTCACTGCCACAGGCAACTCTTGCCCAGCCTGCAATTTCTCGGGTGAAAAGGGGTCTCATGTGAAAGGAGTTTAAGAAGCTCCGGACTGAGTCTCCCTCCACGAGCACTCTCCAGGCTGCCTGCTTTCCCTCAGTGCTCCCGGATGGGCCCAGGTGGCTCCTGCCTCCCACTTTCCGTGGTCTGAAGTCAGGGGGAAGGTCGGGCAGGGCTGGGGATGAAGTTTGTGTGACGTTTTCAAGGTGGTGGTCATGGGGGGCAGGTGGTCTTGGCCATCTCCACCTCCTCCTCCCAGCTCTGTAACCCAGTCCCTGCCCACCCTGCCATGGGGGTGAGTCCTCTGGGGGCCCGTCTTCTCTACCGGGTGGCTTGCTTTGGTGTGGGTCCATAGGTCTGTAAGATGGGGCTGGCCATCATGCATGGGTGCCCATGTGCCATCAAGCCTGCTTCGAAGAGGCTGGGCAGGCCACCCCTCACGCTGACCTGGAAGTCCAGTCTGAGAGGCTTGATCTCTGCCTTCCCCTCCACTTCCTTCCTCATGCCTGTCTTGTCTGTGCATGCGGACAGCTCTTGCACACACACACACACACACACACACACACACACACACACACACACCCTGCGTCACCCTGAGCTTCCGTGGCTCTGCTCAGGGTGCTGCCTTCATGCGCCCAGGGACCAGGCCCTGCATTAGTCGGTGGTGCTAATGTCTCCATTCTGACACAGTTCACGTCTCAGCAGGCCCATGCTGGTCAGGCTGACACACACCTTGTCTCTCCGTGGGAGTGCTGGCGGCCACCTGCTCACACCGCTAGCTTTGCCGCATCGAGGGACGCACTTGATTCACATGCTGGCCGCAGAGCGGGCCCCGAGGTCCTTGCAGCAGCGGAGGGGAACGAAGGCCCTTCCACCCGGCTCTGTACTTGGACGGGCATCGCTGGGGATACCTGAGGAGTCCCTGGATGGAGTGCAACCCCAGGCTTGGCTGCTGACTCGACCTCACCCAGAACGCCCCGCGGAAGGATGTGGCCACACCCGTGCACTCTGCAGAGGTCAGTTCCGCGCTGACACGAGGGGGCGGGGGGCGAGGCGTGGGTCCTGCAGCAGCCTCACAGCTGTGACCGTGCCCTCTGGGGCCATCCATGCCGGGGCTCATGGCCCTCTCTGTCTCCCACCCTCCACGTTACCAGGCAAGATGTCCTCCTCCAGGGACTGGTCTGTCCTGACCGCGTGTCCCAAGAGCTAGACCATTCTTATTTCCAGGGGGCGCTCCGAGTCAGGTTTGCCTCTCTGGCCATCCATGGGACTTTCTATCATCTCTCCCAACTCCATCATCCAAACGTCTCCCATGTGCCTCACCCAGCGTCCTGATTAGTCCATGTGCATGCGAGGACTTTGAGAGGAGCCTGGCTCGGGCGCGGTGCGCCTCTGTCCTCCGGCTGACCCCTTGGATCCTTACAGAAGTCCCGAGCAGCGGAGCTGCCCAACGCAATCTGTCATTGATCTCTTGACAGCTGTTTCCGTGAGCATGGACCGTGGATGGACGTCAGATGAAACGCTTGCTGTCTGTAGAACCCGGCCCCCGAGAAGACTGTGCATTCCAACGTCCATGGCACTGAAGGCTAGCACGCCGAGCAAAATAAATCCATCACAAGAGGACAAGCGCTTGTACAAAAGGGGCAAAGAAAGACAAACATACTCAGGCCAGAGGTGGCCGGGGCAGCAAGGGGTGGGCGAGGGTGCGGGTGGGCTTCCTCTCTTTGCTTCCTGCTGTGGACCCCGACTGCGGACCACGGGAAAGGTCTATTGCCTATGTTTCCAATGTCAAGTGCCAGCACCAGAACTCGCTCCTGTCATGTGGATAGCACACGTGTGACCACAGACACGACACGCGGACACAGACAGGTCTCGTGAACACGTACCTGTGACGTGAACAGGGCATGATGCTGCCATTTCAGGAGCTGTGTGTGTGTGGGGTGGGGGGAGGGAAAGGTAGCTTCCCATGTGCCACAGACCACGCTGCCCATGGGGTTCATTTTTAGACCAAGCATAACCCCACTGCCTTCTTTGGGGGAATCAGAAGTTGTACTCTGTTCCACGGTGTCTGTCTGGGTGTGTGAGGAGGCCACAGAGGACGGGCAGATGACAGGTGAGGTACGGTGGAACCCAGACCAGAGGCAGCAGCACTGGCTTGGGCACAGGGTGGGAGCTCAGGCCCTGTGGCCCGGGACACACCCGACAGGAAGCCAGCAGGCTTGCCCAGTCTGAAGGCCAAGTTACCGATAAAAAGTGCTGAAAGTTTGTGTGATTCAAACAACTGCACACATGATCATTTCCTCTGTGATTTGAGGCTGCGACAGAGCCTATAAATAACATGAAGGGAGAAGCAAAAATAAGGCTGGCTTTGGTTCCCCATCAGAATATAGGCTTCACATGAGGGATGCTTCCCAGTTTCTCAGTGGCCAAGGGAGCCGAGCGTCCAGGCACCCTTCCCTGGAGTCTGGGCCCGGGCCTGGGTGGGCCTGAGCTCGGGGGCTCGGTGGACGAGGCTAGCTGTGAGTCGGGAAGAGGACTGTGGGGAGGCCATCTGTGGGGACTTGGGGGGAGAAGAGCTGGGTGCCCCTCAGTGGATGTGTGCTTTTAAGCAGGTGGGCCTTTCTGAACCCCACAGCTCCTCCTCCTGAGGCCTGATGGGGTTCTTACCTTCAGCCCCTGCCCTCCCGGCCCCCCAGACACAAAGCCTTTGTGGGTCCAACATCTAGAGGGAGTGACCAAAAGGCCCCACGCCCCAGCCCTTCCTTCTGTGATGACCCAGGGCCTCAGGAGGGCGGGGGCCTTCATTAGAGAGATGCCCTGTGTGGACAGACCCCTCCCCTGGGCCTGTGGCCCCTCCCATCACGCACAGATCACCCTCCCCACCACACACACTGGTCTGTGGCAGCCCTAGCTCATTCTTATAAGAAAGCAAAGGTGATTTCCCAAACGTGACCTGGTGAGTGAGCAGGAAGCCCCCGGAGCCTGATCTCTGGACCCCTGAGCTACAGGAAGTAAACACGCATATCATTAACATAGGTGTGTGTGTGTGTGTGTGTGTGTGTGTCCAGTTTCTTATGCAGTAGACACGCGCTGTCATTCTGTGGTCCAGAGGGATGTTGCTTGCCACATATTTGACACCTAACCCCTGCACATTTAGCACACGGATGACACAGATTTACACAGACACACTCGGCTTGTGCCAGGTGACAGAGAAGACCTGCCCCCTGCCCCGCACGGTTTCCTTGACAACCATCTTCATGGGGCCAGACCCTGAGCAGGTTTGCTTCTCTGTCCAGCCTTTCTGTTGGCAGCGGAGCGTGTAGACTGTGTGCTCCCAGGGCTCCCATGCTGAGTGGCCTCAAGGGGCCACCAGAAGCATCCAGTCTGGTGGGGTGCAGACGTGGGTGGTGCCCTCTGAGCCTTTCTGGTTCTCACCAAGGGCCAGGAGGCCTCCTGCAGACACTGGCTTTTGGAAAGCAGAGGCAGGTGTTGGTCAGAGCAGAGGTGAGCATTGGGAAGGGGAGGCAGATGGTGGGCAGCAGAGGTGGGTGCTGGGTAGAGAAAGGTGGTGTGGGGAAGGAGAGGCTGCCTTTCATGGAGAGATGATATCCTCGTCTGGGGAGTGCCTGGCTCCACGGAAAGGTGAGACCCAATGAGGAGCACCTACCTGGAAGGGAGCCTACCTGGAAGGGAACGCCTTCTTTGTGGAAGCACCGAGCCTGTGCTCTGTGGGCCCGACGTGAGTCTGTAGCCGTCTGCAGCTCAGAGGGCTGCTCCTTGGTTTTGCACCCAGTGTGAGGAAGAGCTACAGGGCTGAGCTCACGCCTGGGAGGCAGAGAGAGCAGAGAGAGGCCAGGTGGCAGCGAGCTGTGTGGGCAGCAGGCGTCTGGGTCCTGTTGACTTTGGGGGGTGGGGTGGGCATTAAGCTACCCAACACCTGGATCCATCAGGCTGGCTATTCCGGCAGCAGCTGTGAGCCTCCCTCGATGCGGCCACTCATCCTTTCAGTCAGTCTTTCCCTAAACCGTTTTCCCCCTGAGCCGCACTTGGCAGCAATGTCTGACTCCCCTGGCCCGGGCCCCGGGGAGGAGGAACGGCAGAGGATGTCGAAGGAGACTGACTATCCTGTGGACGGCCAGATGCACGGACAATGCTTCCCGGCAGAAAAACCACAGAATGCCCCTGAGAAGCCAGGGAGGCGGGATCGCATCTTGGACTCTGGACACAACCTCTGGAGAGAGTAGT
Organism: Tenrec ecaudatus; assembly: GCF_050624435.1. NCBI lineage: Eukaryota > Metazoa > Chordata > Mammalia > Afrosoricida > Tenrecidae > Tenrec > Tenrec ecaudatus. The sequence continues at coordinate 1,977,154 of NC_134536.1, forward strand.
CTTGAAGAAGGACGCGTGCTTGGCAGAGGGCCAGTGAGGAGGAGGACCCTCGGAGATGGAGCAACACCCCAGCAGCCGCCGCAGTGGGCTCAGAGGTAGCGAGATGGCGAGGGGGTGTGGGGCCAGGCAGAGCTCCGCCCTGTTGTGCATCGGCCACCGTCCGTGGTGTCCACTCAATGACACTGCAGACAACAGCCTGGGTTCTGTGCCCTGAGGGCAGTCTGTCAGCTGTAATGCTTCTGTAAGCCCTGGGGCCTTTTCCTATTTCATCAGATGTGCCGAGTCTCTACACGAGGCTAGCAGCTAAGCACTGGCTGCTGACCCAAAGGCGAGGGGCTCAAGTCTACCCACAGACGGTGCGGAATGGATGGGAGGGTGAAGGCGTGGGTGTGTCACAGGGCCCAATGCCCGGAGATGCAGTCATGGAAACGACTTCCCAGCTAGGGTAGCTCTTCCTACGAGTGGGATTTCCAGGCGCTTCTTGAGTATGGGAAGGAGCGGGGGTGATGTGGCTGGTGTTTGCGTGGAATCCATCCTTTCTGGAGGGAAGGGGGGGCGCAATCGAGGTGCTGGGGGTGCAACAGCCAAGAGGTCACTGAGGATTGTGCTCCGGGGCTTCCAACTGAGCTATAACTGCTGTTTGCACAGAGGAGGGCACTCAGCGAGCCCTTGGGGGGCTGGGGGTTGTTTGGCATCCTGGAAGGCTCAGGGTTGCTGCTGTGCCTCTTTACCCCACACAACCCCACCACCCCAGGAGTGGACACTCACCCCACTGCGTCCACTGCTGGCTCTGGTGCAGTCAGCCTCTCCTCTCTAGTCTTTACTTACAGACTGCTCCTATTTCTAAAACACAGCCAGTGTCTCTGTAAGTTAATTTTCTCTCAAACCTATTAATTTAAGAACAACTCCAATCACAATGATTGACACATAACCACCACCATCCTCTCTCCCCACCCAGGGGACGGACAACAGACACCATGGGGGAAGGGAGACAATGGTTTAAGATATGAAAATAATAACAACAATTTATCAAGGGCTCATGAGGGTTGGGGAGGGAGGCAAAGAAAGAGGAGCTGATACCACGGGCTCAATAGAAAGTAAATGTCTAGAAAAGAATGATGGCAACATATGTACAAACATGTTGGCACAATTGCTGTATGGATTAGTGTAAGAGCTGCAAGAGCCTCCAGTACGACGATCGTTTAATTAAACAAAGAACAACTCCTGCATGTCATTTTCTACATTGTCTTTTAGCTCCTTAGGCTCACCCTGAGCTGCATTGGAATTCTTGTCCACCGCAGCGCTAGAGACCAGCCCCTCGGTGACGACACGCAGAACAGGACCGTGGGCGAGCCACCTCCCTCAAGGAGAGTTGGCTAAGCCACGTGGGCAGGCAGAGCTCCCAGGGCCCTCCGTGGCTGATGCGGCATCACTCAGCATGAGGAGAAACAGAGCTGCATCGCACCAGGTCCAAAACCTGGGAACTTGTCGAAAACGAAAGGGACCGCATGAAGACCAATGTCCTAGGCACGAGTGAGCTGAAACGGACTGGCCTTGGCATTCTGAATCAGACAGTCATACGGTTCGCTCTGCTAGAAGGACAAATGGACGCGGAATGGCATCTCCTGTGTGGTCAGCACACAAACAAAAGCCATTCCGAGCTCTATCTCGAAGTCAAACTCAGTCTGTGATAAGATTCTACCTGTATGCCTACACCAGGGAGACCAGTCAACACAACTGCCATTTAAATTGACGCACCAACCACTGAAGCTAGTGATGAAGAAACTGAAGAATTCTACCAACTTCTGCAGTCTAAAATTGACCAAACTGGCCATCAAGATGCATTGATCATCATTGGTGATTTCAATACAAAAGTTGGAAATTGGAAGGGCAGCTGGAAAGTACGGGTGAGAGCAATGCGGCTGGGCAGCGTTTTGTAAGACCAATGCCTTCATCTGCATGTGAAAGTGAGACACTGGGTAAGGAAGACTGAAGAAGAACAGAGGCATCTGGATTGTGGTGCTGGAGAAGATTGAAAGTACTGTGGCCTGACTGCCAGGAGGACAAACAGATCTGTGTTGGAAGGAGCATGGTTCAGAGTGCTCTTCAGAAGCAAGGATGTCGAGACTTCATCTCAGGTAGTTTGGACATGTGAACAGGGGAGACCAGTCCCTGAAAAAGGACATCAGGCTTGATTGACAAAGTGGAGGGACAGTGAACAAGAGGATGATCTTCAAGAAGACAGACTGACATGATGGATACATCAATGGCTGGAACATGACCATGAGAATGAGAATGGCCCAAGACTGGGCAGTGTTTCATTCTGTTCTCATACCATTGAGATGAGGTGGGATCAACCCACCGGCACCCCACAGCAACAAACAACACTTGCTTCTTCATTGCAAACACCTGTATTGACCACTGTAAGCAGTGACATACCTGTGAGACCTCACCAGATGACATCCACAAGAATCCAACCGAGCACTACATCTACAGGAAGCTCAATGTCATCAGTCAGAACCAAGCCAGGGCTCACGGTGGAACAGATCATTTGAAGCTGAAGAAAATAAAACAAATCCACAAGAGACAAAATACCACCTTGAGCAGATCCCACGTCAATTAGGAACTATCTCAAGATCAGCTTCGATTCACTGAAAATGGACGACCAGAGACATCACGAATACCATCTATGAAGAACGCAAAGGGCAAGACCAAAGTGGATGTCAGAGGGACTCTGAGATCTGCATTTCAACGTAGAGCAGGTCAAGGGAATGGGGGATGAGGTGAAGTAAAAAGAGATGACAGATAATTTCAAAAGGCAGCTCAAAAAAGCAAGGAAAAGAATTATGATGAAATGTGTAAAGGCCTGGAGTTCGAAGCCAAAAAGGAAGACCATGCTCAGCATGTCTCACACTCGAAAAACCGAAGAAAAACGATTCAAGCCCTGCATTGCAATACTGAAGGATTCTGCGGGCAAAATATTGAGTGATGCAGGAGCACCAAATGATGATGAAAGGAGTCCACAGAGTCACTGTGCCCAAAAGATTGTCCCATCATCTCAAGGTGTAGCATATTATCAAGAACCAGGGGTACCACAGGAAGAAGCCCAAGATGCACAGATGCACTGTCCAAGACAAGGACATGCCAACAAATTGGCGGAGCAATGGAAGCGCTTGCTAGGCTGTGTCAAAACCATTGGAAGACAGGCATTTGGTCAATTGATCGGAAGCGATCCATATCTGTGCCCCTGCCAGAGAAAGATGACTCAGCATAACGCAGAAATTATCCAGCAAGGTCATTAATATCAAAGGCATGTAACATTTGACCGAAGACCATTCGAAATGGTGTCAGAAGTACAGGGACCGGGTCTGAAAGAAATTCAAACCAGATTCAGAAGAGGATGTTGAATGGGGGATTTCATTGATGAAGTCAGATGAGCCTTGGCTAAAAACGGAGAACGCAGGAATTCACCTGTGTTTATTGACTATGCAAAGGCATTGGTCTGTGTGTCTGAGAACAAGCTTTATGTGGCATTGAGAAATGAACTTGGCTATGCTCAGTGTTGTATCCTGCCACCACCCTTCATTAATCTGCATGCCGAGCAAATAGTAATCTGAGGAGTCAAACCATATCCAGAGGAGCAGGGCATCAGGATTAAATAGCCTGTGGTATGCATAGCATGCAACCTTGCTTGCTGAAGGCTAAGAGGATGGGAGACACTTACTGATAAAGATCAAACATCACAGCTGAAAGGATTCATTGCATTGTTGCACAAGACCTCTTCAGCACGTTCAAGAACAGCATGTTACCTTGAGGACTAAAGTGGGCCTGCCCCAACCCAGGGTGTTTTCAATAGCCTTGTTGTTGTTGTTGTTGATATTTGCCACCCAGTTGGCTCCAACTCACAGTGACCTGATGTATAATAGTGAGACACAGTCTCACCATTCTTACCTCTATGCATGATGATAGCCTTGTGTGCATGGGTAGCCTGGCACACATGACAGCCTGAAACGCAGGACAGCCTTGTGTGCATGGGTAGCCTGGCACACATGACAGCCTGGCCCGCAGGACAGTCTTGTGTGCATGGGTAGCCTGGCACACAGGACAGCCTGGCACGCACGACAGCCTTGTGTGCATGGGTAGCCTGGCACACATGACAGCCTGGCACACACGACAGCCTGGCACACACAACAGCCTGGCCCGCAGCACAGCCTTGTGTGCATGGGTAGCGTGGCACACACGACAGCCTGGCCCGCACGACAGCCTTGTGTGCCTGTGGAAGCCAGGCAGTGAATTAGGGAAGCACGGAGAAGCACTGATGCCTTTGCATCATGGTGTTGGTGACGGAGATCAACTATTCCCTTTTCCAGAAGAACAAACAAATCTGTCTCAGAGGAAGTACAACCAGACACTCCCTAGGAGTGAGGGTGCCCACACTTCCTCTCGTGGACTTTGGACGTGTCATCGGGAGGGAGCAGTCCCCGCATGGGCCAGCATGTGAGGTAAAGTGGAGGGGCAGCGAAAAGAGGAATTGAATCGACCCAGTGGCTGCAACAGCAATGGCACAGTAGGGAGGGCACAGGACTGGGCAGTGTCTCATTCTGGTGTACACAGGGCCATCATGCGTGCTCTGAGTGGTACCCTACAACAGCAGCAGCACCCAGAGGAGATGCACTGCACTAGATTACAGTGCAATATGATGCCATATGATTACATCATACTACATCACATGATGGAACGGCGATCAGATCGAAACCAGGCCAAACTCATTCCCACTGAGTCACTTCCGACCCCCAGTGGTCCTCTCGGCCTGTGCCTGTGCATGTCCAAGACAGGGACTCTTCATGGGAACAGAAGCCTCGTCTTTCTCCTGCAGAGCAGCTGGTGGTTTGGAACTGACGCCCTTGGGGTTAGCAGCCACAGGGATACCGGCTGCGGTTTCCATCGGCGTCTGCCCCCTATTGCTCTGGCACCTTGAGTCCCCTATGCCAGCCACCCCAGTCCAAAGTCCCAGGGTGCAGGGTTCAGAGGCCGGGGTCAGCGACAGGGTCAGAGACGCTCATTTCAGGGCAGCCATATCTGTGTAGAACCAGTCTTTGCCTCTGGGCTTCAGGAAGGCTAAGCACTGTTCTCCCCCGCCCCCCCACAACCCCTTTTGCCCCCAGACACAGTGAACCACCTCTTAGGGGCCTCGGCCAGTGTGTTCAGGCCATGTTGGTACTAAGCGCTGGGGTCACAGTCCTGCAGTCCAGGTGGGTGCTGTGGGACCCACGCCGTGCCTGCCTCCCTGACTGTGCCCCCAGCAGGATTGTCTGGTGGGACTGGGGGTCTGTGTGCCACCCCTGGATTGAGAGCGGGTGAACCTCAGCCCCTTTGTTGGCTGCCCAGGGCCTGGAGATGGATGTCCGAAGCCCCACACTAGGAGGAGTGGCTCTTGGCATGGCCACTGTCTGGAAGCAAATACCCAGTTCACGGGGTGCCTTCCCCGACCTCTCCGCTTCAGCACATGGGAAGCTTGTGGAAAGCCGGGTTTGAAAGGAAGTAAGAGCAGGACTGGTTTCTAAGTAGCCACTACCCCTGGGGCTGCACTGTCAGGGCTGGCCAGCCCACGGCCACTCCCCATCAACTGCTCGCCAGGCACTGGGTGGATGTGTCATCCATGACCTGGTTACTGGCACCGGACCTTGGACACATGAGTCCCTTCCCACAGAGACAGGACACTGTCCACTCATGTCCCACACCTATCGACACAGAACACTGTCTACTCGTGTCCTACACCTATCGACACAGGACACTGTCTACTCATGTCCCACACCTATCGACACAGGACACTGTCCACTCGTGTCCCACACCTATCGACACAGGACACTGTCCACTCATGTCCCACACCTATTGACACAGGATACTGTCTACTCGTGTCCCACACCTATCGACACAGGACACTATCCATTTGTGTCGCATACCTAAAGAGACAGGACACTGTCCACTCGTGTCCCACACCTATCGACACAGAACACTGTCTACTCGTGTCCTACACCTATCGACACAAGACACTGTCCACTCGTGTCCCACTCCTATTGACACAGGACACTGTCTACTCGTGTCCCACTCCTATAGAGACAGGACACTGTCTACTCGTGTCCCACACCTATCGACACAGGACACTGTCCACCCATGTCCCACACCTATCGACACAGGACACTGTCTACTCGTGTCCCACACCTATCGACACAGGACACTGTCTACTCGTGTCCCACACCTATCGACACAGGACACTGTCCACTCGTGTCCCACTCCTATCGACACAGGACACTGTCTACTCGTGTCCCACTCCTATAGAGACAGGACACTGTCTACTCGTGTCCCACTCCTATAGAGACAGGACACTATGCATTTGTGTCACATACCTAAAGAGACAGGACACTGTCCACGCGTGTCCCCGCCCACAGAGACCCAGTGGCATCTTACAGACGCAGCGTGCTGTCCGAGACGTAGACACTGTCCACGTTAGTCCACAGCAGAGCAATACTTTGATACATGTATTTGAGGAAAGAGCACACACGGACACAGAGGCACACAGAGCGTGGGGCGAGCCCTGGCTGCCGACATCTGAAAGTCTGTGTGTCCTGCTTCAGAGGTCAGCCCAGAGGCCTTCTGTCCCTGAGCCCTGCTGTGCTGGACAGGGACCCATCTCAGGCTGCTCCAGCTTACAGAGCACCTCGTCTTTCCCTGGACACCCCAGACGGCGGAGTTTTGTTGTTGGCCTGACTCATGGCAATCGGAGCACTGTGGGACAGAGTGCTGCCCAGTACTGGTCTCAGTCCATCCCGGGCTATGGGTCAGAGCTCTGTGAGGCCGGGTCTTTCCAGCCTGTGTCCTAGACTGGACATTTGCGGGTGACACTAAGCACCTCTCTGCTCCCACTGAGCAGCCCAGTCACCACCAGTAGGGTTGGGCCCAAACACAGGCTCATTAGTTTCAAAGGGACAAAAGGAGCCAGGGACTGGAACAGTGGGCACCCTGTGAATGGAGCTTGTTGAACACGTGTTCGTGGTCGGGAAGCCCTCGAGTTAGTGCTGACGCACAGTGCCCCCACACGCAAGAGAGAGGAAGCCTGCCTGTCCTGAGCCATCCGCACGGCTGTGACTGCGGTCTCGCACATGTTCATAGCCACTGAGAGCGTGCCGAAGCACCAGTCTCCCCAGAGACGGGCCCTCCTGAGAGCGTGCCGAAGCACAAGTCTCTCCACCCTCGCCTCTAGCGGCCAATTTGGCTGTACCTCTCCCCAGATGCGTCCACTCCTCTGGCATTCCGCGGTCACCGCACCTGCTTTCCTGCACAGATACCTCAGTCTTCGTGTCCACCCTGTGTTGTCTCCATAAATGTGCTGCCAAGCAGCCCTGGTGGGGTAACAGTTAAGCACCCAGCTTCCAGCCTCAAGGTTGGTTGTTCAAATCCACCTAGAAGCTCATGGGATAAAGCTCTGGCCGTCTGCTCCCAGGAGGCTCACGAGCCAAAAGCCCACGCGGAAGGTCTTCTCTGTCTTCCTGAGTGAGGGCAAAGATCAGCAACAGACTGCAAGTCTCATGGTGACCTCCGTGGAGAAGAGGAAGACCCCAAGGACGTGCACAGACACCGAGGCTGCTCCAAACTGCTCCGGCAATGAACAATTGTGGGGGGCTGGGGGGCGAGGACCAGGCAGGGTTTCCTCTGTGGACGGGGACCCTACTCGATCGCACCCAACAGCAACGGCGTGTGAAGAACACCACAGTGTTTCTTTGACGAGGTCGCAAATGTGCTTGGAGACTCGGTTTCTCGCCTTGTGAATAGGAGGCTGGTTGTGTCCGGACGCCTCTGTCGGCAGCAGGGGCCGTGTGCCGCTCCATGGAGCTTCAAAGCTCCTTCCAGACCTGCGTGCGGCAGTCAGACGCACAGCGTGAGAAGTCGGCCATCACCTGCCCGGACCTCTCTCCACCTGTGGTCACTATCCTTCTGACGTGATCTCCAGACCCTCGGCCCGTGGTTTTTGACCTGCAGAGTGGTCACCATGGAGAACATGGGGGACAAACCCGTGCTGCTGTGGTCTCATGGCCGAACGTGTCTGAGTCCATGGGGCGTGGGGGTGGCGGCCTCTCGTAAACTGTCGGGAGGGCCCTGATTCTGTGTACTGCTGCAGACAGGGCTGAGAACGGCTGGCCAGGCTGCAGCATCAAAGGGCATCTTCCTCCTTAAATGTCAGCAGCATCCTTCCTGTCTTTGTTCGAGAAACGCTGGGCCGCAGAGGAAAGGGCCTGTCAGGAGGGGAGGGGGAGGGGTTGTGAGTCACGGGATCCGGGAATGGAGGACTCAGGCTGAGCCACAGCAGGGCTGGGCTGGGGGCCACCAGCCAGGGCCCCAAGGTCTCCTGTGCAGGGCGGGCAGGAGGGGCAGGAGGAAGCAGGGCCTGGCAGGGCCTCTCTGACCCTGCCAGAGCCTGTGCCCAGCCCACACTGACTCAGATGGCAGGTGGAGGTGTGGGCAAGCTGGGGGCTGGAGGGCCCCAGAACTCAGTGCTAATTCGGGGCGTGGTGAGGGGTGAGGGTTGCAGGAGCAGGGACAGTCTGTGCTGTTTCAGGGCAGCCAAGCCTGTGGGTGCCCTGGATCCCTGTGTGTCTCCCTGCCCCGCCCCTTACCCCAAACCTACCCACCCCCACCCCTCACCCCTGACCTGCACTCTGCCCTTGTCCCCCAGCCTGACCTCAGAGTCATCAACCTGCACAGCAGCGGCATCTCAGCAGAGTGTCTTCCCTTAAGCTGGCCGGTGAAGCAGGCTCGGGAAATGGAGAGCTACGCCACCATCTGACTGTTTTATTTGGAAGTAGGCGTTTCCACTGGTGTTTCTATTTACATGTAGTGTGCCATGGTTGCTTTTAAGTGAGCAAGTATTTTTGAAAATGTCTGATTTAGTTAGAATGTTGACAGATATATAAGTCCAGACATGTAAACATGCTTTCCGGAGTCCTGAGTGATTTTTTTTTCTAAATTAACCATTTTGTTAAGGGGCTCTACAAATCTTATAACAATCCATCATTCAATGGTGTTAATCACACTTGTACATATGTTTCCATCAACATTTTCAAAACAATTTATTTCTACTTGAGACCTGTATCAGCTCCTCTTTTCCCCCTCCGTCACCCACCCTCCCACTCTCATGAAACCTTGATCAATTATATATTATTATTGTTATTTCATGTCTCACACTGTCCAATGCCTCTCTTCACCCACCTTTTTGTTATTCATCACTCAAGGGGGGAGCGGGCTGTATATCCAACCCGTGATGGGTTTCCCCTTTGTCCCCACTGAGTGATTTTTTAAATTAAAATAATTTTATTGGGGCTCATACAGCTCTTATCACAATCCAGACATCCATCCATATGTCAAGCATATTTGTACATATGTTGTCATTATCATTTTCAAAACATTTCCTTTCTTCTTGATCCCTTGGTATCAGTTCATTCACCACCACCCCTCCCTCCCTCCCTCATGAACTCTTGATAATGTATAAATTTTTTTTCATGTCTTACACCAACTGCTGTCTCCCTTCACTCACTTTTCTGTTGTCCGCCCTCTGGGAGGAGGTTATATGTAAATCATTGTGATCGGTTCCCCCTTTCTCCCCCCACCATCCCCTTCCCCTCCTGATATTGCTACTTTCATTATTGGTCCTGAGGGATTTATCTGTCCTGATTCCCCGTGTTTCTAGCTCTTATCTGTACCCATGCACATGGTCTGGTCTAGACAGATTTGTAAAGTAGAATTGGGGTTATGATAGGGCAGGGGGGCGGGGAGGACTGGGAGGAAGCATTAGAGAACTAGAGGAAAGTTGTGTGTTTATTGATGCTATACTGCGCCCTGGCTGAATTGTCTCTTCCTTGTGACCCTTCTGGAAGGGGATGTCCAATTATCTTCAGATGGGCTTGTGTCTCTACTCTGCACTCCACCTAGTTCACATTGATATGATTTTTTTGTTTGTTTTGGGTCTTTGATGCCTGATCCCATCGACACTTCATGATCACACAGGTTGGTGTGCTTCTTCCATGTGGGCTTTGTTGCTTCCCTGCTAGATGACCATTTGTTTAACTTCCAAGCCTTTTAGACCCCAAACACTAAGTCTTTTTATAGCTGGGTACCTTCTACTTTCTTCACCACGTTTGTTTATGCACCCATTTTGTCTTCAGCGATTGTGTTGGGATAGGTGAGCATCTTGTGTTTTGGTAGGCCTTGTGTAGAATACCAAAGTACATGTGCCACCTTAATACTCAATATATAAATATATGTACACTGACCTATATACCTATTGTTATAAATGAATAATTTTACAGATAGCCTTAATTGTAACCAGGATTACTCTGCCCTCCTGGGACAGTTAATGTAACTCTGGTCCCTCAACCCTTGCAGCTCTGTGCCAATAGCGTGAGTGTGAGCAAGCGAGCAGGCCGGTCATTGCCTTTACTTCATCAACATTTGGGGTTTAGACTTTTCTTTCTGTCAGCTGGGCGCTGTGCGGGGTCTCCGGCCTCACAAACCACTACAAAGGCGGGCAGTGCTGGGGCTGCTGCTCCCAGGTGCTGCCAAGCCGGTTCCGAGTCAGCAACCACATGCGCACCTCCAGGTCCTGCACCAGCCTCCCGGGGGCACCTTTGAGCCCCTGCACCCGGTCATCTCCTTAAGGGCCTTCCTCTCTTTCGCTGACCTTCCACTTTACCCAGCACGATGGCCTTCTCCAGGGACTGGTCCCCAGATGACATGTCCAAAGTATGTGAGTGAGCTTTCACCATCCTTACTCCTAAGGAGCATGCTGGCCGTAATCCTCCAAGTCACGTCTGTCCGTCTTCTTACTAGCCCGCAGTATTTTCCATATTCCTCACCAACCCCCTCATTCAAAGGACCGCTCCTTAGTCGCTGTCAGCTTTCACATGCATGTGCAGGAGCGGCACACACTCTGGCTTGAGTCAGGCGTACCTCAGCCCTCAGAGTGACATCTTTGCTCCTGAACACTTCGAAGAAGACTTGCCCGTGCAATGCGCCATTTGAGCTCCCGGCTGCTGCACCCACGAACACTGATCACTGCAATCCTTCCCAGCGTCACTCTCTTCTGCATTGACCGTGTTGTCTGTCAGTCCAGCTGTGAGGATCTGGGTGCCCTTGATGCTGAGGCGCGGTCCACACTGGGGGCGGTGGTCTCTGGTCTTTCCTCAGAAGGAATTCAAGTTCCTCCTCACTAGCAGCAGACAGTGTTTCTTATTTCATTAGCTAAATTAATATTAATCTGCAATCATACTTAGTTACTTTTCTCGGCTCTCTCCACCTTTCTCCATAATTAAACCTCCATCTCATCATAGGCAATGTTCAGTGCACAGGTCCCCTGTTGTCTTAATTAGCTGAGCTGGTTTCTCTAACATAGGACGGTCCCTGCAAAGAGCTGTAGTCTCCTAAGGGAGTTACAGTCAGGCTGGTCAGGGCAACAGTGAGTCTGGTCTGGTTTGATTTTATACTAGAGGTAAGAATCCCATTAGGGCATGGGTTTCCTTTGTTGCATTAATGAGGCCGGATTCGTGTAGGGTGTGCAATTTTTAAATGAATTTCCTTTGAGATACGGAATAACAGATCAAGCAAGCTACAAGCAAGCACAGATAGGGGAACATAGCTGCCCCAATAGGCTCAGGCTGCGAAGAGAAACGGACCTCCCCCAGAGCTTCCTGAGTGAGGGCCTTGCCTGAGAGCCGGAGTAGGGATTTCTGATTCCGCCCCTCCTGAACTGTGTGTGTCAGCTCGAACAGCAGGAGAGAGCTGAGCGCAGGGAGGGGAAATGTTTTTGTTCCCGAGCAATGGGTTGACTAAGTAGCAACCACAGAAACTCACACCGATCCCACCACACAGCGACACGATGCCCCATGGCACCAGACACTGCCTGGACCTGCACTTTCGTCACTGCCCGTGTGCTTGAGTCTCTTGCTGAAGCCGCTGTGTCAGTCCATCTCATCCAGGGCCCTCTCCATCACTGCCTGCACTTCGGTCCTTTTCCAGACTCTGGTCCCTCCAGATAACAGGTCCGGGACGAGAGCAGACTGCAGCCTGGCTGCTAAGGAGCATTTGGCTTTGCTGAAGACGTTGTTCAAGACAGATCTGCTGGTTCTGTTGGCTGCGCATTCTTCACCTGCACCTTAACACAAACGCATAGATTCTTCCGTCTTCCTCATTCAGTGTCCAACTTCCACAGGCACTTGAGACGATTGAAAAGACCATGGCTTGGGCCAGGTGCACTTTAGCCTGCCTCTGGGTGCTCTACAGAGGTCTTGTGCAGCAGATTCACCCAGCGCAACCCATCATTACAGCTACTGACTGCGGCTTCCAGGAGCACCGGCCGTCAACCTAAGCGAGACAAAATACTTAACAGCTGCAAAGTTTCTCCATTGATCTTGATGTTACTCACTAGTTCATTTGTGAGGATTGTCTTCCTTTCACTCAGTTGTAATCCACACCGAAGGCTACAATCCTTGAACTTCATCAGCAAGTGCTTCAAGTCCTCCTCTCTGGCAAGCCAGTGTGTCATTTGCATACGGCAGGCGGTTAATAAGCCTTCCTCCCATCCTGATGCGGCACTCTTCATCAAAGCCAGCTTCTCAGATGGTTGGCTCAGGATTCGGATTGAATACATTCGGTGAGAGGATACCACCCTGACCCACACCCTGACCTGGGCTGGGATGATTTCCCCAGGGCGCCAGCCATGCCTGATGAACCCCGCTCCCCCCAGTGCCCTGTGAGTGTCCGTGCTGGACGGCGGTCCCAGGATTTGGTGGTGAAAGAAACAAGGACGCAGGCCCTGCCCGCCGTCGCCCTTGGCTGGTCCGGCGGTGTCCTGCGCGGTCCGAGAAGGACGGATGCCACCGAGAGTACGATTAACTCATCTCGTGCCACAAAGGGAGGGGTTGCTTTCTTACCTACCATTCACTTAGTGCTGGTGGAGCCCCTGCAACAGCCTCCTCCCCCCAAAGAACCCCCAAACCGACTGCTGTGAGCCCATTCTGACTGGTGTGTGCCCGAGTCCTGCCGCATAGGAGGCGTGTGCCCGCCAGTGTAGAGACACCCAGACCTCCAGGCTTTGCTCCTGCAGCGCTGCGGAGGGGGGGGGGCACGTGCAAACCCACAGTGCAGCGGAGCGCAAGCTGGCAAGCTGTGGAGGGGCTGTAGAGCGACAGAGGAGCCGGATCTGTGGGGGCAGGTGAGGGTTGGGCAGCAGTTGCTGAGTGGCCATACGATGGTCGGCCTGGGCTTCTCTTCCCGTGTCGAATGTTCCAGACAATTAGTGTGCACTGAGGCTCCCTGCTGTGGTCAGGTGTCCTGGAGTGGACCGACGCACAGTGACTCACGCGCCAGAGAGCGGGATGCAGCCAGGCCTGCGACCACCACGCCCATCCGCCTGCTTGGGGGGGGGGCTTCATTTCAGCAGAGAGGAGGGCCGTTGGGGCTCAGAGTGTGCCTCCCCCTGGAGGGGCTGAGGACAGCCACCTGACTGTGGAGGCGAGTTTGCAGGGAGCCCCTCTTAAGCATCTGAAGGGATCAGTATGGGGCGCGTCTCTCCCAGGCCCCACCCACACCTGGACAGGAAACTCCTGTCCTCCAGACCCTCAGGGGACATATGCCGTGTTTTGGTCACCAGGTGGCTGTGCTGTGTGACAGCAGCCACGAGACCGTGCAGGGTCACCCAGAGCCAGTGAGGCGGGATGGGGCTTCTGGATTTCAACTTCTCAAAGGATCCTGGTGCTACTCTGGGCCAGGGAGGTGGAGAGAAGGGCCGGCCTGTGGAACACTCATGGAGAGATTGAGGGTGAGTTTTGAGACATGGAGGAGCTGGGCTGTCCCAGGATGGAAGGGAGGTGACAAGCAGGATGGGACTATCTCAGAACTAGACCCCAGAGGTGTTCTCTGAGAGTGGCTGCTAAGTGAGTCACCAGCTGTGTCCTCATTGGGCCTCTGGGCCCCCTCAGGAACACGGGGACCATCACGTCCCACCAGAGAGCAAGATAGTGCAGGTCTGGTTTAGGGTCACAGGCAGGGAGTCAGGCAGGAAGAAGGAGGTGTGGTAGTTATGTATTCTGTTGTCAATTCGAGACTGAAGAGTGAAGGGGTGGAGCTTAACCTGTCAATCAGGTCGCAGCTTGATGACCTCATGTGGAGGCTGCAAGGAGATAAATAGCTCACTGGAGGAGGGACTCATGCTCACTCCCTGGAAGACACTGCAGCAGACAAGACACATGCAGCTACGCTAGAGCCCTGGAGCTGAAGGAGCCACGTGGAGACTGTTGCCGGCACTGAGATGCTCACACACCACAAGACTCCCCATCCTCTGGCCTGTGATCTTCCTGCACTCAGTGTCACTGTATGTGTTTCTTTGAGTCTGAAGAGGACTTTAGAGATTGGTATTGGACTTGTGGGCTAATATTGGACTTCAGGACTTGATCTGGACTGGGCTGGGCTGTTCTCTTAATATTCAAGTACTCTTTATATAAAGCTCTTTCTAATACACATATGTCTATGAATTTGTGTCACTAGTCTACCCAGACTAGCACAGATGGTCACAAGGGGCACAGAGAGCGAAGCTCTGCTCTGTGGAGTAGGATGCAGATGGCTCTGGAGTCAGGAAGTCAGAGCCCACCTGGCTTCAGACGGTCAGAAGAAGTGAGCTGCCCCTTGATGACCACAGAGGGTCTGGCCCAGCTGCCAGCACTCTGGCCTAGGGGTCCTGCCCTCAGATCGGATGTGGAGCAGGTTGGAGCTCAGAACCTTTTCTCTCTCTGAAGCACACTCATCAGTCTGTCCGAGGGGGTGAGCAGGCTGGCTGGCAAGTGCCCGGGACTATGTCCTTCACGGTGTCAATGACAAGTCCATGACCCGATGTAACCACGTCGTGTCCACCTGAGCCTCGACACCGGTGGTTAAAGAGCAAAGTTGCCACCTAGAGGACTAAGGTGTGCCCGACCCAAGCCAAGGTATTTTCCATCGCCTCCTGTGCACGTGACCCGATGAAGGAAGCCTGAAGAAGAATCCATGCTGGGGGAGAGGATTGGCTAGCTAACAGGATCCTCTGTCTTGGAACAAGTCCGGCCAGAGTGCTCCTTGGAGATGAGGATGGAAGACTTCCTTTTACATACTTTGGACACATTATCAGGAGATCAGTCCCTGGAGAAGGAAGGACATCATGCTTGGTCAAGTGGAGGGGCAGCCAGAAAAAAAGAGGAAGGCCTTTAGTTAGGTGGACGGACACAGTGGCTGCAACAATGGCTCTGGGGGAGAAGCGAGGTGAGGACGTGCAGGGCCGGTCAGCTCTTTGCTCTGTTGTGCATGGGGGCGCTGTGGGTCTGAACTGACCCAACGGCCCCTAACAATGACCACATGTGCCTGCAAAAGCCAGACCGTGAATAAGAAAGGATGGACACATTCGCGTGATAATGCTCCTGAAGAATGTTGACATTACCTCGGACCACTAGGGGAATCGGAGCCCTGGTGGCCCAGTGGGTTAAGCACTGGCTGCTGACGGCAAGGCCAGCGGATGGAACCCACCAGGGAGCTCTAAGGAGGCAGAGGAGGCTGTGCGTTGTAAACAGTTACAGCTCAGACACCCTGGGGGACACTTCTACTCTGTGCTGCGAGGTCCGTGTGGAATCTGCTAGATGGGGCGGGTTGAGTTTGAACTGCCCAGAAGAACAAACCAACCTGTCTTGGAAGGAATGTTCTTAGAAGCGCGAATGACTTCAGACTTTGGACGTGTTATTTGGAGAGACCATGCTTGCTAGGGTAGAGGACTGGTGGAAAGAAGAAGGCCCTCGACCACATGAGTTAACTCGGTGGCTGCGTCGTGGACGGAAACATCGCAACAGTTGTGAGAGGGCACAGGACAGGGCAGTTTTGTTCTGTGGTTCACAGGGTTGCTATGGGTTAGGATTAACTTGGCAGGCCCTAACACCACCACGACCATGTCCACCACCATCACCACTTCCACTGCCACCACCACCTCTACCACCACCACCACAACCACCATCATCGCCGCCATCGCCACCACCTCTGCCACCTCCACCACCACCACCATGTCCACCTCCACCACCTCTACACCACCACCTCCACCTCCACCTCCACCACCATGTCCACCTCCACCACCTCTACACCACCACCTCCACCTCCACCACCATGTCCACCTCCACCACCTCTACACCACCACCTCCACCTCCACCTCCACCACCATGTCCACCTCCACCGCCTCTACACCACCACCTGCACCTCCACCTCCATCTCCACCACCTCCACCACCATGTCCACTTCCACCACCTCTACACCACCACCTGCACCTCCACCTCCACCACCTCCACCACCTCCACCACCATGTCCACTTCCACCACCTCTACACCACCACCTCCACCACCACCTCCATCACCACCACCACCACCACCACCACCACCACCATGTCCACCTCCACCACCTCTACACCACCACCTCCACCACCACCACCACCACCACCACCACCTCCACCACCACCACCATGTCCACTTCCACCACCTCCACCACCACTACCACCACCATCCCCACCTCCACCTCCTGCTGCCCTTTTGGGAGTGATTTGTCTGTCATTTTAGGGAGGCCAGAAAAATAGGGTGGGAAGGCGGCAGACCTCATCCAGTCCTGCCTGGGGCACACTCCTGGGAACTGGAGCCTGAGTCAAGATGGTGTGGGCTTACCGATCCATCAAGTCTCCACCTCCTGCACCTCCACCAAAGGCCCAAACACACCACCACCCATTCCCACTCACAGAGCTCCCGTTAGATGGAGCAGGGCTGGTCCCGAGGGTCCCACAGCTGCAGAAGCACACCGCCACATCTTCTTCCACGGAGGATTGGTGGGCTAGGGCCTGCTGAGCAGCAGCCACATGCTTAACCCAGGGCACCACCAGAGACCCTTCAGTCGCTGCCTTCCCCACCCCCTCCCCACCTATCAGGAACTTTGCTAAGGAGACCAGGAGACAGCCAGCCAAGAGCCTCTGCAGGGTGGGCTGGGTCTGTGCCCAGGCAGGTGCGACGAGATACCAAGCACCTGAACTTGGGCTGCGTCACACCATTATACAGGCCCAGACGGCCCGTCCCTCTCCTCCATTGTAGCTGGTTCTCACCCTGGCACCTCCTTTGTCCAGAGCAGAATGGGGACTCCTGCACTCACAAAGCTCGCCTGGCAGCTAGTCACCAAGGCCGCCATGGCCTGTCTCCTGCCCACACTTGGGATTTGCTCAGGCTGAGCCCCGTCTATTCAAATGGGGACATCACCGGCTTGTTGCCAGCTATGACTGAGATGACTCCGCCGCCAGCCTGTTCAGTTTGCAGGTCATGCTGGTGCTTCCCTGGCTACGCGAGCTGCCAGTTTCAGAACCGGGGCCGAGGGGGCACTGGCGTTTCTGTTTACCTCTGTGTCCTCATGTGTGATGCATGGGCCTTTATCTCACAAGGGGCAGGCACAGTGATTTACCGAGCTCAAACCTGACATGCCCATGATGAATTGCAGGCGAGACATGCCCGGAGTGGCGGCAAACCAGGGTGATGCAGTAGCTCAATGTCACAGGGTCAGCCCTGGGGAACGCAGTTGGAATTCCAGCCTCATCAGAGCGGATGGTTTTAATCTGGCCCAAATATTTTATAAATCACTGCACATTGTTTTCACCTTCAGCCCTGTGTGTGCCAGTTATGAAACCAGGAGTAAAGGATTGAAGAGAAAACCATTTGTTAAGCTGCCAATCCACGTCCCCCAGATGAAATGACGGCAGTAGCTGGCATGAGGAAGGCAGTGTCTGCGGGTTGGATGGCCCGTCTTTCCTCTGCTACTTTGATCCTTGACCATGCTGAGTGGCCAGGCCCTCTGCCGGGCGCCACCTGTGACGAGCAGGGAAACTAGTGGCATGGAGCGCGATGCTGGAGTCAAAAGCCCCCAAACCCAACACTGGCCAGCCTGGACCCTTGCTTGTCAGTTAACCCTCTTGGCAAGGAGCACGCTTGCTGCTCCTCTCCGCCCCGAACGATCGAGGAACCCAGCCCTGTGCTTCCAGCTCGGAAGGGCCCAGCAGAGCCCTGTGTGTCCAAATCAACAGCATATTGAGGAAAACCGCTTCTCCTTTCAGAAACAAGCGATCATCACTCACACTGGAGGGAAGGTGGGAAGAACATTGTGGCAGTTACATAATCGCTCGTCAACTTGCAGAGGGGAAGAGTCTAGCCTATCAATCATGTCACAGCTTGATGACCTCATTTGGAGGTACCAAGGAGATAAATAGACTCTCTGCCTCACTCTCTGCAAGATGTTCATGTTGACCAGCCACATGGAGCTATGCTGATGCAGCCAGAGCCCTGCTGCTGGAGGAGCCACGTGGAGACCATGCCAGCGCTGAGGTGTTTCCATCGCCACTGGATCCATAAGACTTTCCACACACTGGCCTGTGATCTTCCTGCATTCGGCATCATTGCATGTGTTGCATAACTCTGAAGAGGAATTTATGAACTAGTATTGGACATATGGGCTAATATCAGACTTATGGACTCGATCTGGACTGGACTGGGATGTTTTCTTAATATGTAATTGCTCTTTGATATAAAGTTTTCTCTTACACACATGAGTGTCTATGAATTTGTTTCTCTACTCAACCCAGACTACATAAACATCAATAACCAATCATTGGCTTTACCTCCTGTCCAAGTCATCTTGTCTCCTGCAATGGACTAAATGACTCAGTCTAGAGAGGTGGCACTTCTCCCTGACCCCTCACTTAGCGAACAGCCTGCCCTGCCAAGTGACCAGCACCCCACCCACACCAGGCCAGAAGTCCCTGCCAACCCTGACCTCCAAGACCTTGAACTCCATGGTGTGCTGATGATCGGACCCAGCCGACCCCAGTATCAAGGTTCCCAAGCTCGGCTGCCTCCCTCGGGGGCCCAGGAGAGGCTTCAAAGAGCTTCTTGGCCTCCCACGGGACCAGCGAGGGCAGCAACTGCGGGTGCTTTGCCCTGGTGGTGCTGTCAGGTCAATATTAGGCTGCTAACTGCGAGGTGGGCCTTCAGCCGGCCCACTGGAGAAAGACGAGGTGCTCTGCTCTTGTAAAGATGTATATCCTGCAAGACCCATACAGGGTCTCTATGAGCTGGAATTGACTCAGTGGTTGGTTGGTGGTGGGTTTCACACAGGAAGGGTTCGTTGCTGTTGTTGTTGTTAGGTGCTACTGAATCGGTTCTGACTCGCAGCGACCCTACGTACAACAGGAAGAAACACTGCCCGGGCCGGTGCTGTCTCACCATTGTTCCAATGTTTGAGGTCTTTGTTTAACTCTCTGTGTCGATCCCTCATGTAGAGGCCTTCCTCTTTGCATTGCCTTCTGTTTTATTAAGCATGATGTCCTTCTCCCAGGACTGCTCTCCCCTGAGCACATGCCCAAAGTAGGTGTGATGAATCTGCCGTCGTTGCCTCCAAGGAGCATTCTGGCTGTACTTCTTCCAAGACAGATCTGTTTGTTCTTTCAGCAGTTCATGGGGCTTTCAATATCCTTCGCCAGTGCCATCATCCAAGTGCATCTATTCCTCGTCAGTCTTCCTTATTCAGTGCCCAACTTTCACATGCACACGAGGCCATTGAAAATGCCATGACTTGGGTCAGCACACCTTAGTCCTCAAAGAGACATCCTTGAGGATCGATATTCATGACTGTGGACCCAAGCAAGGTGAAATCCTTGACCACATCAATTTTTCCTCAGTGTATCACGATGCTACCTATTGGTCCAGTTGAGAGGATTTGGGTTTTCTTTACATTGAGTCATGCATGATACATATTGAAAGCTGTAGTTCTTGATCTTCATCAGCAAGTGCTTCAAGACGCCTCGATTTCAGCGAGCAAGGTTATATTATCTGCAGATCTCAGGTGGTTCATATTTCCTCCTCCAATCCTGATGCAACATTCTTTTCATCTAGTGTGGCTTCTCTGATGATTTGCTCAGCATACAGATTGAACAAGGATGGTGAGAGGATACAACCCTGATGCAAGCTTTTCTTGATTTTTAACCATGCAATATTCCCTTGTTCTGGTCACACAACGGCCTCCCGATGCACGTATGCAGTCCCCATGAGCACAGTGAGGTGTTCTGGAATTCCAGGTCTTCTCAAGACCATCCATGGCTCGTTATTGTCCACACAGTTGGATGCCTTTGCACAGTCGGTGAAACACAGCCATTCTGGCACGCTCTGCTTTCAACCAAGATCCGGCTGACACCAGCCACGCTATCCTTGGTTCCACTTCCCCATCTTAATCCAGCCTGGATTTCTGATAGCTCCCTAACAATGCATTGATGCAACCATTGTTGAATGGTCATCCATAAGATCTTACTGTTATATGATAGTGGTAATATTTTTTATAATCTTCATACTGTAGTGTCTTCTTTCTTCGGAATGGGTACAAATATGGGTCTCTCCCAATCAGTTGACCAAGTACCTGTCCCCCAGGTTTCCTGGCACAGATGGAAGGATGCCTCCAGTGCTTGTTCCGCTTGTTGAAACATGTCCATTGGTGTTCCATCAATTCCCGGAGCCTTGTTCCTCACCAATGCCTTCAGGGCAGCTTGGACGTCTTCCTTTAGTACCATTGGTTTTGGACCACACGCTGCCATGTGAAAGGGAGGTGTCTGCTATGGAGCAAGAGTAAGTGACACACAGGTGGCATTTCTTCTGATCTGTATCTACGTGGCCTTTGCCCATTTTCACTTGTGGTGGCTGGACAGTGTGCCGGGGGTGAGTGGGCAAATGTACCAAAGCTTTGCCTTGCCAGCTCCTGCTTTCTTCTCTGTTCCTTTGTGCTGGTACGTGGGGGTGCCAGGGACACAGGGAGATGCACTTCCATCTCAAAACACGACTGTGCTTGGTTCCAGGAAATATTCGAAGAGGCTTTTCCACAGGCACAGACTGGGAGTATCGGATTAAACACAGCCGATCTCAGTCCATTTCAGCTCACAACCACCCAGGACGCCCATTCTTATGCACTCCGTTTCATTTCTGATGACTCCCAGTTTTCCTAGGTCCACGCTACTCCCATGAGGAATGGCTGTTTCCAGTTGCTTCTTCTCATTTTGAGTGATGCCCCGCCAGGAAGTAGAGGTCCTGGAAGCTGGGCGCCATCCTCATCCTTAGGGGTATTTCTACATTGAGGAGGCAGCTCTTCCTTGGGTGCATTTTGCCTGCCCTCCAACTTCAGGGCCTCCTCTTCTGGCACTGTGTCAGACCGTGGTCCTCTGCCACCCATGAGTTTCTTGTAAGTGGACAGTCTAGTCCTTCTGCGTAGTCTGTGCTTTTTCTAGAAACTCCACCGACCCTATTCACTTTGGGCGAGCCGGCTAGTATTTGAAATACAGGTCGCATAATTCCAACATCACAGCACAAGAAGTCCACCACTGAACGACCGTGACAGACAAGGCATGGGTACCCACCGTGCTCTGGAAAGATGGAACATGATTCACACTGGTGTCTGTCTCACACCCTTCCTTCTCTGTGCACGGTGACTGTGCAGAGCCACCCTCTGCTTATTCACCTCAATGTTGATCCAGGAGACCAGGCCTGGTCCTCCAGCCACCCTCGATGACTGCCGCTCGGATTCCTTGGGCAGATCCACTGGCCACCAGCAGGAGGATACTGTGGACACTCCTTTTCCCCACTTCCTACTGTCCCCCACACTCTACTGTCCCCCACATCCTACTGTCCCCCACACTGGGACTCATCTGATCTTTGGTGGTCTGCCACTGCTTGAATGACACCATCTCTGTGGCAGTGGCAGACCACCATCTCCTGTCAATCAGTGGAGGAGTCTAGTCTGTCAATCAGGTCATAGCCAATGAGGCCTCTGCGTGGACATGGCCTTCTCCTGAGGATTCTGGGAACTCCCGTCTTCCTCTCTGGAGGTGAGACACACACTCTCTCTGCCTTCCCTTTCCTGCTATTGAGACATTTAGAGAATTGGTGGAGAGCCCCTGCCATTGAGATACTTCCACTGCCACTGGATCCACAAGACCTTCTACCCACCGGCCTGTGATCTTCCTGCATTTGACATCATTGCATGTGCTCTGAGAGTCTGAAGAGGAGTTACAGACGACTATCGGACATCTTGGCTCATAGCAGACGTATGGACTTGATCTGGGCTGGGCTGGGCTGTTTTCTCAATATGCAATTGCTCTTTGAGATAAAGCTCTTTCTTACACACATAGGAGTGTCTTTGGATTTGCTTCTCTAGTCTACCTGGACTCACACAACCTCCTTTCCTCTACAATGGCCCCATTAGAACGGTGCGTCCTGTTTGTGGTGGCTGCCCCAGGTTTGGTGCCATGCTGTCACTTGGAGCATCTGTTGGAGGCTAAGCCTTCCTCTCAGTGAAATCGCAAAGGGTGAGGGAATTCTCTCAGTACCCACACATGATAGGCTCTGCGGCCACCCCTACTATCTTAAACAATTTTGATGGTAAAACCACATGAATTGTCCCCCTTCAGAACCTGCTCAGAGTGACCAAGAGGCATTTAGTAAAATGGACAGTCAGCGCAACAGGGGAAGACTGTCCAGGGAAGATCACCTGGATGGACAGAGCAGATGCACATGGGATCAAGCCCAGCAAGGACTGGGAGGATGGAGCAGGGACTGTGCGGATGGAGGGAGGACTGAGGGGATGGAGGAGGGGCTGTGAGGATGGAGGGAGGACTGTGCGGATGGAGGGAGGACTGAGAGAATGGAGGGAGGATGGAGAGGATGGAGGGAGGACTGTGAGGATGGAGGGAGGACTGTGCGGATGGAGGGAGGACTGAGAGAATGGAGGGAGGATGGAGAGGATGGAGGGAGGACTGTGAGGATGGAGGGAGGATGGAGAGAATGGAGGGAGGATGGAGAGGATGGAGGGAGGACTGGGAGAATGGAGCAGGGCTGGGCCCTGTTTTCATCTGTTGCATCTGGGGGTTTCTAAGAGTCAGAACTGAGGGTGCCTGTTAGGCCGGCTTGACTAGAGGAACAAATCCAGTGATATATAGAGGTTTATGTCAAGAAGGTATTATATCTCAAGACAGCCTCCCAGCCCAGTTGAACTCAAGTCTGACACTAGTCCATAGGCCTCTCTTGAGACTCACAGAGTCACGTGCATGGTGTAGAATGCAGGAAGAACACAAGCCTGTGGGTTCAAAGTCACGTGGACCCCAGGTCCATGGAAGAATGGCAGGGCTCTGGCAGCTCTCAGGTGGCAGCAGGCAGGGAGGTGAAGGCAGGGAGAGAAGGTTCCAGGACCCTTCTTATGAGAAGGTCATATGACCTGACTAACAGGTTGGAAACCACCCCTACATATTCATATGAGGGAGTATCCCCCCAAAATGGAAAAAAGAAGTTCCCTGTAGTATGTATTTTTCCCACTATGCGAACATTGAACAACTTGCTCTGAGTTAGTGCACCTAGTGGCATCGTCTGGGAAGGTTCTCTCTTGTCACAGAGAATTTTTTTGTCCAAGAAGTTTTGCTCGAACCTCATTTTTGAGATTGCCAATTTAAGAAAACAGCATGTGGAAGTGAAATTTTGTTTTCTGCTTGGGAAAAATGACACAGAAACTGTTGAGATGTTGAACACAGCTTACAAGGACAGCGCTATGGGAGAAACTCAAGTGTACGAATGGTTTTCTCATTTCAAAAAAGGTGAAATGCCCATTGGTGACAAACCTCATTCTGGGCATCTGTCAATTTCCCAAATGGACAAAAATGTTGACTGGTAGTACATCTGAAGTTTGTTTCACTGGGTCAGACTGCTAATCAAGTTTTCTACTTAGCAGTTCTGAAAAGATTGCATAACAGTATATGACAAAAAAAAGGCCAGATTTGTGGCAGACTAGTGACTGGTTTGACACCACAACAATGCACTTACTCACACACCATCTCAGTGTACCCGTTTTGGGCAAAAAACAAATAAACAAACAAAAACCCAGCATGCTTCTCTTTGCCCAAGCACCTTATTCACCTGACCTCCCTCCACACGACTCCTTGTTTCCACGAATGCGGAGGGACGTGAAGGACAGCAATCTGACAGCACAGAACAGGTGAAGGAGAAACGAGGGAAGGTGCCGTCTGTCATCCAAACAGGTGAGTTTGGAAAATGTTTCCAAGAATGGAATCACAGATTTGACAAATGTATTCCATTTAATAGAGAGTGCTTTGAAGAGGATAAGGTTGTTTTGTAAAAAAAATTAAAATACATAGCTTTTGGGGGAAATTTTCATTTTTTGTGGGGCACCCCTCGTATATCCAGTTGACATAGAACTTAAGAAGAGCATCACCTGCAGCTTGCTGGAATGGGGTGCTGCTCGTCAGTGCAGCACGAGACAGATGGCAGTTGTTGCTGTTGTTGCTGATGTTGCTGTCGATGTTGTTGTTGTTGTTAGCTGCTGTCAAGTTGGCTCTGGCCCATGGAAACCTTCTGTGTCACGCTTCTCAGTTGGTCCAGCACCAGCTGCCCGATTCTTGGTGTCTTTGAATCCATTGTTGTGGCCACTGTACCTGCCATCTCCTGGAGAGTCTTCTTCATGTCCTCTGACTCTCTGCCTCCCAACAAGATGCCCTTTTCTAGCCACTGGTCCTTCCTGATGAAGTGTCCAAAGCTCTCCAGAAGCTTGCTTCGAAGGAGCTCCCAACACAGACTGTCCATTCCTCTGACCTTGCCCAATGCATCCGATAGTCTTACAATGCAGCAGCGCCTGGGCCATCAGGAGATGCTTGTGCACCTGTTCGGCAGACATTCTAAGTTGTCTGCTGCATCACAACTTGATGAGAGCAGAGCCAGAGGCTGTGTCTCTATGAGGTGGCTTGGGCTTTCTTTACTGAGAGCCCTCAGTGACGGGGTCTTCATCACGGCAGCCCACCCCTCAGCCTCATGCCTCGGCCCCCACGTTGCCTGGTCTGTGTGACTTGCCAGCTGGATTGACTGGATTTCTGGGTGCAAAAACTGGGGGGCCAGGGACCCACGCCTACCACGGATCTCCTGGGCATGGCGGAAGGACCTGTCTGCCGCTCCCTGTTGAGGCAAAGTGAATGTCCTTATTACTGTCAGGTGGAAGGTAAGTGCCCGGAGGAGGCAGGGTGCGTCCGGACCTGAAATCTGCCATGTGCTCCGTGGCCCTGGGCTAAGATACTGGCCTCCACGTGCCCAGACTTGCCTGTCCAAACCAGAGGAACGGCACCCACTTCAAGGTCCTTGGCAGGCGGGGTAGATACTCCAGAAGCCCTCGGAACAGTGCCTGGCACAGAGCCTTGCTTGTGCCACAATGATGGTATCCAAGTAGCAACTGGGAATTTTGCCAGTTCTCCACGGGGGTCAACATTTGGGGCCTGGCCAGCCTCGGCTTCTCAGAGCCTCTCAGAGTCCTTTCTGAGGGACTCTCAGAGTCCTCTCCCTCCAGGAAGAGCCCAGTGCTGAAAGGGGAGTCTGGCTCGACCGGCTCTCCTTGGGTCTACTTCTTTTGGACTGATACGTACGAGGGGCCCTCAGAAAGTTCGTGAAGGAATTCCATCATGTCCCAAGTCCATTTTCCATGGGTCTTTCATGCTCCACTTATATCTGCAACACAATTTGATGTTAATCCCCGCCCCCATACACACACTCCCAGATGATGGTGGGGTCTAAAAGGCCAGGGGTCTGCTCACTCGCCCCTCTGGGCAGGTGGGTGGGGGATGAAAGCAGTGAGTTAGACTATGTGGCTGTTCTGAGGCAATCCAACAGCCGTCGTTTCTAAGCCATTTCTAAACCAACACAATCCATGAACCATCATTTAACAAACCATCGTGGGAACCTGCCCCGGGGCAGGCCCCCTGACCTGTACCCCTTCTGTATCCCAGGCCTCTGTGGGGCTCTCCCCGCCCACATGGAATGAGCCAGTTTGGGATGACTGGCGCGGAGTCCTGGTGGGGTCTGAGTTGGATGTTGGACCTCGAACCCCCAGGTGGGATGTTCAAACCTACCAGCTTCTCCTTTGGAGAAAAATGAGACTGTCTGCTCCCATAAACCCTTAGAGCCTCGGAACCCCTGAGTGGAATCGACTTGCTGGCAGGCTCTCGGTCAGTGTGATGAGGCAGGCGATGCTGTGGGGTTTGAGCCAAGCTAGGAGAACATTGAGATGTCCCTGCCCTATCTTGATTCCCCAGGGGTTCTGGGCAAGCCAGTCAGCAAGTTGTGAGGACCGTCCAGCAGCGCTGGGCCAGGCCCTTGGGCAACAACTGAGGCCACCCACTTGCCGCTGCCATGAGCAAGACCCACTGTGGGAGTGTTTCCCTACCTTGGTCAATCTCACGAGGAACCCCAAGCCAGGGCCACCAGTGGAGCAGCTCCCGGATTCCCGAATCCCCTGTCCTATGAGACAGACCGGAGCTTCTGGCCACATTCAGCCACCTCATCTCAGGTGTATCCTACACAGCTTCAGGTGACACCCACAGGGCCAGGGCCTCCCCCTCTGGGTCCCACTGCCCTGCGGGATCGCCTGTTTCTGCTCTGTGAGTTTCTCCTCCACCTGAGTGCAGACATGCAGTGTCTCTTCGTGATGATGGGGAGACCAGGGAACGCCGGGCAGGCAGGCACCGCTTGATTGGAAAGAGGGCCTGAGCTCAAAGGCAGCCAGGTGTCAGAGGGCATGCTGCCGGTCGCTGCTTGTCTTCACAGAAGTTTGGCTTCAGGTATTCACAAATGTGTGAGAGAAAGGAAAAGCTGGGTCCCCGAGGCCCGGGAAGGCTGCAGCTGTTGTGTGAGGGGGGGGGGGTGTCTTGTTGTTACAGAGCAGCAGGTGTGAAGGCCCCTCGGTCTGCAGTACACGGAAGGGGAAGGAGCCCAGGAAGGACAGCCACCTGCTGGGTGGAGTCCAGCCATCCTGGAGGACGTTGGGACAGTCATGCGATGGGGTGCCCTGGGTGTCCTGGCACAGGTAGAATCGCTGTGGGCACTGGGCAGGGGCCCCAGGGCTGGGGGAGGGGAGCAGGGTGTCCCACTGAGGGCTCTGCCTGGGGCTGGAGAGGAGTCGCTTGGTCAATACAGCATTGTCGTGAGATCACAGAGTGCAAGGCCATCATCAGGCTTTCCTGGGGCTGGCGTCCCGCTCTGTCCCCCTAAGGCCCTCGCAGGAGCTCTGTCCCTCTCACCCCAGGTCCTTGCAGCAGCCGTGGGTCTCTCGTGAGGAGGGGGATGCCCTGCCACAGCCACTTGCTCTCCAGGGTCGGCCTGGAGATGCTGTACAAACGCAGGGCAGCCGCGGGAATGCGGGAAGGCCCTTCCTCCCCACAGTGCCCGGCTTCCAGCTTCCTGCAGCCTGTGTCCTGCCTGGGCCAGGACCACAGTCTCCCGAGGACCTTGCCAGATGGTGAGATGACAAGTCCCCCAGGAGACTGACCACAGTGACTGGCCCCGGGGCAGGGCCCATGCAGTGGCCGTCTGCTGTCACTTATGGTGACTGGCTGCCTTACTGGGCTGCTCTTGACCATGCCCCGGGAGGAGCCACATGCGCCGATGACAAAAGTCCAGTCCTGGCCATTGGACGCCATGAGTTTCTGGGAGTGCTGGGTCACTCAGTCCTGAAGGGCATGTCAGGTTGGGGGGTGAGGCAGGACACAACAGCAAGTCTAGGAGGGGTCTTCGTCGTCAGTGAAAGGTCAGCGGGAAGGCTTTGAAGCCAAAGGACAAGGCTGTCCCTGGTCAGAGACTGAGGAAGGAAACACATGGAGATCACTTTGCCCAGTCTCCTTAAGGAGAGGCCTCTGTCAGACCTGTGTTTAAAGACGGCTCCCACACTCCTGGGCTGCTGGAGGCCACAGAGGAGCTGGGCAGCAGGGAGAGGAGCTGGGCACCAAGGAGAGCCCCACCCCACCCCCACGAACTTCCCAGTTCCACCTACTGGCCATCCACCCACCGCCCACAGAGGGCAGTGATGAAAAGCAGGCCTGGAATTTGGGCTGCAGTTCCTGCCTGAGATAAGGGGCCTTATCTCCTGGGCGGCCAGGCTTCCTGTCCCTGTGGGGGCAGGCCATTGGCAGGGGGAGGGGCAGACGGCCAGGACCTCACAGGAGCAGATGTGAGTGGTAAGCTCCAGAGCAGCTCCTGGAGGCCGCCCCTGAGGAATCCTTCTCACCAGGAAATGTCTGCTGCCTTTCCTGATGCCAGCAGACACCTGCACCTGGGTGGCTCCTCACTGCCCTCGCAGGGGGCACTGGGGCCCAAGGGACAGGGTGGACAGAAGAATCCCACCACCTGGAGGTGCCCTTTGGTAAGGCTCCTGGTCTCACCGCTGTGGTTGCCATGCTGCAGACCCAGCAGGAGGCCAGGAACCACCCACACAGGACAACCTGTTCTAGCTTTCTAAGGCTCACGTTGAGCAGGGTGTAGTGGTGCCCACACAGCCTGGGAGCATCCAGTCTCTCTGAGTGTTCTGGGCCAGGGTTGGACAGTGTGACAGCAGCCAGGCTCTGGTGACCTCAGGTGCTCTGCCTCAGGGACCTCAAGCCTGCCACATGACCAGCTGTGGCCAGAGATGTCTGAGCAGCAGATAGCATATCCTTTCTATGTATGTTTCCAACTCTTTCTCTGCCTTCCCTTTCTCTGCACCAGAGATATTTTTGTAAAGGTGCTACTCTCATGGTTTACAACAACATAAAAGAGGCTCTGGCCCGCTTCACCGCTGCAAGTTCCCTCCCTGTCAAGACCTTTCCCTCATCTTCCCGGAAATGTTAGATGTCCTCACAACTCAGAAAGGTCTCAACAATGCCACTACCACACTCAACAATGTCACCATGACCATTCAACAATGTCACCTCAAATATTCAACAATGTCACCGTGACCACTCAGCAATGCCACCTGAATCACCATTCAGCAATGCTACCACAACAATTCAACAATGCCACCATGACCATTCTATAATGTCACCTCAAACACTCAACAATGCCACCATGACCACTCAATAGTGTCACCATGACCATTCAGCAATGCCACCACGACCATTCAACAATGAATGTCACCTCAAACACACAACAATGCCACCATGACCACTGAGGATTTCTCCACGTTCACTTTTTGGAGCAAACACTCCATCACTCCCACCCCCACCTCTGACCACTGCACCCCGACACATTCCTTTTTCATAGCTTCTGTCATGTCACACTTCGTTGTGGGTATGTCTGCTTGTGTATTGCTGTCTATGGCCCCCGCCCCCAGCACAAGATTTCTCCCAAAGAAGAAGATTCTTAAGAGCAAATGTTGCTTTGTGTCCATGTTGTTCTCAGGGTCTCCGCCATCTATTGGTCGTCTTAGTTTCGAATCCCCCATAAAAGCCCCCAAAATCAAGGCTGGGGTGTGAGGAGTGTCTCAGAGAGGTGGTCCTGAATGAAGCTTGGTAGATGAGGGGAGGGGGACAGGAAAGGCAAGGAGCCCCCAGGCGGGTGCTCTTGCACACCTAGGTTTCCACTGCCAGCATTGGGGCAGGCCTCCTGGGACCTGGAGATGCTGTTGGAGACCATGCCTCTGGGTCCCCTCGCTGTGGAGGGAGCAGAGCTGGGTGCGGCTGCTGTTAGGTGCTGTTGGGTTGTTGCATCTCCATGTGCAAGAGAAGGAAATAGCGCCCGTCTCGCAGCATCCTCCCCAGGTTCTTACGTGGGAGTCCACGAGGGCCTTCCTGTCTCACTGCCCTTCCCCTTTGCCAAGCTGGACGGCCTCTTCAGGACTGATCTTTCCCAATAGCACGTTCAGACACATGCGCCAAAGTATTGCCATCTGCCCTTCCTCCCGTCTAAGGAGCATTCTGGCTGTACTTCTTCCAGCCCAGTTTTGCATGTTCTCCTGGCGGTCTGTGGCTCGTTCTAGGCTCTTCCCCAGCACCGTCCTGCAAACGCGTTCTTCTTCACTCAAATGCGTGCGTAGGAGGCGACTGAAAGGCCGTGGCTTGGGCCTGGCCCACCTTCGCCTTCAAAGCAACCTCCTTGCTCTTCAACGTTGTACAGAGCTCTTGGGCAGCAGACTTGCCCGAGGCAAGAGCTGGATCCACATAGCCAATCCCCTGTTCATCGTTGGATGAGGCCATTGGGGCCCAAGCACTGAGCAGAGTGCCGTGTGGAGGCTCGATAACTGTTGGTGGGATAAATGAGTGAATTAGAAAATCCATCCGTGTGAACTTTTTAATCTAATGTGTACAGTGCACTCAGGAGGTCAAACCAAATCCATTTAACTCGGGCTGGAGGGGGAGCTTGGGGTCAGGAGTCTCCCTTTTCTCTAAGAACGATGGAGAGACGATAAGATCTCTGGTTCCTTCCAGCCAGCAGCAGCCACAACGGGCACAATGAACAAAACAGGCTGCAGACTAGAGCCTTTTGCTGCTCCGCTTCTTTATGCATTGTTTGGTCCCTGGGCTCCGTCCAGCTTTCCTTGGCCCGGCACAATTTTCTCAGAAAAGATAAGAATTGTGTTTGAGCTGATACACTTAGTCCTGCGCTTTTCAGTCCGAATGACTCAGCGCTGCCGGCCACTCAGCTGTCCCCAAGGCTTTAGAAACCCTGCTGAGATGTGACAGGGTGGTAGGGCCCGGTTGGTGTGGAAGTTTCATGACAATTCAAAATGATGTTGGTGGATGTCAGGGCAGAAATGCCTGTTGGGAGCCTTCTTGCCCAACACCAGATTCACGGGCTGTCCTGGTGTCACTGTGATGAATTTCCAATGCTCTGGGGGACAAGGACCCGGAGTTTGTTTTCTAAAATCCCAAACGGCACACTGTTGGCTGACACGTCACTGCTGCTTCAGAAGCAGCACCGTGACCCCGGAACGAGCAACTCCCTGGGGTGGGCTCTGTCTTCCCAGGCTTGGAGCTCACCTACCAGCAGCGGGTCTCAGACCAGGAGCTGCTTCCTCATCCTGATCCTATTGCCACCACCTTCACATGAGCCTGGCCCCGCTTGGGGCGTCCACTGTCGCCTGGTGGAGAGAGTCCAGAGAGGCCACACTCTCAGGTGCGCCCAACACCAGCTTTCAGAAGAGTGCGTCCACACACGAGTGGGCCAGGGCTCAGGGAGGATGGGCATGGGATCTGCAGGCCACCGAGGAGTAGCATGTATGACTTGGGGGGGGCATCAAGGGAAGAGGGAAGGAGCCCTCCTGTTAGGGGGGCTGACGCGGCTGCGTCTGAGCTGGTTCCAACTCACAGTGACTGTGTGGGGCAGAGGGGGGCTACCCTCAGATTATCCAAAGGGTAACACTCATGGGGAGGGATTGACTTGTCTTTTCCTCGCAGAATCGCTGGGTGGCTTAACCCTGGCATCACCAGGCTCCTTGGGCCTCGTGTGTCCTCGAAATCCACGTGCCTGGGAGTGAGGCGCTTTGCAGATGGAAGCTCTTCACTTGAGGCTGTACTGGATCAGGGCAGGTCCTAATACCATCTGAGTGGCATCCGACACCAAGAAAAGAGACCCAGAGAGACGGACAAGAGGAAGGCAGCGAGGACAGCTATGCTGTAGCACTAAGCCTGGAGCCGCTCAGACAGGGGGGAGGGGGGGTAGAGGCAAGCCGGACCCTCCCCTGGAGCCCGGGGAGAGGCATGGCCCTAGCTGGCTGACCTAGGTGCCCAGCTCCAGGTGGTGAAGCCAGTGTTCCTGTGCCCATAGGCCACCCAGTTCATGGCTTTTGGTCATGGAAGCCACCGGAGGCCAGGAGCCTAGCGACGTCTGACCTCTAGTGTCATGGATTGAAACTTGGTGCTAAACCCTCACTCCCGTCCCGGCAGGATCTTTGTCCTGCTCCTGAGACAGTGTGGACTGTGATAGAGTTTGGTCTCTTTGGAGATGTGAAGAAGACTAAGCAAGGAACACAGAAAGGACAAACCGATGGTCTGTCAGAACAAGCTCAGTCAGAGCGTCGGCTCCTTAGAGGCAAGGATGGGGAGATTTCCTCTTATAACCTCTGGACATGTTGGCAGGGGAGACCGGCCTCTGGAGAAGGGCACCGTGTTCGGGAGGGCAGAGGGGCCGAGGAGGAGAGGGAGGCCCTCGAGGAGATGGATGGGCACAGCAGCTGCAGCGATGGCTCAGGCAGAGGAACCACAGTGAGGCTGGAGCAGGACCGGGCAGTGTTTCCTTCCGCGGTGCAGAATTAACTGGACGGCACCGACCAGAAACGGAGGAGCAGAGGTGTGTTCATGAAAGCCACCCACTTGTGGAAGCTTTGTTACGGCAGCTCCAGAAAGCTCCAGCAGGGAACCAGACCACAAGCTAGTGGCCGATCCTTTGTGGGCCATCATGAGAAGGAAGGTTCTGGAACAAGGTCCCTGGCGTTGCCAAGGGCTGCATGCCAGGCTACTGCTAGGTTTGGTTCAGCCTCGCACCCCGAAGTCCTGATCCGTTCTTCCCCCCAGCTTTGGGGTGACAATGCTGGCTGGATTCTAGCACATGTTTCTGGCTACACAGAGGGCGTTGGGTCATGGAAGGACAGGGGTGAGGCAGAATGAGTAGGTGCAGCCCCCCCCTGAGCTGCCCTGTCTCCTGTCAGCCCGCTGAACTCCCTGTGGTCTCCCGTTGACAGGACTAATGAGAGGCCCATTTTTGGCTTGGATAAAGTCTAAGATGTGTTTGTTTTCTCTTGGATTTGGAATATGTTGTATCGTCTAAAATCTTCCTCAAATAGTAGCATGAGCCTGTTTTGGGGAAGAGTGCCGAGCAGCTGGGGTGGGGCCGAGAGTGGGTGTACCCCCCTGCCCCCTCTGCCTGCACTCAGTGCTTTGGCGAGAAGGATGTAATTAGCAGAGGCCTGGGAAAAGGACCCCACACACACACACTGGTTCTGGAAACTTCCATGAGGTGTCAGCCTCCATCACAGGTCAGCGTCTCACTTTGGGGAGAACAGCGCTCCCTCCCTGACAGCTGCAGCTCCTCTCCCTCAGGGGCCAGGGGGGTATGTCCAGGACGGGGGCAAGCGGGAGACACCCCACACTGTATTCCTGCTGAGCCATCTGCGGCTTGTCTGGCTCCTTGGACAGCTGCTTCCTCTCCCCAGACCTGAGCCCACTGTGGGGTCCGGGTTCTGGAGGTCCCAGGGCCTCACAGTGTGTATTGTAGGAAAGAAGGCCACGGGACGTAGGTGCATGCGAAAGGAAGGTAGGGCCCCAAAGGGGAGTGTTCTGAGGGCTCCCTGCTCACCCCAGCTCCCTCACACCTCTCAAACACCCTGGGCACTGCTCCCCGGACCCCTATCCACCCCCTCCCCCACTGCTTCCCTGGCCCGTGGAAGGCTAGCATCTCAAGATCCGCATGCCTCATCCAGGCACTGGTTGATTCCAGAGGAGCCTTGCCGGCTGCAGATGAGCTCTCTCAGGAACCCACGCGTCTCCTGGCCCTTCCAAGCAGCGGACATTCAAGGCAGGCGGCCAGCTCAGGAGATGATGGGGAAGGAATGTTGTGGGGACTCAGGAGAGATGACCTTGGAGATTTTCTCCCAGGACAATCTCGGGGACGTTATTAGGAAGAAGTTTTATGATCATTGAAAAATCTGCGTTGATGGGAAAAATGCCCGGAACATTGTGCCAAAGATTTTTTTCCCATGGAGACAATGAATGTGCTCATTGCCCAAGGGCCACAAGGGCTGTCCTGTGAGAGTTTCACTGGGAACCCCTCCCCCCAGCCCTGATCATGCCCCCTCAGGGGACGGGCATGTCCAGGAGGTAGAGGAAAGGTGGGCTGCTCTCCAGGGACCCTGGGGGCCGAGGTGAGGTGTTTGGTGTCTTCTGTGGACACTGAGGAGCTAGTGGCTGTAGAAGGGTAGGAGGCTCTCTGGACCCTTGGTGGCCTGGTTGGGAGGAGGCAGCGGGCAACTCCAGGGGGCTCCTCTCTTCTGGAGATTGGGTAGACTAGAGAAACAAATCCAGAGACATATATATATATGAGAGCTTTCTATCAAAGAGTAATTGTATATTAAGAAAACATCCCAGCCTAGTCTAGTTTAAATCCATAGTTCAATATTAGTCCACATATCCGATACCAGTCCATAAATTTCTCTTTAAACTCTTGTAACACATGCAATCACACCAAATGCAGGAAGATCACAGGCCAGTGAGTGGAAAGTCTTGTGGACTGAGTGGCAGTGGATGCATCTCAGCACTGGCATGGGTCTCCACGTGGCTCCTCCAGCTCCAGGGCCCTGGCTCCATCAGCATAGCTCCATGTCGCTTGTCAGCAGGAAGGTGAAGCAGAGAGAGAGAGTGTGTGTCCCACCTCCAGGGAGGAAGACCAGAGTTCCCAGAATCCTCAGGAGAAGGCCATGCCCACACAGAGTCCTTATTGGCTATAACCTGATAGACAGGCTAGACTCCACCCCTTCACTCAAGTTGACAAGAGATTATATAGCTGTCACAGAAGGTCAGATGGGCACCAGCCCTCACCTGACCATCCAAGGCCAGGGCACTGGGCGGAGGGTAGAGCCCATCCATCCTCATCCTCAACTCTCTGCCTCACTGCCAGTGGGGCCAGAGACTGGTCCTGTCCACATGCCTCCAAGGTGCTGACTTCCACCCACTGCTCTCTGTCTCTGCTGGGCAGTGGGGGAGTCATGTCAGGAGGTTATGGAGACTGTTTTGGGGGTCCTCACAGGCAGTAATGTTGACAGGAGGTGACCGTACAATCTGGGCCTGAAAAAGTCCCAGGAAACTGAAAACTACGTGGTGAGGGGAAAAGTCAGGACAAGTGTGCCAAGAATTTAAAATGTTTCCATCGTGACAATGCACCTGCTCATGCTTCAAGGGTGGCTGGGCAGGGCTGTCCTATAAGAATAGTCTTAGGAAATGTTCCCTGTCCACCCTACTGCTCAGTCTTCCCCTTCACGCTTCTTGCTGTCCCCGGTCTCACACAGCACTTACAGGGGATCTGGTTTGAGTCCCTGGAAGAGAGCTGCTTTCTTCCGGAAGGCTCAGAGCCCAGGATACTACCTTCCCGGGGGCACCATGGAGTGAGGGCTGGAGGGTTCTGTAGCCGACCGACCGCGGGCTTCCTTCTGCTTCTCTGTGGGAACTCCACACATCACCCCCCCACCCCCCCGCCCCCGACGTCATTCCACAGCACAGGGTCAGGTCTACACGCCGCTGGTGGTCAAAGCAGCCATGGCAGAGACTGAGAAACCCCGAGGAGGTTTTGCCCTCAGGGACCCTGCTGAAATTGGGGCACACCTGCAAATGCAGGTGAGGGGGGCTGGATGCAGGTGACAGGCGGTGGAATAAGTGGTGGAGGCCCACTGGGACACTGTCAGTGAGGAGGGCTTCCTGGAGGAGGAGGTACGGGAGTGGGATGTGGAGAAGGGAGGCACCAGGTGGAGGGTTAGGGTTAGTGGCTCCAGAACTTGGACTTGACACACTGGGAGTCCTGGGCTGGGGGAGGCTGGTGTGGGGGAGAGGAAGGGGCTGGGTGTGGCCGGGCCCAAATGAGTTTAGGGTGGGCCTGGGAAGAGACTCGCTGGTGGGAGGCCAGGGGCAAGTATGAGGGGACACCCTCTGACTCTGTGGCTCCCTTTGAGGGGTTTGCAGTTGCCATGAGAGGCCCACACCTGGGTGCTGATCAGGGACCAGCCAGGCCCATGGGCAGTGCCAGGAGGAAGTGGCCAGCCGGTGAGTCTCAGGAGCAAGGGCTTGGTGGCTGCAGGAAGAGGAAGTAGAGGGCAGGTCTACAGGCTTTGCGAGATTCCATCCCTGGGCAGTCTGTGAGCCCCATGGACAGTCCTGGTCCCCACGATCCCGGGGGCCACCTCCCTCCAACAGGCTGAGTCAGCCCAGCGTGTCTGAGCTCTGGGGCAGCCGGCCAGCTGATGTGAAAGGGAGCTGGTGAGGCCGTGAAGCTGAGAGTGGCCTTGTCAGCAAAGCCAGACAGGCCGAGGGGGTGTGAGTGGACGTCCAGGGGCACATGGGCAGCTGGCCAGGGCATGGTCTACCCCGGAGCTGGAGCTATGCACTGGGGGCTGGGACATGATCTGGGGCCCCATTGATGACGACAGCACCTCAAATCCCAGGCTAGCCCCCTGCTTCCTGCCATGGGGGTGGGGGTCAGGACAAGGAGAAGTGTCCGGCCGTGAGCAGCACGCAGAGAGGGAAGGCACTCCCAGAGAACTTGGTGTCTCACTGCGGTGCTGGGATGGGCTTGATCCCCAGGCAGACCGAGGAGCCCAAGCATGGGCTGCCTCGCTGACCAGCGAAGCGATTGTCACCTCCTACCCAGGGCAGCTCCAGCTGTCACAGGCCCCAATCCTGCCCAGGAGGGGCCGGCCTGCTTCTGTTCTGTTGTCTTCCTGCTGGACGGAGCCGGTGAAAGGTCTCTCGGTGTCCTCCTACGACAGGTAGTGGTCCCTGCAGCTTGGCTCCAGCATGGATGAGCCCAGGACGCAGCCTGTCCATCCCTGAGGTGGGTGACCTGGGCAGCAAAGCCCCACCTGAAGCCCTGCTCTCCTACAGATGGGGAGGAACTTTAGAAAACAGGGGCTACACTGTGGTCAGCCGGCCCCCCAGTCTGAAAGCAGGTGTCATCGAGGCCAGGACACTCAGGAGGTGCTGGTGGCATCTCAGGTCCTTGATGCCTTGTCTCCTGTCCATCCTCTGCTATCTCTCTGTCTCCTCCAGGGCCTAGTCACTCCACTCCGAGCCCACAGGAGCCTGACCACTTCCCTGACCATGCCGTGCCCACAACATGGGTGGGACTGCAGCACTACCCTGCCACAGACCAGACTCTGGGACCTTGGCCCAGAAGTCTCTAGGTGCTCGAGGGCCTGACCTGTCCTCCCTCAGACCCTCCAGCCCAAGGCGCGAGGACTTGCCAACCCTCCCCAACCACGCAACGGGATGTGCATGCCAGCCCCACCCCCACCCCCAAGTCCTGACTACTGTCCTGTCCGCTGGAGCCTTCACAGGGGACAGGACTCAGGGTTTTGTCCACCTCCACCTAGGTCAGTGGCTGAGGGCTGGGTCCTCAGTGCTGGACGGACATTCAGGCTGTGGACACACACCCTGTTTCCTTCTTCCCGACCAGCCAGGAAAACGGGGTGCTTGGGCCCCTGTGCTCCCTGCATTGGGACAGCTTGTCTGCAGAAGCAGGGGTCCAGTCGCTTCCAATGCAGAGAGGGTCACACACAATCACGCTGCAAGCAGGGGAGGAGCAGGGACAGCTGGAAAGTCACCTGGGGTTGTGAGGGGAGTGTGTGGACCCCTGAGTAGTCCTGGTGGATGATGACCTGTTGGCTGCTAACTAGGAGAGCAGCAGTTTGAAACTGCTGGCCGTTCCGAGGGAGAAAGACGAGGCCATCTGCACCTGAGAAGACTGACAGCCAGGAAACCCACGAGCAAGGCAGTCCCACCCTGTCCCAACAGACTCGGAGCTGTGGGTTTGGCTTTGGTCTGGTCAGAAGAGCGTGCGGTCCCTGGCCAATGTCTGCCATGTCTTGGCCATCACGTCCTCCTGTCCAGACCCCACTCCCTGTGTCTGGAGTGTCCGCAGGATAAACAAGCTCTCTCAGCCACCTGGATGTGACCTGCCCACTGTCGGGGGAAGGGTCCCATGTCCTGCACACTCCTGGCTCTCCTGGGAGGCACCCACTTGCCAGGGGAAGCCAGCCTCTAACACATCACCATGGGTCCAGTAGGCACAATTGTACAGCGATAATAAGTAAAGATTATAGTAAAGTCATAGAGAGCATGAGAGATAGAAGTGAAGTATTGAAATAAATGGGAGTCAGTCACAATTCATGGTAGCATGCTCACCTCAGCCCCGCTTGGTGGTCCACGTGGAGGGAGAGAGAGAATCTTCAATGCTAACCAAGGCTTTTATATTTTCTGGGGACATGCAAGCCCCCTAATTACAGGTGAAGACATACCTCACAGGAAGGGGTTGTGCTATAGGTAATACAGTAATGAGAGGGAGGTGATCTACGGGTATCCACGCAATAGGAAGAGGAGGTATTGAGGGTATACAAGTGGCAAGATGGGTGGATCCTAGATACAGGATGGCAGCCTAATTTTGGATGTCACAGAGCGGGTTTGGCCTGTTCTCTGGCTCAACTGATAGAGACCATTATGGGTAGGGTGTGAATCCACCTACAGGAACCAAGCTAATGGTAGCAAGCCTCAGAGGGAAGTAATCCATTGTTCCCAGCAGCAGGGGCAGGTGCACCCCTGTGGTGGGGGAGACAGCAGTCTGGCAGGGACTGCCTTCAGGGAAGCTGTCTGTAAGCATCTGACCTGCACTGTTGGTCCTTTGGTGTCTGCAAGGAAGGCCCTGCCCTTAGAGCACCGGTGAAGGCCTCTGAGGGATGGAGAGATGGAACTGTAGCCTGCCGGCCGGCCCAGAACCAATACCCTGCAGGTGTCCCAGCTGAGATCTGCACCCAGGCAACTCCACCTGGAGGGTGCCGGGAGTGACCAAGGGATCAGAGACAGAGATGGCCCCCAAAGCCAAGATGCATCTGGTTTCAATCAGCTGCAGGGGCCATCTCTTGGCCAGAGTCAGAGGGTGACAGGTGTGGAAATGCTCAGTCTCTGGCCCAGGGTCCAACATCTCACCCTGGGTGGGCACCACGGCTCACTCTGTCCTGCCCGGCTGCTCAGCATTGGCATGGACTTGATGGTAGTGGGTGAGCACGTGTGAGAACCCAGGCTCCTCAGCATGCCCCTGTGTCCCCTGTGACCTCTGGTGGGTCTGCAGCACAGATTGCAGGGAGGGGGCGGGGATGCCTGTGTAGGAGGAGCTGGTGCCCACGGCCACTCCGCAGACAGGAGCTGGGAGTGGCCTGCACTGGGGACGGACAGGCAGTGACGAGTGACTAGAACCTGTCCTCATGTAGGGTCCACGGCAAACCACACACAGCTTTCAAAGCCAAATGAAGCTGCTTTCTGAGGCGGGTGTTGGCTTTGTTCTGTGCCTCTTCTCTGGGTTTAATAACTGCGCACTTCTCTGTAAAGACACAAAGATATGGAGAGCGGGCCCGTGGTGTTTGTGAGGACCATGGGCAGCCAAGGACGGGGGCAGTGTTGGTGGACTCACTAGCTCCCAAGAAAAAAACTAGGAAGGCCCAGCTGTGGAGATGCTGCCGACACACAGCGACCCCGTGGGATGGGGCGGAACTGACCCCGTGGTTTCCCGGTGGCCATTCTTGGCAGGAGCAGACAGCCTCATCTTTCTCCCACGGAGCGCTGGTGGGTTCACATGCCGACCCTGCAGAGACCAGCCCAAACGCTTAACTCGCTGCACCCCAGGGGCCCTCACCCTTGGGAGGGGTTGGTACTTCACATGGAAAGGTATGGGAATGGTCTCCCAGCCGGCCTCTGGCTCACTGTGCAGGTGCTCACAGGATCTCAGAATGAGCGAATGAGTGTCAGTGTCTGCTCCCCACAGGGTCCCGGAGGGCAGGGCCAACCGAACCAAACAACCCACTGCCTCCAGTCCACGCTGTCCTACAGCAGCCCCCGAGGACAGACCGGAGCTGCCCCTGCGGGTTTCGAGATTGTGAGTCTTCACAGGGGCAGCCGGCCTCGTCTTTCTCCCAGAGGGGTGGCTGGTGGCTTCACACAGCTCACCTGGCGGTTAGTTAGCAGTCCAACACGGGAGCACTGAGCCCCAGGGCGCCACACTGATGAGAGATGGGTCCGCCTCTGGGCCCTTCTATAGGCATGCCATCCTCATCCAGAATTCTGGAATGTCCCCAGGACCAGAGAGCCCCCCAGCTCGGTGAGGGGCCACTTTGGTCCAACTCTCTGCATCCAACACTCCCACGAAGAGGGTGACCGTTCCACTCAGCTGTTTAAACCGTGGGACAGAACAGCTTTGAACCTCGGCCAGCGGGACATTTTCCCTAAAATGATTGAATGCTGAGGTTAGATTGGGATGGTGGAGTACCAGCAGGGCTGCCCACATGAGGAGCTTGAGGAGATGTCATTGCAAGAGTGTGTGCCCCTCGGTAGTGCAGGGTGGCCTCCAGACAGGGGCAGGGCAGGTGGCTCAGGGGACCCCCCCCCCCATTAAGCTGCATTCTCGGCCCTGCCTGTGCCTGGGGGTCCATTGAGAAGACTTCCCACTGTGCTGTGAGACTTCGTGCAGAGAAACCCACACACCTGGTGTGTGTGTCTCTCTGCCGCAGACAGACA
Source organism: Tenrec ecaudatus (assembly GCF_050624435.1). Taxonomy (NCBI): domain Eukaryota; kingdom Metazoa; phylum Chordata; class Mammalia; order Afrosoricida; family Tenrecidae; genus Tenrec; species Tenrec ecaudatus. Next base: position 2,017,382 of record NC_134536.1, read on the forward strand.
TCCTGGCAACAGACAGTCCCCTCCTGCATCTGCCAGTCCTCACAGGAAGGCCTGTGTCCCATAGGGTCTGTGGGCAGGTCAGCGTCCAGGTGGGAGATGTTGCTCTAAGACCAGGAGGCTTAGCCATGTGGGCTCCAGACTGAGGTCAAGAGGGACTTCTCCACCCCTGCCTCCACCCATGGGCCTCAGGGAGAGCCCGTGTCCCCACTCCCAGCCCCATGCCTCTTCACTTCACTGGCCTCCTGCCCTTTCTTAAGAGCCTGTTGGGGTCGGGGGGATGGGCTGGGGCCTGCAGGGGCTAGACGAGAGGGGTTCCAGAAGCAGGGTGGCAGCCCCACATGACTTCTCCTGGTGTTCAGGCGCCAGAGGGGGCCCTCACCCCTGTTTCAAACCCAAGTTCCTACCCTGCCCTCCCAGCAATGACGAGTCACTCTGGCGTGGCCACCCTTCCCGAGTGTCTCCTCTGCTCGACCTCTGTGGAGGTCGCTGGGTGAGGTCCACGCTGAAAGAGGCCGAGCTGGGCCGATGGCTGCTGAACAGCCGCCCTGCTGCGAGGGCACCTCCGTGTGGTGACCTGACCCCCTGTCTCAGAGAACAGCCCAAGGTCACATGGGCACACACAGGGCTGCATCTTCCGGGGATTTGCTTTTCTTTTTGAGCAAATCCCAGATATCATATGATTTCATCTGCAGAGATATTATTAAATCTCTCTATATGCATCATTTTATTATTTATTTTTAAATCTACATTCAAATGTTTTCACTTGTCCTATAATTGGTTTGTCTCAGGCAGCGTCCAAACAAGGCCAGTACGTTTCATTTCATCAATCTGTTTCTCTTTCTCTCTCTGGCCCTTGCTTTGGAATACTGCTGCATTGGCTCCAGCCTACGGTCCTTAGTCACATGAACCTTCTCTGCTCCCGGAATTCGTGCCTCCCCCGACTGCCCTAACTTTCTCCTTGCGCCAGTCTCAGGGCACAAAGGAGACCCCGTCTTAAATGTAATGTTACACCTTCAAAGGGACAGAGACACGTCCGGATGAGGGAGGCCACAAACGGGGTGAAATGACATCTGAGGGTCCACAACTGAGACTCAGGATAAATAGGGCATGGGGTGGGGGCAGCTCCCCAAAGTATGACTGGTGGCAGATCAATACATCACAGCTACAGGTGGGACCATGCGCGGGGCACACAGACAGAAGGGCCCACAGGACTGGTCCAGAGCCTTCCGACCAAGGCAGCCAGGGCAACACTGAGAGGGCTGACTCAAGACGGGAACCCACTGCCCATTCCCAGTACAGTGACCTCCATCAAGGACACACCCAGGCAAACCCATGCCATCAAGAGAGAGACTGCCCCTCCCTCGGCTGGCTGGAGAGGGATGGAGGCAGACCATCTTCCATGGACTCTGGCTGAGGGCCAGACACTCCACATGCTGGTGAATGACCAGCAGCATTCAATGGGGGCGCCACCAGGGTGGGGACCCTGCACCTGGATTTGGGGCTGTCATGATGAGTGACCAGGAGCATTCAATGGGGGCACCCCAGGTGCAGGGACCTGCACCTGGATTTGGGGCTGCCGCGGCTTGTTGCAAAGCAGCGTGCTCAGAATGTAATACAGTCCCAAAGATGACATCCAGCCCCACCCTGCCCCCAACTCTGGGTGTTTAAATGTGAACCCTTGCTGCCTGCAGACAGTTCCCACAACCTCCAGGAACAAGTTACTTTCCCATCGGGGAAGCGTTTCAGGAGATTACTTAGGAATCCTTCATGCATGAAGCAGAACGCACACATTCTTGAGTGGGAGAAGGGAGTACAAGGCAGCCTTCATTCCTCTCTGCCAGTTAATCCTCCCTCCTCCTCCTCCTTCCCCTGGCCTCCCCCTCCCTCTCCCCTCCTTCTCCCCCTCCCCCTTCCCCTCCTCCTCCCCCTCCTCTTCCCCATGCTCCAGCTTCAGCCTCCTGCTGCCACAAGCCATGTCTGGGCTGGCATGGGAACCTGGGCTTCCAGTCTGCGGGAAGATACTGTTAGACTTTTGTGAGAACAAAAATCATATAGTGTCAATAAAAGCTGGTGGCTGTTCCGGGAGATGTGCTTTGCACCTGGGGTAACAGTTCGCAAGCGCTGAAAATGCTCAGAGAGCAGAGGGGACCTTGACATGTGTTCTCTCTCAATTGTAAACTTTTTATCACGAGCTGGTGCAGGCTTACCGAGCAGCTAGGTTTTCCAGTCTTGTTTCATCTCATTGACGGGGTCCCCTTCCCGTCCGAACAGCATTGCGGACCCCACTTCCTCTCTGACTTTCCTGGTTCCCCTTCCACCCGGAGCCAGCCCTCTGAGCTCAGTCCTTGCATCCCTGCTGCCCCCCGAGCGCCAAACTGAGGGTCCTCAGGAGGCGTCCTACTCCTGTGGGAGTTGGAGTGTTGTTGAGTGTCATCTCATTGAGGTGGTCCCCCGCTGAACAGAATGCAACACTGCCCAGTCCTGCTCCATCCTCCCAGTGCTCCCCAGGCCTGCGCCCATGGGTGGCAGCCACCATGCCCATCCATCTCCCGGAGGGCCATCCTCTTCGCTGCCCCACTCACTTTACCAGCACGCCGTCCGCCCCCAGGGCCTGGGCCCTCTGACGACAACTCCACAGTGCTGCAGACGAAGTCTCACTGCCCTTGCTCCCGAGGAGCCCTGCCCTGTGGCTGTATTCTCTCAAGACCCACGTGCTGGTTCCTTCACCAGCTCCCCGTCCTGTCCATACTTTGTCACTAGCACCACCATTCAAATGCACTGAGCTTTCTTCTGTGTTGCTTATTCAGTGTCCAACCTCCCCATGCCCCTGAGGTGACTGTAGAGACCCCCTCTTGAACTGGGTGCCCCTCAGGCCTCACAGTCACACCCTTGCTTCTGAGCACCCTAAAGAGGCCTGCAAGGTTCCCTTCCTCTCGCCCTCCCTCCCCACCGGGCAGTCAGCATATTCTCTGAGACTGGCCTGGAGGGACCCTGCCCACCACTGTCGGGATGCTGGCGGAGAGCTCAGGGGAGTGTCAGAGGTGGTCTCCCCAGAGCCTGGGGGCGGGGGTTCTGGGGTGTGTGTCGGGCTTCTGTAGGTGCTGTTTGGGTTGCCCCGGCCTCCATCCTGTGCGGGTGAGCACAGAGCTGTGTGCACGCACAGCCACGCATGGGTGGGAGCAAGTCAGACAGTGCTGTTGCCCAAACACAGAACACAAACATCTCAGCTAGGAGCTGCTGCGTCTCCATGTGTCCCCCCCAACCCCCTTCCCAGGTCCCCAGGACCCTGAAGGCCAGGTGTCTGTCGCTCTCACCCTCCCCCGAGGAAGCTGCCCTCCTCAGTGGACACCGGCTCACGTGGTGGGGGCAGTGAGCACATCCCCAGGGCTCACACCGTGCTCCCTGTGCGTGTTCTCTGGACGTGGGGAGCACAGGGACACCGGAGAGAGCACGGTCAGGGCCATTGGGTGAACGGGCACAATGTCACGTTGAGATTCTCCCAGGACAGCCCGAGAGGCCCTCCAAGAATGAGCAGCTGCAGTGTGGGACAGACTGCCCTTCTCCCCGACACCACCCTGTGCAGTCCTCTTCCAACCCCTTCCTAAGAGGCGCCAGAGAGCATCCTGCGCCCCCAGAGAAAGTGCTCCCCTCCAACAGACCCCATCACCTCCTGAGCCAACCTCTCTGCTTTGACCCTGCCTGGCAGATTCCCCCAGAAGCCACTGCTCTGATCAGACCTTGTTTTTGAAGCACTGCCCCGCCCCCAGCCCCAAGGAGATCGACGGGTGTGTCACTGAGAAACTCGCCTGCTGCCGGCACCGGCGCTATACTGGTCATGCGCCGGAGCACATTGGAGCTTCGCCCAGCAGTAACACTTCTGAACTTACCATGGTGGGGGCCGGCACCGACTCCCAGTGACCCTGGGAGCAGACGTCCCCTGGGTAGAGACACAGCACTGTTTAGTGCAGGGTCAGCGAAAAAGAAGAAGGCTTTGATGAAATGGACGGACACCATGGCCATCGCCGTAGCCTCAAGCCCAGCACCTACAAGGACAACCGCACTTCAAGGAGGATGTGGGTGGCCCAGTGTCCTCTGCTCACACCCAGACCTCAGCCTGCCAGCGTCCAGCCTGTGTTCTCAAACCCCGGCTGCAGACTGAGGCCGCCCTGCCCTGCCTGGCCCTGCCCTCCCCAGCCTCCAGGAATAGGCCTTATCGGCACAGAATATTATCAGGGGGACCTCTTTCAGGCAGGCTTCAAGGCTGAGCTTTCTGGCTTTCTTTTAATGACATCAAATTCCTCCATCCCTCCTGCCCTCACTCCCTCTCAATATTGGTTGGCTGCAGCTCCCGTTGCCTAGGAGATTAAAGAGGGCATTGTTTCAGGGACCTCCAGCCCCGGGATGGGGGGGTGGTGGAGGGGCTCTCCCAGGTGGAGGGGTGAGGGGCTCCTCTTTATCTGGCAAGAGTCTCCCCACAAGCTCATTAAGTTTTTCCCAGGCTGCCGCACAAAGGGACCGTGGGAACCGAGGTGCATGAGGAGCCAGGGAGCCTAGCCTTTATCTCCCAGGCATATGTGGGGTGGCTGTGGGGCTTCATCTGCCCTCCCAGAGGGAGAGAGAGGGGTGGCCCTGGGGAGTAGGGGCATGGAGGGAGGGTGCTGGCCAGGCCTGACTCATTAGCAGTGACCACTTGTCCCTTTTGTCCCCCTAGGCAGGCTGCAGGAGGGAGAGCATAAGAAAAGAGCCTCTGGGGACCAGCAGGGCAGTGAGAGGGGCACTTGGGGCCCACCAGTCCTGAGGGCTCAGCTTTGTTCCCACCCAGAGCTCCCTGTGTGCAGCGGGTACGGCTCACCCTGGTTGGTGCAGCTGTTGGTGTCCCTACCACCCCCTCCACTCTGGGGGACCACACATTGGAGGGACCTCAATGTGGCCCCATGATTGGTTACAGATTGAACTGCTGTGGTCAGACAGAGGCTTCTCATTGGCTGATTTTTGGAAGCAGACACCAGGTCTTTCTTCCTAGCCTGCTGGAGTCCTGAAGCGCCCGCCCATGCCCGCCACCCTCAGGCCCCCGCTGGGAGACAGGAGGGGTAGTGCACACGGGATAAAGACTCTGTCCCCCGTGAGGGGTTGGATTCTGCCCCCCCCCCTGGGGGGAGCTTGCCTGCTAAAAGTCACAGACACCCACTCAGGGGGGCGGAGCCAAGGCAGACACCTCAGGCCAGCCCTTTCATCCATCACACTGCAGAGCCCACCTCTCCCCTCTGCTCACCTTCTAGGGCTCCAACGGGCCAGGCAGGAGGCCGCCTGCTGTCCTTGGCTCCACCAACTGTCCAGTGCTGTGAGTGAAGGTGGAGAAAGAAAGGGAGAGATAATCCCTCGTTTGGGAAATGCCGTATCGGCCACTGCGATGCTATACAGAGGTGGCATTTCCTGCGGTGGGTCCCAGGAGGAGGCACCCTGATTTCTGGTTGGCTGTGTCTGTTTTCAGGGCCAGTGGTCCTCAGGCCCTGGAGCTGTGACATTGTTTCCATGGTTCTGATGTCCTCCAGCCCCAGGGAACGAGGGCTGCGGTGTGCACAGAGGGACATCTGTGCACTCTGTGTGGGCCCGTGCCTGTCCCTGTCCCCCAGACAGACATGTCTCTCGGGTGGTCCTGATGGGAACAAGGACACTTGCTTCATGACTAGTGGGTGTTGTTGGCTACCACGGAGTCTCTCCAGAGCCGAATTTTATAAGGAGCTGTTTGGACCCACCAGTCGCTCCGCTGGAGAAAGACAGGGCTTTCTACTCTCATGAGCACTCACAGGGACAGTTCTACCCTGTCCTACAGGGTCACTATCAGTGGGTACTGACTCGGTGGCACTGAGCTTGGTTGTGAGTTTGGTGTCAACATGGGGAGCCTGGAGGCATAGTGGTTAGGCTTTCAGCTGCAAACCAGGTGGCCAGAAACCACCAGAGGCTTCAAGGGAGAAAGATGAGGCTTTGTGCCTCTGTAAAGAGTCTGGGAAATCCATGGGGGCACTTCTGCCCTGTTTTATGGGATTGCCGTGAGTCTGCATGGATTTGACGGCAGTGTGTTGATTTGAGTTGTGTTAACAGGAAGTCCCAATGGGCACTACCCACAAGGTAGGTGGTTCAAACCCACGAGCTGCTCCTTAGGAGAAAGCCGTGCCATCAGAAAGATCACAGCCCCGGAAGCCCCACGGGGCAGGAGGGGTCACTGTGAGTCTGCATCGACTTGATGGCCATGCTTGTCGTGGTTGTTTGTGTTAAGAGAAGGGAATGAGGAGCCAATGACCAACGACCGAGTCAGAGAGGAAGTAAAGACTTCTGTCCCAGCGCCAGCAAGATTTGAACCACACGGAGCCAGAACCAGAAGAGGTGACGGGTGGGTGTTAGCCAGTGTGTGTGTTTAAACCAAGCTGTCGAGATACAATTGACTTATCTAAAAAGCGACACCCTATGGATGGTATACAGTTATATGAGTTTGATGACAAGCGTGCACCCCAATATCAACTCAGCTACCGAGTCAAGATCCAGAACTCTTCCATCACCCAGAGGGTTCCCCAAGGACCATGCCAGTTGTCTTAGGCTGGTCTCTCTGGAGAAGTGCAGCCAGCGGCACTTATACACATAGACGCAGAGAGATTTAGGTCAAGGAAAGGGCTCACACCATATTAGAAGAGGTGAAGGCCAAGTCAGGGTAACTTCTAAGCCAGTGGATCAGATGTTGGTCTGAGGGCTCATCCTGACTCGCGTAACTATGGGGATGGGGGTGCTGATGGACTCAAGATCAGCAGGAAGACCACAGCTGGTGGCCACAGAAGCAAATGAATCCAAGATGGGCAGGTGAGATGGCAGGCTCCTGCTGGCCCCCAGGACTGTCAGGTAACATGGCAGGCTGCTGACTCAAGTCCAAAGAACCAGAGGTCGATGAGCCAAATGCAGGACCCTGACCTAGCACAAAGCAAGTGAGTTTTTCTACAGGGTCCCACTCTGTCAGGAAACTTTTTTTCAATCGACCACATCTGGGCTGTGACCTGAATGAGGGCATCACGTCCCACCTCACTCTTCTTCCAACTGATTGGCTGTGATTACATTGTGTTAGGTCAGGTTATGGGGCATTATTGGGTGTTAACTGCCAAACCACTGAGAATCCTGGCCCAGACACATTGATACACAAACCTAACGACTACACCAGTTAGGCCCTCACTGGGCCTCCAGATGCAGGAAATCACACGATCTATCAGATTGACCCAGTCCCACCCTTTCTAGGACATCCCACGCATGGACTCATCATGTATGTAGGTCGGCTTCCTCCACTCAGTGTGGGCTTGGACTTCCACTGATGCGGTTGGGCATTTCCAAGGCCCATTCCTTTTCACTGCTGAGTAATATCTCGTTGTCAGAACGTTGGCTCATCCGTTCTCTTGCTGGTGGGCGTTTCCCAGTCGTCCGTGATCGTGAATGGAAGCTGCTGTGAGCACTCACGTGGGAGTCATTATATGTGCCATGTATTTTAAGCGAATCCCTTGGGTTGCAGTTGGTCATCCTGCTGTGTGCATCAGGTGGATTCCGAGTCGTAGTGACCCTGGGAGGAGAGCCGAGCGTCTGTGTGGTTTCCGTGGACAGCGTCTTCGTAGGAGCAGAGCTTCAGGTCTTTCCCGTGAGCTGCTGGCTGGTTCCAACTGTGGACCTTTGGGCTAGCAGCCAAGCGCTTAACCACTGTGCCACCAGGGGTCCAGGGATTTCTAAAGTGTGCCTCGGTGGGGACAGACTCCTTGGAAAGTCTTGAAGCTGGACGTGTGAGGAGCTGGCCATGGAGTCCTGCACCCCGGAGCCAGTGGGCCATCTGGCCCTCAAGTGGCTTCCATCAGCAGCACCTGGATGGGCGAAGCGTTTCTCAGGAGGAAGAGCTTCCTGTGAAAAGGACCTGGGGAGGCTGGGCTGCTGCGCGAGTGCGTGGCGCAGCGGCTTACGGCGGGGGGGGGGGGGGGGGGGGGCTGCTGAGCACAGGGTTCAGAACCCCAGCCACTCTGCAGGAGAAAGAAGAGGAATTCTCCTCCGGCCAAGAGCTCAGCGGCAGGAACCACGTGGGCAGCTCTAGTGTGTCCTCCAGCGTCGCTGTGAGATGGTATCCGCTTGACGCAGTGCGTTGTGAGTGGTGTTGCAGATGGAACTGAATTGCCCAAAAGGTATAGTGAAGTCCAAGCCCCACCTGGGCTGTGACTTCCTTGGAAACAGGGTCTTTGCAGCTGTTCTCGGTTGGATTCAGATGAAGTCATGCTGGAATAGTGGGGGTGTATGTCCTAATCCCACAGGAGTGATGTCCTTATAAAAGAGGAGACACAGAGGGAGTGGACCTTGTGAAGATGTGTCCACAAGCCCCGGAATGCCAAGAAGGGAGAGGCAAGGAGAGACTCTCCCCTGGAGGTTCCGTGTGGAGCACGGCTTTGCCCACACCTGAATTTCAGATTTCTAGGCTGCAGACTTCTGAGAGAGCAAATGGGGGTTCTCGTCAGCTGCCCAATAGGGGGTATTTTGTTCCAGCAGCCAGAGACAAAAGCCGCTTTGGGTTTGGGGTTTTGTGTTTGTACGTTGGTGGCGACTGTCGGGCTTGTGAGGTATGTATGAATGAATACAGGGAATCTATAACGAAGCAGGTCCTCCTCTCTGACCAACCATCCAGCCTGGTGCTCAAAGTGGTCTGGAGGACCCCTATCCTGTGGTACATACTCTGGGGACAGGGGGCAGGTCTCCTCACAGGCTTATAGCTTCCTTCTCATGGCATGGCACGACAGACTGAGAGGAGCTGGCACACTCAATACCTGAGGGGTGGGGTCCACCAGCGTCTCCCAACAAAGCTTCCACACATGCTCCCTTTCCAAGGAAGTCTGAAAGGGTTCTGCCTCAGCACAAAACCAGCGGATGCTGATGGAGACAGGTGGTACCCACCAGCAGCCTGAGGCACGTGAAACATTTTAGAGATCAATGTCCTTGAAACAGGAGTCAAGAGACCCCACTCCATGACGTAGTACGTTGGGAAAATCTGCTGCACAAGACCTTTATGGAGCGTTGAAGACTAAGGTGCACCTGACGCAAGCCAAGGTACTTTCAGTCGCCCCCTGTGCATGCGAACATTGGCCAATGAGTAAGGATGGCTGGAGACGAATGGATGTCTCCGAAGGATGGCGCTGGCGGAGCCTCCTGGACAGCCAGGAGAACAGGCTCCTCCGTCTTGTGAGAAGCACATCCGACATGTTCCTGAGAAGTGAGGGCAGGGAGACAGGTGCGCTCACAGCACTGAGGGCCAATGCGGCACCTGTCTCACAGACTTCGGACATGGCCTCAGGAGAGACCCTGCCCTGGAGAAGGACCTCATGCTTGGTGAAGTGGAGGGCAGAGGAAGAGGAAGGTCCCCACAGAGACAGACGGGCACAGCGGCTGCATCCATGGGCTCCCACCTAGCACCGGTGGTGAGGACGGCGCAGGACCCGGAGGGGTTCCCTTGGGCTGTGCGTGGCGTCTCTGTGCACCTGCGCTGACCTCTGATGGCATGTAACTGCAGCAGCGGTTACAGCAAGAGCTGATTTCACACTGGGATCGAGACATGTGGACTCATGCACACTCTCCTCTCAGGGCAGAGGGGAAGGTGGCTGACCCTCTGGCTGGGGCCGCAGTGTGGACCCCTTTCCCACCTGTGTGCCTCTCAGTGTTGGCTCTGGCCATCCACACACGGTGGTGTTCCCGCCCGGCTCCTAGGGGACTGGCGTGTTGGTCCTGGGTTCCTGTGAGCTTTGTCCTGCTGAGTCCTAACTGGTAGGTTGTGGAGTTAGTTCTGACCCACTCAGCCCCACGGATAGCAGGACATAGTGCTGCCCGGTCCTGCGCCGTCCTCAGGACCACTGTGTGCTCCAGTCCCTTGTCACGGGGTCGGTATATCTCCAGAGGGCTTTTCTCGTCTCCACGATCCCTCTCCTTCATCAACCACCTGTCCCCCCACCCCTAGAGGCTCGCCTTGGCTGAAGACACGGCAGTCCACAGCAGGAGAGCCACACTCCGCCCTGCTCCCCTCAGAGAGTGTCCGGTGGCCCAGCAGTGGGTTCTGAACCTGACCCTGAGTGACAAGGGGAGCAGGCCAGACACAGGGACACACAGACTTGGGGGCGGGCCCCCTACAAGTTGAGGAGTGCAGAAATGACCACTGGGCCCACCTGGGTTGGGATTTTCAGATTCCAGAGCTGACAGGGAATGCACATCTGTCTGTCCTTCAGAGCCCAGCCCTGCACCACAGGGGCTTTGTGGTTGTCATGGGACCTGACTCGCAAAGCCACACAAAGGCAGCCTGCATTCCTGACTGCTTTTGGGAACAGCAGGACACGTATCTACGTGATATCTCATTGCTGCTTATCTTTGTTGTTTCCTCTGCAAAGCTGCGCTCACACTCACCTGAGCGCTGGATGTAGATGAGGGGCAGGCACTGGAGTGCAGGGACAGGCAGCGTGCTGCACACGGACCGGCAAGATACTTGGAAACCCCCCTGGAACTGCATCCCGCCCTCGTGGCCAGAGCAGGGAGGTCCAGCCACCACACTGCTGCTTCTCTGTCCCTCTGTCCCTTTGAACCCAGGGGAGGCTCTTCAAAGCCAGGGTCTCTGTGGCAAAATCCCAATTCTTCAAGGAACCTCCCTTTTTCTTGGTCACTGGACTCTGTGAATCAGTTTGCCTCGTGACCACCTTTTGTGACCGAGCAGCCCTGTCCTGGTTCCCTCTCTGTCTGGTCATCTTCAGAGGGCCAGGTGGCCGGCTTGGCTTTCCTCCCCTTGGCTGGCTCAGACAGGCAGCCTCCGAGCCAACAGCCAAGTGCTGAGCCACTGAACCCCCAGGGCCCCCGTCAGGAGCCTTGACCTTCTGGTGATGCCCTGTTCCTGCTCACTAACCAAGAGCCCCATGAAGGAGACAGCCACACCTACGCTCACACCCTATGCTGGGGTGAGGGTGAGGTTGTACCTGGTGCGGTGTGAGGTGGTTTCAGTGTCCCCAGGTGAGCCTCCAGGACCCCTCGTGCCTAGGGACAACATTCCCACCATGTAGCATACCAGCCGGCCATTGCCTGTCCGTTCCTCGCTCATTCACCACCCATTGACTGGTGCCACTGGGAAACATCTCTCCAGGCAGACATGGAGCAGTGCTGGGTCCAGGGACCCACGGGATGGATGTCCCCTTGGTGGGAGCTGGCGCCCCTCACGAGTGTTGACACAGAGCATGTGCCCAGCGCCAGGTGGCTGAGATGTGCGGGGTGTGTGCATGCAGAGTGATGGTGACCCTTGGTGACAATGCCACCGGTATGTTTGCTTTCAGGTTGCAGACCACTGGGTGCTGAAGTGGAGGCATGGCAGTGACATCATCTCCTGTCCACTTATGAAGGGGTGGAGTTTAGCCTGCCAATCAGGTCACATTTTGATTACCTCGTATAGAGGCACTAAGTTAGTGGTTCTCGACCTTCATAAGGCCACGGCCCTTTAATTCAGTTCCTCATGCTCTGGTGACTTCCTAACTGTAGCTTTGCTACTGTTATGTATTGGGCGACCCCTATGAAAGGGTCATTCGACACCTATGAAAGGGTCATTCGACCCCCAGATGGGTCTCGACCCACAGGTTTGAGAACTGCTACACTAAGGAGCTAAGGAGCTCCCTGGAGAAGGGACACACTTGCTCCCTTCAAGACATTCTTGATGACAAGCCTGACGGAGCTACGCTGATGGAGCCAGAACCCCGGGACTGGAGGAGCCACATGGGGGTCCACACCAGCGCTGAGATGCTTCCAACACCACTGGATCCACAAGACTTTCCGCCCACTGACCTGTGATCTTCCTGCATTTGGCATCATTGCATGTGCTGCGTGAGTCTGAAGAGAAATTTACAGACTGGTATCAGACATGTGGGCTAATATCAGACTTATGGACTTGAACTGGAGTGGGCTGGGGTGTTTTCTTACTGTATAATTACTCTTCGATATAAAGCTCGTTCTTAAACACATAGGAGTGTCTATGAATTTGTTTCTCTAGTCGACCCAGACAAACACAGAAGGCCACACCTCCCTCGGCCTCATCTAGACTTCTCATCGGGCCTCTCTTCCTGGGAGGCACACTTGTCCCCACAGCTACCTCCATGATGACCAGAGAGCACCTGTCAATGGCTGATGACCAGCGACACAGAGGGCAGCAACCTGGAGGAGAGGCAGCTGGAGGAGCCGGAGGCAGAGCGGCTGGTTCTCTTGAGCAGCCCTCTGAAGGAGCAACACGCCGCACAACCTCCCCATCCTCCAGATGGGTCCACTGAGGCACACACACGCGTCTGCTTCGGGCCCAAAGCCACAGACTGTGTGCGTGGTGTTTAGGGATACCGGCACAGGCCGAGCCATGGGGAAGGATGGCTCAGCTGTCACAAAGGGCTGGGAGCAGGCCCGCGGAGGAGGGCCATCAGCAGGACGCTGGGTTGGACAGTTTGGATAGGAAAACAGGGCAGGGGGTTCCGAGGGCTGGCCAGCTGTGGTCACTGGATGCTGAGGGCCATGCCCCAGGGGTATAAAACAGCTGCCTACCCCAGAGGGGACCAGAGTCCTCCCCATCCTGGCCAGGGGATTCTAGGCTGGCCGTTCCCCTCCTTTGTCTCCTGGAGTCTAGGCCAGCAGCTAACGAAGTCACACTCTGCTCCACACAGGTGCAGCGCCAGCTGTTGGGGTCCAACCACTTCCCAGGTGAAGCCTGTAGGGACAATGCGGGTGTATGTGGCCCCCGGTGTCCTCCACCCCTGACCAGAGGCCAGGGGCTGCCACAGAAGAAAGGCACTCAGTCCTGAGCCAGGGGGTGCTGGGACAGCCACGATGCATGGACCCCCCTGGGCCATGCTCTGTCCCTGAGGCAGCTGGCTGGCCCAGGCGAGTCCATGGAGGCCAGCCGCTTGGGGTTACCTGGTCACCACCTGGAGTGGGGCCACGCTCTGCTGACTGGGAGGCAGCGTGAAGCGGGGCTCCACCTGGCCTTTCCTGCAAGGAAACTCCATCCATGCGGAACTGCACTTCCGGCACATACCAGTCTTCCCTGTCAGCTAGCTCCCCAGGGGGAGCTGGCTCCCTGGTGGTAGGTACAGGGAGAGTCCCACGCCCAGGTGTCTGCGCGCCATTCTGCTCAGCAGGTCCCCGTGTCCAGTGCAGCCGAAGTCCTGCACGGTCCCAGCCCTTCCCTACAGTCGGTCCTGTGAGGACCCATGGGGACAGCCGCGGTGGCGGTCCATCTCCCCGAGGGCCTGCCTTTCTCGCCGCCCCTCCGCTTCACTGAGCAATGGGTCCTTCTCCAGGGCCCGCGCTCTCCTGACCAGAGGACCTGAGACGGTCTCCCCATCCATAGTACGTGTGCCCGAGTCTCACCACCCCCTTCTCTTCCGTTCTTCTTTTGTGGAACGTATCTGCTTGAAATGGACTTGTTTGTCATGGAAGAATCCAAGTGCGTCTCAGCTTTCCTTTTCCTCCTTTATCTTTGTTTTTTTAGCCATTCAGACAGATAGTCCATCCGAGGGATAAGGGGTTTGGAGGGATACTTTGCTTCTTGGTTTACTTCGCAGATGGAATATACTCACACAGAGTATCTCAGCCAACCCATGACCACATCCCTTTCCACTCTCCATAAAGGTGGTTCTCCCCACCCCCTCATCCCCCCTCCCTGACCCCTCCTCAATGTCCTGCCCCTCCACCTCCCTCTGTTTCCGCCCCTGTCGGGGGCCTTCTTCCACCAGCCATGAAAGTCTGCCCTTTCGCTGTGAAACCAGCGTTTCTTATCATCGTGGTGTGATTACATATTTCGCTGTGTAAGATCAACTAAGTTGACTCAGCCCTTCTCTGATGCTATGCCCGCCTGGCAGTGTTTAAGGGCGCTGCCATTGTTGCCATCCACGCAGAGAAGTCCACTGTGTCAACGCACCAGAGCTGGCCAGCCGTTCCCTCTCAGCAGTGCTTGTGGTGGCTCCCACAAGCTTTCTCTGGGATGGAAACCACTGCAGCAAACGGTGGTGTGCTCGTCTGCTCGCGCTGTGCTCTTGGTTTCCTTCAGGAACATGCTCAGCAGAGAGATTGCTGGCTCCTACGATAACTGTACTTGCCTCTTCCTCCCCGTGCTGCCTGCACTTCTAAGACACATCTGTCTGCTCTTCGGGCCATCCCTGCCATCTTTGACCTCCTTCTCCAGCACCATACCTCGAACGCGCCGACCCTCCTCGGTCTTCCCTGTGCATTGCCCAGCTTCCATGCGCACAAGAGGTGGCTGGAACCTCCGTGGTCTGGGCCAGGTGCACCTTTCGTCTCCAAAGTGGCACGTTTGCCCTCCCCACCTTCAGGAGACCTGTGCAGATTTCCCCAGCACCGTGGGCGTTCGATTTCTTGACTGCTGCGCCCACTAGCACTGACTATGGATCCAAGTCAAATGGAATCTTCGGCAACTTCAAGCATTTCCTTATCACGATGTTGCTTATCGGTCCAGTTGTAACGGTTTTCGTTTTCTGTGTGTGAAACTGTCACCTCCGCACTGAAAGCGTGGAGTTTTTTATCTTCATCAGCAAGCGCTTCAAGTCCTCCTCACTGCCCGCGAGCAAGGTTGAGCCATCTGCAGATGGAAAGTTGTTAATAAGCCTGCCTCCAATCCTGATGCCACGTTCTCCATATAAGCCAGCTTCCCTGATGATTTGTTCAGCAAACAGATCGAATAACTATGAGAGGATATAACCCTGTCACACACCTATCTTGATTTTAAACCAATAATTCTTCAGTTTTGAAACTAAAGGTTTAAATGTTGCCTCGCCTCTAAATTCAGGCAAGGTATACTCATGGTCCTACTTTAGTGCTATCCTGAGACTCAAGCATCATTCCTATCAGCAAGGTCTATTTTCGAACTACCCATCCTTCTTTGTCTCCAAGTTTTGCCTCCTAACACCATAACTAGTAATGCATCTTGATTGCATATTTGTTCAATTTTAGACTGCAGAAGCGAGTCAACAAAAACAACCACGCTTCACTTTCTTCATCGTTGGCATTTGTGGACAGTGCATAAATTTGAATAATAGAGCTGACTCCACAGCACTTAGCAACTGTAACCATAGCAACCAACTCCACTGCTCTTAGCAAAGCACAGCACTTGCTCCATGGCAACCGACTCCACAGCACTTAGCAACTGCAGCAGGCAAACGAGGTGGACGGTGTACCCACAGCATTCTGAGGGTGCAAGGAGCGGTACTGGCAAGGGCGCCTGGGCGTCTCCATCACAGATCTGCCTGTTATGTCACCAGGTGGCTCTGGTGGCCACCTCACCCCGTGGGCCAGCAGCGAGTCAGGAATGCTGGAAGGCCCAGGGGGAAGGACAAGGTCTTGACACTGGGTCCCGCTTGGGGAAGTGGGTGTGCATAGAAGTCCTTCTCTGGCCCTGTCAGGGTGGGGCTGCTCTGAGAATTCGACATGAAGGAAAGGGGGGCCGAGGCCTCAGCAGCTGGGTCCGGTGATAGCTTGCTGCCCTTACTGGGGCAAGGTTGGCTACAGGGGGACAGTGCCCAGGTAGTTGCCGGGGCCACACCGGCCTGTCTACTTGTGTACAGCGTTGGCCCTGGGAATCCACCATGTAGAAGCTTGTCTCTCTCCATACCCCCAAATGTAAGTGTACAGGGGACAGGGGCTTCCAATAACCCCACCCTGAGGAGCAAGTACCCGTGTACCTCCAACAGATGAAGGGCAGCAGTGACCATCGCCACAGCACCTGCCCCGCCCCGCCCCAGTGGGCAATGCCATTGGAACACAGGGATGGCAAATGGCTTACAGCCCACAGAGGTCCAGATGGCCTGACTGGATGCCTGGTGTGTTCGACAGCGTTCTCTAGAGAAACAAAATCAGAACATTTATGATTTTCTATATGAACATATGTATACACACACAGACATAAACAGCTAATTAGTCCACAGAGCAGTATAAAATGGCTCAGTTTAACTCACCTCCTTCAACTCATGAGCGCTGCCACAGGCAGCAAACAGCAGGGCGGGTCACCAGCAGTCAGCCCAATGACAGGGTCCGATAGTCCCCAGCCCAAGTGATGGATACATCTACAGTGTGGTGAAGCAGGTCTCGAGGGAACCTCAAACTACAGTGATACAGTGCACGGGTTGGGTGTCCCACAGAGAGTGTAGCTCACAAGTCGAGGCAGAGAACTAGCTAAGCAGCCACACACTGGTCCAATCATCAGTGAGCAAGAGACAGAAAGGCGAGGCTCGCCGAGCCATTATCTCTTTGTCCTTCAATTAAACTGCAACCTTATTAATCCCACATGTGTTTATTGGCTAGGTTGGCACAATAATCCTACCTATTACACCTGGCCCCTTCATGGTACCAGAAGGAGGGAAGCCTCAGCAGAGGAATCACAGCTCCGACAGAAGCCCAGAGGTGCAGTGGGCTAAGCATTGGTTTGCAACAACAAGGTCTACGGTTCAAACCCTCCAGCCAATCTGATGGAGAAAGACAAGGCTGTCAGCTCCTATAAAGATGTACAAGAAACCAGTCTAGGGTTCTTGTGGGTTAGAGGGTGTGTGTTAATCTGGGTACTTTCGAGAAACAACTCCACAGAAACTAATGTATGAGAGAGTTTTATATAAAGGTTAAGTGTGCATCAACAAAACATCCCAACCCAGTGCTGCCCAAGCCCACAAGTCCAACATTAACCCATTAACCCATATGTCCAACACCAATCCACAAAGTCCTCCTCCATCTCATGAAACAGACGCAATGATGCTGACAGCAGGAGGAAAGCCGAATCAATGAATGTGTTAGCATCTCAGCGCTGGCAGGGGTCTCCACACGGCTGCTTCAGCACCCAGAGCTGCATCAGGTTAGGTCCATGTGGCTTCTCCTCAGGGATGTCTTGCAGGAAATGAGCCTTGACAGCTGAAGCACGGCACTGGCCAAGGCAGCTACACCCTGGTCCGACCATCAGAAAGCAAGAGACCCGAGAACTAGAAAGGCGAGGGTCACTGAGCCAGTTATCCCTCCGCCCTTCAATTAACCCCACATGTGTTCATCAGCCAGGTTGGCACAATAAACTAACTACTCAGGGCGTTAGGCTGTTTATCAGCAAGCTTAACCCAACCTGTTGCCATTGAGTTACTTCTAACACATAGCAGCCTCCTACAGGGATCCTATAACCCGGACACCAGGGCATCCGAAGCCAGAGCAGGTGCCGCGGAAACTGGTCTTTCCTATCCAGCGAGGGCACCTGGTATCGTGGTGGGTTGTGTTGGGCCAGCAGTCGGGAACCACCAGTCACTCTGCTGGAAACCAGCAGGGCTGTGGCTCCCGTAAAGAGTCACAGCCTCAGAAATCCACGGGGCGGCCCTACCCTGTCCCCCAGGTGGCTTTGAGTGGGCAGGGCGCGAGCCGAGCCCCATTTGGCTATCACCTCCCTGAATCTCCTGTTGTGAGAGAAACGCTGCTCTTGTAGGTTTTGCTGTCACACGTCCCCTCCTCCTCCATCACTGTTCCCAGGGCCTTGGCTACTCTCGGTTCAGAACCCTCCAACATCCAAGCCTGCCTCCTCTTTCTTCCCTGCCTTTCCCCCAAGACCCCCTGCTTCCTTCGCGGATGGCTGGCATTCCCCACGCCGACCCCGCAGCTCACCGGGACTCTGTGTTCCCGTAAAAGCCTGCCTCCGCCGCCTGCCACCAAAGTCCAGCCAAGTTCTGCACCAGGGCCCTTTGGCACAGGGAGGGCAGGGCAGCGTTCCTTGTGAGACACAAGGAGGCAGAAGCCCGCTGCCTCTGAGTCCAGCCCCAAACCAAACAAACGAGGAGGAGGGCTTGGGTGGTGGAGGAGGGAGGGGAGGTGTGGACAAGGACCAGCACTGTCACTGACCATCATGTCCTCTGCCTGAGTCCTGGTCCTCCTCTGATGGCCGGTGACAGCCCAGGGGAATGATTTCTCTTACTTCCCCTGAGACTCCAAAGAGCAGGCTCCTTAACTCTCTACCACACCCTCTCAACTTCCGACCTGACATCACACACCACGTGTTCTTTTGCTTCCACCCTGAATGCTGTGGAAGCTGAAGCAAACCTCACCCAAAACCCAAACCGGAGTACGCCGTCACTCGCTCTCCACGAACTTCCCCGAGGAGCTGCGTGACCTCACCCTGCGGTCCCTTCTCGGGAGCTGCAGGGAGCACCAGCAAAGGCAAGCTGGCTAGTTGCAAGCAGAGGGCGGGGTGAACACAGGGCTGGGCCCCAGCTCTCCATGGCCCCATGCTGAGCGACTTCACTGGGTGCTTCGTGCTTCCTGCGTCAGACTGTCCTTGAGATGGTCTGGAACGTCCAGCAGCAAAACACAGCAGAGCAGGACTCTGCAGAAAGGGAACAGGCCCCAGAATCTCCACATGGCTGCTGGGTCCGCCTTTCCCAACCAAACCAGCCTCACACACACGTTGTTCCTGAGCCTAGCATGCGATTGCATCTGCGGCCAGCAAAGCCCAGGAGGTGATTAAGCCCACCTTGCTTTCTGAGCAGCAGAGAGACAATTACGAACCTCTGAGGCACGCCTGGCCCGAGCCGCGGCATTGTCCGTGGTGTCACATGCACGGGGACGGCAGACAGGGGACATCGGTGGCATTGCGTTCTGGGGCTGGAGAAGGACGCAGAAAGTACTGTGGACCCCGGAGGGACAGATGAAGCTGCCTGGGCAGAAGTACGGCCAGAGCGCTCCTTCGAGGTGAGAATAGAGAGGTTCGTCCCACTACTGTGGACGTGTTGTCAGGAGAGTCCAGCGCCCGGAGAAGGACAAATGCTCTGTAAAGAGCAGGGGCAGCCAAAGAGAGAAGACCCTGGACAAGATGGACGGGCACAGCATCTGCAGTGACCGGCTCCGCCATCAGAACAATGGTCAGGATGGCGTGTTCCCCTCTGATGGGTGTGGGGTCGCTATGGGTCGGAACCGACTGCAGGCCACCCTACAGGCTCAATTCCTAGTAACCCATTGCGGCTTTGATTAGCGGTCTAACACATAACCCTCCAACACCAGGCTCATCAAAGAGCAACAGGATGCCCCATTTGATAGGAGAGACCGGCTTCCACGTGACATGGTTACACCATCTGTTGTCAATTTCAGACTTCAGCGTGGAGGGGTGAAGTCTAGCCTGTCAATCAGGCTGCAGCTTGATGGCCTCATTTGGAGGGGCTAAGGAGAAAACTAACTCTCTAGAGTCGGGACTCAGGCTCACTCCCTGGGAGACATTTCCTGCTGGCAAGATACATGGAGCTACACTAGTGCCCTGAGCTGGAGGAGCCATGTGGAGACTCCTGCCAGTGCTGAGATGCTTACAATGCCACTGGATCCACAAGACTTCCCACCCACTGGCTTGTGATCTTCCTGCATTCGGCGTCACTGCATGTGTTTCGTGAGTCTGAAGAGGACTTTATAGATTGGTATTGGACATATGGGCTAATATCGGACTTATGGACGGGGCTGCTTTCTCAATATTCAAGTGCTCTTGTAGATAAACCTCTTTCCTATACACATGAGTCTCCCTGGATTTGTTTCTCTAGTCTACCCAGAATAACACACCACGGCACCCACTCTGGCTTCAAATGCCGCTGCTTGTGTTGGAAGCTGGTCTCGGCCTTTCTCTGAGCCTCCAACCACAGGCCTCCCCGTGCCACCCAGGGACCAAGGGCTTCTATGAGGGAGACAAAAGAATGCCATTTAGCAAAGCAAGGTGTCCTTTGCTGTGTGCATGTTTGGGAATGGTCCCCCAAAAGAGCTCACTGTCTCTGTGCTGGAAGTCCAATCACTGTAACTGCAGTGGTTAAAGCTGTGACCGCCTGGTGGCGCTGTTTGATAAGCACCAAACTGCAAACCACAAGGTGAGCAGTGCGAGACCACCAGCAGCTCCTTGGGAGACAAAAGAGGCTGCCTGCTCCTGCAAGATCCCCGTAGGAGGCTGCTGTGAATTAGAAGCACCTTTATAGCAGCCGCTTGGGTTAAGCTTGCTGAGAAACAGCCTAAATCCCACAGCCACCCAGGTGGTCCTGCTTGTTAAGGCAGCTAGAATGGCCACCACTGTGGCTCCCAGCTCTTGAGGTCTTATAGGCTTCTCATGCACAATGTGGACAGAAGGAGTCCTGTTGGCTCCGTGGCTACATGTTCCTCTGCTAACCAAACCGTTGGTGGTTCAAACCCATTTGCAGAGAAGAGGAAGCACTTGTCTCCATCAAGAGTGCGGCCTCTGGGGCAGTTCTCTGCTGCCTTATAGGCCGCGAGCAGTGGAGGAGCCCTGTGGCCACTATTGGCTAGGTGTTGGGCTGCTGGTTAAAGGGTCGCTGGTTCAAACCAGCCAGCCGCTCTGCGGGAGAAAGATGAGACTACAGCTTTCATGAAGGTTTTATGAAGTGTTTATGTTGATGGGTTTGAATTCAGGTGTCCTTGAAGGACGTTGAAAGTACCAGGGCCACTCAGAAGAACAAACAGCTCTTTCTTGGAGGAAGTGCAGCCAGGATGTCACTTAGAGGCAAGGACACTGAGGCTTCGAATCACGTGCTAGGACATGTTCTCAGGAGGGACCCGTGCTGGTCAAGTGGAGCAGCGGCGGTGATTGATGCGGTGGCCTGGGCTCAGACAAAGCAGCAGTCACAAGGACGGTGCAGGACTGGGTGGTGTAGCGTTGTTGCCCTCGGGAATGTTCTCAGTGCCCCTCAGAAGAGCCACAAGAACAAGGTGCCCGGCAGTACAGCGGTCCAAGCACTGGGCTGCCAAGCAAAGGCTGGCAGTTCAGACCCTCCAGCCATCCTGAGAGAGCAAGCTGAGGCCGTATGTATCTGTAGAGATGGCAGTACTGGGATCCTCTTGGGGCAGTCCTCTGTCCTGCAGGATCTCTGTGAGTGGGGATGGACAAGGGGCCACACCTGCTGATGGCAAGACGTGAGATACCCAGGGCCCCCGAGCAGGGCCTGGCAGGGGTGCAGGTGCTTCTCCCTGTCTGTCCTCTGTCCATCCCTCGGCCCCAGGGTGCTCTCGCTTACCCAGTGGCTGCACTTCACTTGGGGCAGGAGGTGGCTGAGTGGCAGCCCACCAGGGGCACAACTGTCTCCACCAAGTGGCTCTGATCATAGCGGTGGCCTGACCTGTCATTATCCGGCTGATGAGGCTCCCCACGGAGGAGTCTGCCTGAAATCACATGCTAATGGCTGCTAATTACACGTCTCACAGCATCGTCTCAGCCCAGGCTGGGGTGGGGGGGGAGAGGGGGGGGCATGTCTCTGAGGACTACCAGGGCCATGTTCAATCAGAAGCTCCAGGAAACAGGGAGCTCGGAGCTGGGTGCAGGGCCGGGCAACCTTTGTTTCTCTGTGCACAGGACGCTGTGGGTTGGAGCCAACCCAATAGCACCTGCCCCCCCTCCCCCAGCACAACAACACCATAAACCATAATGCAAATGTGTCTCTCTTCCCCAGACTTCCTGGTGCAGCCTCAAGCTCCCCTCTAGCTTTCACGAGAGGCCCAAGCCCAGCCGTACTGGCTTTCCTTTGTGGGTGACAGTTCTGTTTGTACCTAGGTGCCCTGCGGAGTCTCTCCTTTTCCTCAGAACTGGAGGTGTTGACTGTGCTATGCCGTGATGTCTCCCCTTCGGCGTGCATCCTGTTTGGAGTTCTCGTAGGTTCTTAAGTAGTTATTTTCTCCTCGTTTGTGATGCTGGGGACATTTTCTTCCATTTTTCTCATGCATACTGTTCCCTCCACAGAGACTTTCCCTTCCCGTCGATGCCTCAGGTCTTTGACCGGGCTGTCTAGTTCTGTGTGTGATTGATTATCTCTTGTTATTTCAGCATCTGTAAGGCCCAGCATGCTCTTCGCCTTGGCACTCATACCCCTGGGCCTCGCGTGGTCGGGTCGTGGTCAGGGGCCGTCGCGTCCATTGTGACCCACGGGGAACCGTGCACAGCAGACCTTCTTCACCACTGCTGCCGCGCTTGACCCATTGTCGCAGCCCCTGTGCCCGTCCATCTCCCTGAGGGCCCTCCTCTTCCTCGCCGCCCCTTCACTTGACCGAGCATGATGTCCTTCTCCAGGGACTGGGCTCTCCTGAAATCCCACTCCTCCAAAATCAAGGGGGATTTCAAAACAACCTAGGGCAGCGCAAACATAGTTTAATCCAGTGAATGCCGGGAAAGTGAGAGTGTGACCTGTGGTCCGTGCAGGGTCCCGAGGAGGCCGACGGAGAAGTGAGTAAGCTCAAAAACCACAAAAAGACTGACGGTGGCCTCTCAGAAAGGCTGCATGCTGGAGTGGGCAGGTGGGCTGTGCAGGACGGCATCCGTGGTCTGGTGGGGACCTCCTTTGGCCAGCACTCCGGGGCAGCTGAGCAGCACGAACATGTCCTGAGACAGCACACCTTGCTTTCCCTGTCACAGGAGAGAATGGCAGGGCACAGGGCACGGGGAGCGGGAGCGGGCAGAGTGGGAATCCCGGGGTCTGTGGGTTGGAGGGACACAGAGCCAGCCACAGGGCTGTGTGGCCACCTCGGAGGTCATGCTCAGGAGGTGGGCTGCCAACTTGAGATTCGTAGTGGCCTGGTCTATGACCTCGTCTTCTGTAAAGGAGACCCACAGGCAGTGCCCACAGTTGACACACCTGGCAGCGAACCAGAAGGTGGCCGTTTGAGTCCACCCAGGAGTTCCCAGGCAGGAAGAACTGGTGTGCTCCTGGTAAAGGACTCAGTTTTAAAAAGCACAGCTGCCCTCTGATACCCACAGTGGGTGAGGGTGGGGGGCCCCGGGTACCATGAGTTGGAATCGGCCAGTGGCACATGGTTGGCTTTGCATGGGAATCCCACAAACCTGCATAGCACAGCCCTCCCCGTTGTCTGGGTCCTCCCCGTTGTCTGGGTCCTCCCCGTTGTCTGGGTCCTCCCCGTTGTCTGGGTCCTCCCCGTTGTCTGGGGCCGGCCCTGTCTGTTTGTGTGATGGATGTGTAAGGTGCTACCAAGCCTGGTCCAACTCACAGACACTCTGCATATAAGAAAGCAGCATACGCCCAGTCCTGAGCCATCCTTACAGCTGCTGATGTGCTGGCACCTATTGGTGCAGCCACCCTGTCAGCCCATCCCGTGGAGAGTCTTCCTCTGTCCTGACCCTCCATTGTACAGAACATGTCCTTCTCCAGGGACTGGTCTCTCCTGACAATATGTCCAAGGCACGTATGATGAAGTCTCCCCAGCTCTGTCTCTCAGGACATTCTGCCTGTGCTTCTTCCAAGACAGTTTTAGGAGACCACGAGCCTTTCGGTACCATTCACCAGCACCACCATTCACGCAAATGCACCCGTTCTCCTTCGGCCTGCCTTACCCGATGTCCAACGAGCACATGCATCTGAAGCAAATGAAAATACCACGGCTTTGGTCAAGCACCCCTTAGATCTCACTGTCACCTTCCTTCCGACACTTTAAAGCGGCCTGTGCGGCAGGTTTACTCTAGACAAAGCATCATTGATCTGCTGACCGCTGCCTCCAGGAGCAACGACTGACCCAAGCTAGAGGGCTCAGTCTCCAGCTTCCGGTCGGCTCTCCTTTGAGAAGGCAGCTCTCCGCAGTCCTCCGCTGAGTGCCGTCAGACCCGGGCACTCATCTTCTGGGGCTAACTCTGACAATATTGTGCTGCTCTGCATGAGGATTTTGGTGTCTGCCACTGCTTCGATGCTAACCACAAGGTTTTCAGCAGCTAACTAGCCTGAAGTGGCCAGCCTTCTTTGTCGCCTGTTGCTAGTCAGCTGAAACCTGTTCACTCTGGGTGACCCTGCTGGTACTCGCAGTACCAGTGACACACTCCCAGCATCACAGCGACACACAAGCCACCACAAAACGATGCGTAGAAACCAGCGTGCGCCAGATCCCTTCTCAGCGGTTGTGGGTGCTTGGTCAGGAGTGGAAACCATGCATAAGAAGGGGTCAGGATGGTGAGGTGGGGAATCAATTGTCCAGTCTCCTTGGAGGAAGACCACGCCCATGCAGGTATTTCCACTGTCCTCTGCATGGCCGACCCCCTCGGCCCCATCTTGCAGGAAGCCGCCGTCTGGTCTTTACCAGAAACCATTCTGTGACCTGCAATGCTAGACTCCAAGGATTGCCAAACAACAATCAAGGTCTCTGGGCACGTGTGCAGGTAGATGCATGGTTGGCCAGGGAGCTGTCTTCCACCTGTCTTGGCCTAAACCAGAGAGTGCTTCTGGTTCTGCATCAGTTTTTTGAGACAGCTGAACGGGCATTCAGTCGATTCCTGGAAGCTTGCCTGTCGTCGACTGCCGTCCTTCCGCAGAAAGGCAAAGACAGAGGGTGTGGTTGAGCATGGACCAATGTTTTCTTGGTGCAGTGACTTGTGTATTTGTGTTCATTTCATCTTCTGATGATGATCCTTGCAATGCTGAATATTGTATCCATATTGTATCCATAGATCCCTGCAATGCTGAATATTGTACCCATATTGTATCCATAGATCCCTGCAATGCTGAATATTGTATCCATATTGTATCCATAGATCCCTGCAATGCTGAATATCGTATCCATATTGTAGCCATAGATCCCTGCAATGCTGCAACTGGAGGCTTGAATTTTTTTTTGAGTTCTTTCTGCTGGAGAAAATGCCAAGAATGTATCTTCTCGTTTGGATTCCTAATTCCAGGTCTTTGCACATTTCATGATCGTGCTTCCCCATGTCTCCTCGAGCTGCCTTTGGAATCTTCTGCTCAGCTCTTCGACGTCATCATTGCTTCCCTTTGCTTTTGCTGCTTGATGATTAAGAGCTACTTTCAGAGTCCCGCCTGACACCCAGTTAGGTCTTTCATTTCCTGTCTTTTTCCCCGTTGTTGTTGTTTTGTTTTTGAGCAGAGGCCCAAAGTCCGTCCACTCTCTCAGTGTACTGCCACATAAATATATGTGTACAATGGCCAATAGCTATATTTTTATGAATTCATGCATTTACAAATGTACACATCTATGTTTATCCCTCTATCTGTAGCTTTGCTTCCTAGATCGTTCCTGTTTCCTTTTCCCTTCCTCCTGCCCCACTATCACACTCACCCTTCTTCTGCTTCTTCATGATTCCTCAGCTAGATTGCTGTTGCTCCACCCCCCGCCCCTCACCAGCTTTCCTGTCACTGTGATGACCTTTGCTTCCGTCACGGATGGTGGTCTTGACCTCCTCCCACAGCTCACTAGGCCTCCTGCCATCAGTGTCCAGAGCGTCTGAGCTCTTCTTGAGAAGGTCTCCAGGTCTGCGTGGGATGGACACAGGTCATTCTTTGGCTCGCGGGGACTTTAAATTTCTTCAGCTTTCACCTGAATTTGCAGATGAGCCGGCCTGGTCTGAGTAATGGGCGGAGACAGCCATTGTACTCCTTGGTATCCCTCCCAAAGAGGTCCACACGGTGGACAGTCCCATTTACGTGGTTCAATACAGGTTATCTGCCATAAATTAATTGGTGGCCTTTCAAAATCCTATCACGCAGGCTCTGGTGGTGTTTCGATCACCAAGGCCCTGTCCTTCAACTACTGGTTCTGCTGCTTTGTTTCCAACCTTCTCATTCCACTCACCGGTATTTAGCATGAATCCTGATGGCAGGTTTGTCTGACTGCAGACGGCCACGGCTGGTGAACCCCTCCCACCCCCAACTTCTGCATATCCAGCCTTAGCGGCCGGTGTCTGCATCTGACTCGTCGCCATAGTAACTGCTCTTCACCGGTCACGGACAGTCTTCTCTCCGATTGTCAGGATGTCACTCACCGAGACAGGGATGGGGAGTTCTCTCCACCTTTAGGATCATGTCCAAACAGCCACCCGCCACTGGTCGGCTCATCCCGTCATCCCGTGGTGGCTTCTGATGCGAAAGCGTGCTCCAGGCTGAAGGTTTCCATCTTTGATCTTCACACGCAAGTGATTCAAGTCTTCCTTACACTCGCTAAGCGGGGCTGTGCCATCGACCTATTGCAGGCCTTCCTTCCACCCTGATGCCATGTCCCCTTCAGGCAGCCTAGCCCCCCAGATCCTCGCTCCGCACGCAGACGAAACTAGGATGGTGAGCACGTGCAACTTGGCCCACAACTTTCCGGATTTCAAACCCCTTGCTCTGCGCGCACAACGGCCTCTGATCCAGGCCTGGGTTTCTCAAGAACACAATGAAGTGCCTTCACGTAGGCCGGAGATACAAGTCAGCACCTCTCTGGTCTTCGCGCCCTCCAGCCAAGATGGAGCTGACATCAGCAAGGGCCTCCCTCGTGCCTCCTCCTTTTGGAACCCAGCCTGGATCAATGGCAATTCTGCCACAACTGTTCTTTAGCAAAGTGTTGCTTGCGCGTGATATCGATGATCTCAATGCATAATTCCTGCATCCTGTTAGATCGCCTTTCTCGGAAATGGACACAAGGATGAATATCCTCTAGTTGGTTAGTTATGAATCTGCCTTCCAAATGTCTTGGCACAGACAAGCAGATGCCGCGTGTTTCATCCGGACGGTATCCCAGCAGTATATTTCCTGCGGCCGTCGTCAGTGGGGCTTGGCCGCCTTCCTCGGTCATATGTGGGCTATTTGCTGCCTTCTGAAGTGGTCGCGTGGCCACCGGTCCTCCTCGGAACCTGGCTTCTCCGTGTTCCTTGCATCTTCTCTGGAGGCTCCACCATTTTCCAATATTTTGACCTTAGAGACCATTTTTCCTCAGTCCTTTCTGCTTGAGGAATGTGAAAAAACATCCTTCCCTCTTGGTTTCCTAACTCCAGTTGTGCACACAGTTGATAGGAGTCCTTTGCTTTGTCTCCTCGCGCTTCCTTTTGAAACTCTCCATCCGGCTCTTCACTGCATCATGTCTTCCGTTTGCTTAGCTGCTCTACACGAGAGGCGGCTGGCAGGGCAGCTGGTTGGTTTGAACTGCCAACCTTGCCCTTTGTCACCAGGGCCTCCGAGACCCTGGCATATGCACTTGAAGGAGGCACCTGGTGGAGTTATCACCGCCAAGTGAGAACAGTGGCTTATTTGACGGATGTTGCTGAGGGGAGCGGCTCATTCTGGGGGAGGGGGGAGATGAAGCTGACCCCCCACCCCCACCTAGTGCTTCACCGCATGACCTCCAAGTTGGCCAGGTTTTGTGCAAATATATATATCCAACCGTCCTAAAAGAAGGGCGAAATCCCAGAAAGCACGATTTCGGAAAGTCCATTCAGGAAGGTTTCCTGAAGCATCCCCAAATGCCGCATGGCCACATGCTTGAAGGAATGAGATTTTAAACACTCAAACATTTGATATACATTAAATGAACATAAAAATACAGCAGGCATGTGACAAACAAAGGGCAGGCTGGTTCCTGAACATCCTGCAAATGCTCACTGGACAATGCCGTTCAAACCCACCCGGGTCCCTCTGGACAAAGGCCTGGTAAGCTGTGTCCGAAAAATCCCTGCCCCTGACAGCTCAGTGAAGTACCTCCACCCCGCACACAGGGGCCCAGGGCTGGGAGGGGGGGGAGGTGTCGGGGGAGGAGGGGGCTCCACAGCAACCAACCAAGAGAATGCTTATTTGGAGCCGTTCATCAGTATGCAATGAGCCCCGGTGGTGCAGTAGGTTACCTGTTGCTGCCAACCTCTAGGCCAGCAGTTCGAACCCACCAGCCTCCGCTTGGGAGAAAGATGAGGCTCTCTGCTCCCGTGAAGGTTCAGAATCTCAGAAACCGACAGGGCAGGTCTACTCTGTCCCAGGAGGTTGCGACTCGGTGCTTGTTGTTCTTTGGTGCTGGCCAGTTGGTTCCAACTCAAAACCACCCAAGCACAACAGGACACAACCCTGCCCGGCCCTGCACCATCCTCACCATTGTGCTTACGTCGGAGCCCGTGGCTGCGGCCACTGTGTCCATCCATCTGCCCAGGGCCTGCCTCTTTTTACAGCCCCTCTGCTTGACCAAGCTTCTGATGCAAACAAATCCACGAGAGCCAAACCACGACCTTGAGTCTATCCCACGTGGACTTCTAAGACATCTCCTGCACAGACTGGTTTGCTCTGAATGCTAATGACAGAAGACCGGATGACTCAGAGGATGTCCAGGCCAGCATCCATGAGGAAAGATCAAGGTCATTTAAAAGACTGGAAAGAGCAATAGTTCACTGGGTGTGGGAAGAGGCTCTTTGTTATCAAGCAGCGAGGGTCCACGGACAAGATGGTGATGGCAAGGAGCCAAACAGAAGATTTCAAAGGGCGGCTCATTCGAGAAGACTCGGGTGTGGTGGGGAGTTTGTGCAAGTCCATGTGGACAGGGAGCTTGCCCTGCTCAGACAAGGCCATGGAGGTGGGCCTGGGGCTGGTGACCAGGCCGTGCTGGGAAGAAAGAAGGGGCGAGAGTCGAGAGCTCACTGCTGGCCAGTGGCAGCCTGGTTCAGTGCCCTTCTGAGATCAGCTGACTCCAGGTCACCGTTTGTGAATGGCCAGCCCTCGGGCATCAGCACCATGCTCAGATCTTGGCCAGTGGCAAGGAAAGTGGATGTCCCAAGCAGCTCACAGTCCTGAACCTTCTAAGGCTGCAGCCTTATCTCCTAGGAAGACCTGATTTTCTACATCCCATTCTTTGCTGGCAGCCAGCTCCAAGCGCACCAAAGGTCAAAAGGTGTCTTTGCCACAGTGGCCCTGGGGGCCTGGAAGATCATTGTGCCCGTGTCTGGGTCCTTGTTTCCTGCTCATTCTGTCCTGCACATTCCACACACCTTTGCTCAATTAGCTCATGATTCCTCTGGCCTCACCTCCCTGCCTTTGCCTCTTTCCCTTCTTTTTGTAACAAGGGTTTTCAAATCAGCACCTGGCCGGTACCAGCATTTGTCCGGTCCATCTGCAGGGCTGCCATCTGGAGCCACCTCCATCCCAAGGACAGCGCCCCCTCTTCTCTTCCCAGGAGCCGCTTCTGCCCCCTCCCTGAAATGGACAGTGTGGCGTCGGGCGCGGTGAGGATGGCGCAGGTGGCGCAGTGTTCAGTGTGGTTGTGCTTGGGTCCCTGTGGCATAAGAACATCATCACTGAAATGGGATCCCTCTCCCAGGTGAGAGGGCTGGAGCGGGCCCATCTGCTGCTTCCCTAAGAATCTGGCTGTGGGACTGACAGCCAGAGCTGCCAACCACAGGGTCAGTGGTCGGGACCCACCAGGAGCTCCCGGAGAACGATGAGGCTGGGAGAGCCCGCCTCTCCCATGGGTGGCAGGGTGGTGCAGAATGCAGAGGTGTGAACCAGTGGAATGAGACACACCCATCTGCTGTTACTGGAACAGGGCGATGTGAGTGACAAGGGTGACATCTGTCCCATGGTGGCCTGGGGCCTGCAGTCCCTGATGGTGGCAGCCACTCGCTGGATCCTGTGAAGAACCACTCAGCACTGCACGGTCCAGGGCCGTCCCTCTCCCAGAAGCACTGCCCAGGGGGAGGCTCTGGCAGAGGACTCCCAAGAGAGCAACTCAGAAAGTTGTCCAGCCTGTTCCCGAGCGATCAAAGCCGTCCTCCCTGCCCAGCAGCAAGCGTCCGGAGGAGCGCAGGGCCAGCCAAGGTGAGTAGAGACCCAGGGCCACAGCAGGGGTCCGGCACTTGCCCAGGGAGGACGCTGTGGAGGTAAGGTGGGCTAGGAAGTCCCTGGGAAGGGAAGGTGGATGTCTTCTTAGAAGTAAAGACCACCCTGGCGACTGACACATCCCACAGCACGTGTTTCTCCATGATGATTGGTCACAGGGAATGGGCCCAGGCCCCATGTCTCCACGGGGGCCAGGGCCAAGGGTGGCCCCAAGAACTGAGTGGGAGACTGCAGTTCACAGCCCCCAGATGGGGGCCTTTTTCTGAGTCCTTGTGCCCAGCAGCTTCACCACAGTGGGGAAGGCCCAGGAGGTCCAACCAACAGAGTGGGTTGTGCAGACCTACAGGGCCCGGCGGGCAGACAGTACTGTGATTTGCGATGTGCAATGGAGCAGTCATGGCATCTGTCTCTGTCTGACCCCTCAGAGGTTTTCAGAGGGGACATGGGTGTGAAAACGATGCTCCTGGGAAGAAAATAGCATCATGTAATGTGGAAGCCGTCGTCACCAGGGAATTGACTCTGGTACAAGGGCACCCACGTGTGCTGGGCAGGGCTGTGCTCCATGGGGGTTCCAACGGCTGCTTTTTCACATGTGGATCTCCTGGTCTGTCCGTCTGTCTGTCTTAACAGACCATTCAATAATTCAATCATACACTGGCATCCCTTCCAAGGAGTCCCTCACAGGATCCAGCCTCTAGTCTCAGACCAGCAAACTTGACTTAACCGTTATCTCCACCCAGAGACTCCAGAGTAGAACTAGGGTGTGAAGTCCAATGGATCCGGGCTCACCGTGACCCCGTAGGACACAGGAGCAGCCTCCCACGGGGGCCTTGAGGGGAGCCTTAAGGAGCCAAACAGGTAGAACCAGTAGGACAGGTCTGAGGCAGATTCTCAGAGCCAAGCTTCTCTCTGCATCTTGCCCATCACCCGTGAGCTCCTGGGAAGGAGGAATCCACCGCATCTTGCATCTTCGTATCTGTAGTTCTTGGTGCTGGGATTGCCGGGAGGCGGGGCTGCCTCTGTCCTGGGATATCGTGGGATCCCTGCCTCCAGTGCAGGGGCTGCTGGTCCGTCCAGTCAGTTCTGACTCGACACCCTTGTGTGCAACAGAAAGAGGTGCTGCCGGCCCAGCCCCGCCCTCACAGCCATTAGAGCTGTGCCCGTCGTCCCACATACCACACGCGTTGCCACACCGTAGCCCGCTGCGGCAGCCACGGCGAGAAGTCATCCTGGGGGCCTTCCTCCTTCTCACTGACCCTCACTTTACTGACACGAGGTCCTTCTCCAGGGACTGGCCTCTCGGTTCTCCACCCACTCATGGCTCAGGAGCACGCTCTTCCTCCTCAAGGGCAGGCATGCTCATTCTTCTGGAAATCCATGGTGCTTTCAAGATTCTCTGCCAAATCCTCCTTCAGCTGCTTCACTTCCCAGTCTTCCTTATCCACTGACCAGCCTCCCCCTGCCTCGGAGGGCAGTGGACGCATCACGGCCGGGGTTGGCTGCTCCCTTTTAGCTCCCCAAGTGACCTCTTTGCTTTCATAGACTCGGATGAGGGTGTGGTGGTTACATCATCTGCTGTCAACTTGGGACAATAAAAGTGAAGGAATGGAGTCTAGCCTGTCAATCAGGTTGCAGCTTGATGACCTCATTTGGAGGCACTAAGGAGATAAATAACTTGCTGGAGGTGGGACACATGCTCACTCCCCGCAAGACATTTCTGTTGACAAGCCACATGGAGACACACTGATGGAGCCAGAGGCCTGGAGCTGGAGGAGCCATGTGGAGACCCACACCAGCACTGAGATTCTTCCACCACCACTGGATCCACAAGACTTTGCACCCACTGGCCTGTGATCTTCCTGCATTCAGCATCATTGCATGTGTTGAGTGAGTCTGAAGGAGGAATTTATGGACTAATATTGGACATATGTGCTAATATTGGAATTATGGACTTGATCTTGACTGGGTTGGGCTGTTTCTCAATATACAATCGCTATTTCATGGAAAGCTCTTTCCTATACATCTATGAGTCTCCCTGGATTTGTTTCTCTAGTCTACCCGGACTAAGACAGAGGATTTTTGCCACAGATAGACCCCATGCACTGCATCGCTTGATTTCTCGACCACTGCTTCCACAGGCATAGACTGTGGGTGGCTTTGATCTCTGTCTGCGTCCTGATGTTTACACTAGGCTTATCCACATATCTTGTGATGAACATCAGTCTGCAGACATTGGTAATAACCTTCCATGTCTTCATCTCTGACGTTCATGTTTGGTGCACCAATGTGAAGAAGTTGCACGGATTCACCTTCCCCTATCATGGACGATGCTGTAATTCGGGAGGCAACTTGAAATGTTCTTCTTAGGAAGAGCTGCGACACCGTTCCATTTCAATGAGCTATCCCACCATAGCTGTTACAGGTGTGGCTGACCGTACACTGTCCGAGTCAAAGGTACCAATAGCAGCCTCTCTCAACTCGCCCTCACCGAGTAGCCACGGTGGCATCGTGGGCTGGCTCGCATTGGTCTGCTAACAGCACTCAAGTCAGCCATGAAAACCCACCAGGCCACGGTGCAGGAGAAAGATGAAGCTCTATGCTCCTGTAAAGATGGATGTGCAGCCCTGGAAACCACCAGGGGGCATTCCCTACTGTCTCGCAGGCCCTCTAGAGGTGAGATTGAGTCAGTGTCAGTGGCGTCGGCTTTGTTTGTTTGGGGTTGTTTTGTTTTTGTGTTTTGGTTAGTGCATAAGATTTCCATCTTTATGCATCCCACTGCATTGTTGATGGCTTCAAATTTCACTAGATTTTTACTTCATGCATGCCATATTCTGATGCCCATGGATGCTTGCAGCTATTTCTTCTCATTTGGAGTCACGTCAATGAACGAAGGCCCCAACGCTTTGCTCCAACCACGTCATCCCAACCATGTCATCACGACCCCACCAGACCATGACGCCATCGCAACCATGTCATCAGACCACATCATCACAACGACGTCATCCCAAAAACATCATCAGATCACAACATCACAGCCATGGCAACAGACCACGTCATCACAACCACGTCATCACAGTCACGTCATCGGGTGGCTCTGCTTGGAGAAGGCAGCTCTTTCCCAGTGGGATTGTGCCTTCCAACCCCAGGACTCCTCTTCCAGCTCTCTCTGAAGACATGGCTCTGCTGTTCTGGAGGTTTTCCCGGTATAGCTGCTCTTTGGGCCACTGACAGGATGGAGGTAGCCTGGTGGTGCAGTGCATCACGAGTTGGCCTGCTAGCTGCAGGGTCAGCAGTTCAGAACCACCAGCCACTCCTCACAGAGGCAGCTCCTGTACAGAGTTTCAATTTCAGAAGCTTGCAGGAGCAGTTCTGCCCCATCTTAGAGGGTCGCTGGGAGTCCATACTGACTCAGGAGCAGTAGGTCTGAGTTTCGGGGTCCAGAGGGGATATCATATTATTAACTGACCACTTAGGGTAAGAAAAACCCTGGGTATCTGTCAGGGGAAGCCAGCCCCTAACACATCATTATAGGTCCAGTAGGCACAATTGTACAGCGATAATAAGATCATAGTCAAGTTATAGAGAGCATGAGGGATAGAAGTATTGAAATAAATGGAGTCAGACACAATTCATGGTGCATGCTCACCTCAGCCCCGCTTGGCGGTCCACGTGCAGGGAGAGAGAGAGTTTAATGCTAGCCCAGGCTTTTATATTCTCTGGGGACATGCAAGCCCCCTAATTACAGGTGAGGACAAACATCACAGGAAGGGGTTGTGCTATAGGTAATACAGTAATGAGGGGTGGTCTAGGGAAATATACACAATATGAAGAAGAGGGATTGGGGGCATACATGTGACAAGATGGGCAGATCCTAGATACAGGATGGCAACTTAACTTTGGATGTCACAGAGCCAGTTCCCTAGCTCAACTGATAGAGATCATTATTGGTAGGGTGTGAACGGCTTGGTCGCAGGCCTCAGGGAGAGTTTATTGTCCCCAGTGGCAGGGAGCGAGGCCTACCCTGTAGTCTGGTGACTAAACGCCCTCAGGGAGGATGTCTGTAATCGTCTGACCTCCCCCCACAGGTATCAGGGCTACTGATGGTCTAAGTGCCCTGCACAGCTTCCCCCTGGAAAAACATGGGCTCCACTTTTAGGTTGCAGGCCACTGTCTGGCTTCCAATCTGGGGTGCAGATCAGCTAGTTAACAAGTGTGGGGTGGTAAGAACATTCTGGAAACATCTCTGTGGCAGGCTCTTTATGTCTACGCCCCAGGAGGCCCCGGACAGCACCTGTGGATAAGCACTCGCCTCCCTCCCTCCAGGCTGCTTGGGAAGGAAGAACTGGAGTTCTGCTTGGGAAAGGGAAGGGCTGGGGAAACCCACGGGGGCGGGGACAGCATGGGACAGCCCCACCACAGGCATCCTTGTGCCGGCTCAACATGCAGTATACAGCCAAGTCCCTGCTGGGCACCCTCCTGGAGAGTCAGACTGCAGGCTCAGAACTCTCACACAGCATTGTGAGTCATAATTCCCCTCTAGTTCTCATAAACTGGGTTTATTTTCTCTAGTGGAACCAGAGCCAGGCCCCTCCATCCCCTCTGTTCCTTCTTTGCTTTCTGGATCTTCCTGCTGAGGGCCAGGATGTACCCCAGGTCTGAGCCCAGTGACCAGGTACAAGGTACCTGCCTCCAGGCCCAGAGCAGCTGAGAGTCTGGGACGGGGAGCCACGCATCCTCTGGCTGACCCAGTGCCGAGGACAACGGCAGGCAGATGGGGGCCCGCTCTGGGGGTGCTGTGTGGAGTGTGAAGTAGGACATGGGACATCTTGTGAATGTGTCCTCTCCCCAGCTGCTCTTGCTGCCTCTGCTGACCAAGGTTCCCAGAGGAATTGTCCCGGAGGAAATGGAGGTGGGGCATAAGGAGGTCAGGTGGCCTCTGGGCTACTGGGATGGGGCAAGGGGGCTTGTGGACTCCGTCTGCCAGGACGCCGAGGTCTGGGCAGGGCTCTCCTGGTACTGGGCTGGCAGCAGGCTGGCGTGCTGTGCTCCCCTCTGGTTCTGTTTAAGCACCGTCCAGGCTCGGGGTGCTTCCAAGAAGCAAAGTGGGTTGCCATCAAGTGGACCCCAAACCTGGCAACCCCATGTGTGTCTGGCACAGCGTTCCATGACTGGTGTTTCAGAAAGAGATCTCAAGCCTTTCTGATGGACTTGACCTTCCAACCTGGGGTCAGCAGATAACTGCTTAACTGTTTGTGCCACGCAGGGACTCCGCTGGTGGGGTTCAACCACAGACCTTGCATTTGTCCAACGCTCAACCCACAGTGCCACCAGGGCCCCTTGTACCAAGTGTGTTCTCCTTTAAAAGTCCCTGTGCATTG
Organism: Tenrec ecaudatus; assembly: GCF_050624435.1. Lineage (NCBI taxonomy): Eukaryota > Metazoa > Chordata > Mammalia > Afrosoricida > Tenrecidae > Tenrec > Tenrec ecaudatus. Next base: position 2,052,405 of record NC_134536.1, read on the forward strand.
TACAGGGGGGTGGGGGGGTACTTCTTTAGCCAAAGCACGAGAACCCCATGCCAAGGCATCAGCTGCGAAGGGAGAGCAGCGCCGCCCCCAGACCGCTCACCCCTGCCCCTGCCCCAGTTCTCTGTCCACATACTTCTACACCGGCTGTTGGGTGATCTCCAGGACAGTCATACCTGCATGTTATGTGAACGATATTGTTCTTTAATGTGAACATTCTCTCGGGTCCTCTTCCTTTGGACTGGGCACAAATACGTATCTCTTCCAGTCAAGTTGGCCAGGTAGTCGTCTTCCAAATTCCCTGGCACAGATGAGTGAGCGCATCCAGCTTGCTGAAACATTTCCACTGGGAGTCCATCACCTCCTGGAGCCTTGTTCTTGGCGAATGCTTTCAGTGTAGCTTGAACTTCTTCCTTCAGCACCTTGGGTTCTTGCTCGTGCTGCCTCCTGAAATGGTGAGGCGTCGACTAGTTCCTTTTGATACAGTGACTCTGTGTTCCTTCCATCGTCTTTGGATGCTTCCTGACTCTCTCAATATTTTCCCCATCGAATCTTTCAATATTGCAACTCAAGGCTTGAATATATTGTAGACTATGTATATAAGATATACTATGTGCTTTATACATAGTATATATTACATAGGACCCCTGGTAGTGTAGTGGTTACTCATTCAACTGTGTTCCATGAGGTTGGCAGTTCAAAACCACAAAACGCCTCTTGGGAGAACGATGAGGCTGTGTGTTCCCATACAGAGTTACAGTCTCAGAAATTCACAGGGAGAGTTCTAACCTGTCCTACAGGGTCACTGTGAGTCAGCAGAGACTCAGTGACAGCAAGTTTGGTTTGGGTTTTGTGTTGTTGTTGTTGTTAGGTGCCATCAAGTTGGTTCTGACCCCTAGTGACCTGGGTACAACAGAAGGAAGCCCTGCACAGTCCTGCGCCAACCTCACTCATCTTCCTATGCCCGAGCCCATGTCAATCCATCTGTCTTCCTCTTTTTGGCTGCTCCTCTACTTTACGAAACATGATGTCCTTCCTTCTCCAGGACTGGTCTCTCCTGACAGTATATCCAAAGTATGTAAGATAAAATCTCACCACCATTACCTCTAAGGAGCACTCTGGCCAGACTTCTTCCAGGAGAGATCGTTGTGCCCTTTGAGCAGTCCATGGTACCTTCAATGTTCTTCCCCAGCACCACCGTTCAACTGCATGCACTCCTGTTATACGTGTTGGATATTATGTATGGTTGGCCAGCATAATAGACATGTACACGGCAGAGTGCCCATTCCCAATAGATACAGAGTATAGATCCATGCCCCCCTCTGGTATAGCTCACCTACTGAGGGCTTCTTATCGGAAGCGAAGGGACTGCTAGCCCCTGGAGATGGGCATCATGCTTGGTAAGTAGAGGTCAGTGACCAAGAGGAAGGCCCTCTGGTAGATGGGCTGGCACAGTGCCCGCAGCAGTGGGCTCAGAGTGCGCTGACTGAGAGGAGAGTGCAGGGCTGGGCAAGGCTTCCTGCTGTTGCCCTCGGGTCACGGGGATCTGAGCTGCCTGAAGGCTGCCCGACAATGCATGCATAAGGTCACACGCACCCAATCAACCACCATGAAAGGAGCAGGGGTTCTCTTTATCCTAAAACTAGGCATTGGATTTGAATGGACGTCTACACAAAACACTCTCGCTTCATCGCATCCAAGAGTCAGCAGTCTCTCTTTCCGCAGTGGTCAGCAAAGCTCTCCCAGGGGTGTGAAGTGGTTTCCAGAACAAGCTGTGATGTAGTGACCTGCACACACCCACTAATGGGCTTTGCTGCTTCCAGAAGCAAAGCAACTGCTTTCCGGAGATGTCCTGGCGGGGCGGGGGAGTGGTGGTGGTGGTGATGGGGAAGCAAAGCAGCAAAGGCCGCCTCCGGGTCCCCACATTGACAGGGAACTGCCAGAGGTTCAGGCCAGGTTCTGAAGAGATGGTGGTATAAGAGAAACTCGTTGCTGACGTCCGATGGACCCAGGGTGAAAGCAGAGAACAGCAGAAAGATGTTTACTTGTGTTTTATTGACCATGCCAAGACATTAGACTATGCAGATCACAACAAACGATGGATGGCTTGGAGAATTCCAGAACACGTCACTATGCTCGTGTGGAACTTGTACCTGGATCAAGAGGCAGTTGTGTGAACAGAGCAAGGGCGTACTGCATTGTTACAATCAGGAAAGTTGTGTGCCAGGTTTGTATCCAATCTCCCGCTGAGCAAACAATGAGAGAAGCTGGATTATATGAAGAAGAGTGCGGCATCAGGATTGGAGGAAGGCTTATTAACAACTCAGGGTATGCAGATGACACAACCTTGCTTGCTGAGAGTGGGGAGGACTTGAAGGCCTTGCTGATGAAGATCAAGGATTTCAGTCTTCAGGATGGATTGCAACTCAGTGTAAAGAATGCCCAAGTCCTCACAATTGGACCAGTAGGAAACATCATGGTGAATGGAGAAAAGTTTGAGGTCGTCAAGGATTTTGTCTTGCTTGGACCCCCAATCAGGGTTCCTGGAAGCAGCAGTTGAGAGAGCAAGAGACAAGTTAGGTAATTCTGTAGCACAACCCCCTTCAGAATATCAACAAACAAAGGTGTTACTCTGAGGACTAAGGAGGCTCAGTCCAAGCCCCAGTGCTTTCCACAGCCACCTACGCACATCGAAGAAGACCGAAGAAGACTGACTAAAGAAGGCTAAAGAAGAATGGATGCATTTGAATTGTGCTGGGGACGAATAGTGAAAGTACCCTGGACAGCTAAAAGGACAAACAGATCTGTCTTGGAAGAAGCACGGCCAGAATGCTCCTTAGAGGCAAGGATGAGGAGACTGGGTCTCACATACTTTGGACATGTTGTCAGGAGAGACCCGCCCCTGGAGAAGGACATCATATTTGGTCAAGTGGAGGGATGGTGAGGAAGAGGGGAAGATCCTCAAGGAGATGGATGGACACAGCGGCTGCACCGATGGGCTCTGGCATGGGCCGACGGTGAGGATGGCGCAGGGCCGGGCCGGCCTTCATCGTGTGTGCAGTCGGTGGGGACCAACGTCATGGACCCCAGTGACCACCATACTATGTGGCCCCATCCCACCCCCACAAAAAACAGGTTCTTCAGGGATCACAGGAAATGGCTCTCTATCTACCGTTGATGGCAATGAGCGATAGCGGCATTTCTCAGTCTGAGATCATCCCCCTGAAGCTCCGCCCCCACGCTGATCTGAATGAACATGCACCTGCCTGGCGACTTCTCTGCACGGCCTTGCTAGTCACTACCCTGACCCACGAAGCCTCCAAGGGCATTTTGCTGCCAGAGAGAGGCCTGCCCCATTTCAGATTTCCAACAAACTACAGCTTAAGGTATGTTCCACATCCAGAATCTTGAATCGCAGCAGGATACATCTCCCTCCTCCCCGTCATGCGACCTAACATCACCAGGGCTCTGTCCATCCCTGCAGCCACAATAGCCCCCATCGGACAGTGTCAAAGGCCACGCCGGCTTCCTGGCCACTTCTCTGGGCATCGCCACAGACGAGTGTATTGTTGTGGTCCCGGGGACTCCCACACACCAGAAAAGAAATGCAGCCCAGTGCCCATGGCGGGTGCGTGTCCGACAGTCGTAATCAGGAGGGTTTCCCGTGGCTGGTGTTCAGAGGTACATCACCTGGCCTTTCTTCCTGGTCTGTGTAGGTCAGGACACGTTCAGCGCAGTAACAGTCCAGCCTCCACTGACCAGTGGGTGGTGGTCGAGGACGAGGGACACTGCCCAGAGATCCCCCACAGAAGGCGGGGACTCTGCCACTAAGCCTCACTGCCCCCATTGTCCAGAGAATGGCCCTCACAGGACCGTGGCTGCTTGTGGACGTGTCTTATAAACTGTGGAACTGGTGTTTCCAGTTTCTGCTGAGACAAGCCTGTGTAGGTGGGCCCAGAGGGCTGGGCAGCCGTGTCACCAGCTGGGCACAGCCCTGCAGACCTTGCTGCAAGCTGGGTGTGGGCCGAGGGGGTGGGGGGCATATCCGTGGCAGTGCTCGGCCGCCCTGGGTCCTTCTTGGCAGCACAGGTTTTGGTGGTAGCCGTGTCCCAGCCACACACCTACGCTATGTGCTTGCTCCACAGCAGCTGCTGTTTGTCAGCAGAGGGGTCCCTTCTCACCCTGCCGGGGTGTGAGCATATGTGTGTGACCTTGGTCCCCTAGGGCATGGGATAACAGCAAACAATTTGCTGTCTGGTGGACCCCAGCTCATGGCACCTCCCAAGTGACCAGAGTGGAGCTGTCTTCCAAAGACTCCCCCATGGTGCCCCTGTCTTGGGGTGCTCTGGGCTGGGTTTGGACCCCTGAGCTTGGGTTTAGCAGCTGCAGGCTTAAGCCCCCATGCCACTGGGGGACTCCTCTTGCCTGGGAAGGTTGTAGGGAGTGTGGGTGTGTTTCAGGGGGTTGGTCGGTGCGTACATGTGTGTGTACCTTCAGGTGTGTGCCTGCGTGCTTGCCGGCTCTGTCAGACCAGGGACCTTGCTGTTCCTACTGCATGCCCATACTGGGCTGTGGGCAGATGTGGACCAGGTTTTCGATCTAGGGCCTCCCAGATGGGGCAGGGAGCAGGGGGCGGAACCGAAGCCCCAGGGGTCGGGAACTTCCTGGTAGAGTGAGGACCTGGGCCTCATCAGTCATCCCCAGAGATGTGGCTGCCCATTCTCAGAAAGCCTGTGGCTGAGAAGGCAGGAGCTCACAGTTGCCCCAGATGGAAGCAAGTGCCAGGGTCCTGGGGGATGGGTGGGGTTCAGGTCCTTTGGCACTGGACATTTCCCAAGACAGAGGATGGGAGGTCCCCACAAGGCCCAGGCTGGGGGTCCCCTTGACATTCCACAGTGAAGGGTCTGCCTCTGGGGTGAAAAGTGACCTGAGTGGTCTCAGTCAAGACCCCACAGAGCCCACCCCACAGAGCCCAGCCCTTACACAGTCACCCCCACAGCAGAGCCCCCCCCCCCCCACAAAGCCCCAGCCCACTCAGAGAGCTTCCTGGCCAACTGACACGCTCTGCTCCAGCTTCAGCTGGGGACCAGAGGTCCAGGGAGCAGCAGCCAAGGCCTCAGACCCCCACGCGATGTGGCCACTGGGCAGCACTGGCTCCCACACTAGCACGCTGGGCGCCCACTGCAGAGAACACATGTTTCCTCTGTATTTGTTTAAATCATGCCCCTAAGCCCCTTTATCCCACAGTGTAAGAATTCCCAAAGCAGACAGGGCTTTGCCCGGCTCCGCAGACACATGCTTTTCACCTCTATGTATGGTTTTAACAAAGGGGTCAGTCAGTCAGGCTGAGATGCCAAGAGAGTGGCTGCTAATTGGCTCACGGGAGTGAGACTTCACTGAGACTTCCCAGTGAAGAGCCCTCTCCCGCGTCTCCCCGGGAAGGGTCCTGACTTCACTCGTGACTGTGGGCGCTCCACACCACCCACTGTGCCCGTGGCCAACCCAGCAGTAGCAGCAGGTGACATTGAGTGGCTTTCGTTCCACAGTCCCTGGTTTTCTGAATTTCCTTCTTCAAGCCCAAACCAAGCTCATTCCACTGAGCTGATGCCAACTCTTCGTGAGCTCCCTGTGGGTGTCTGAGACCATAGCGGCTTACGGGAACAGAAAGCCCTGTCTTTCTCCTGCATTGGAGCTGGTGGTTGGAACAGCCGGCCGTGAGGATCGCAGCCCCACACGTAACCACTACGCCACCAGGGCTCCAACTGGGGCATGGTGGCATCCTGGAGCTGTCAGAACCCAGGCCCCAGCCCCCACCCCCCCGCCCCACACAAAGCCGGTGCTCCTCTCCCGGAGCCCTGCGGTGTGGACCCGATCTGAGGAGGGAAATCACTGCTGCTGTGCTGGGACTTTCTCCCCAATCCCATCAGCCATTCGGAAAGCAGCCCGGTTTCCGCTGATGCGTGGTTCTGACGTAAACTGAAAACCCTACTAATGGATTGTATCCAGACCATGGTGATTTCATGTTTGTAACAATGTATTTATGGCTCCCGGATCCTGTGTGACTGGTTGTGAGGGACAGCGTTACGGCTTTGTCTCGTTTGTCCAGCCCTGGTCTAGGGGTGACTCGGCCACGCCGGAGTCTGGAGTGGGGGCTGTTCTTTGTTGCTCTGAGAGGGACATTTTCTGCAGATGTTTGTCCTGCTGGCTGTGGCCATGCTGGCTTACTGTGACTCCTCCTTCCCCTCTGCTTTCTCCCATTTGCACTCGGAATGTTTTCCTTGGAATGGGAATAACCGCCCCTGGACTTTGGAAGCAGATAGCTCGAATCCTCGGCTTCAGAGGTCAGGAGGTAGGGATTTTGCCCCAGGATAGGGTCCGCCCATTGCCTGGCCTGCCCAGATTGGGTGGTTCAGAAGCTGTGACTTTGGGTTGAGAGCTGCTGTTGGTGTGAGCTGAGACTTGGGGGAGAATGGGATCGGGCGATGCGTGAAGTCCTAGGGAAGAACTTGAATGTAGGGAGGAGGGAGGTGGGGTTTTATAGAGTGAATTGTGCCACACCTCAAACTGTGTTGGGCTCCTAGGCCCTAGAGTTATGAAGAAGGAGCAGCACTGGTGCTGCAGTGCATTACATACATTGGGCTGCTAACCCCAAGATCTGCAGTTCGAGGCCAACACCCGCTCTGTGGGAGAAAGACGAGGCAGTGAATATTTTACAGCTGTGGATACAACCCTGTCTGCTAAAAACAGTACTTCTTTGTCATGATAATCACACCAATATCAGAGGTAGAGTGGGTCCTAACCCCAATCACCCACGAGCTAAGAAGGAGAACAAACAGGCAGACATAAACCACATGAAGATCCACAAGCTCCCAGGGGGCCCAGGAACATGGGGTGGGGTGCAGGGTGGCCCCAACGCTGCGGGAGACCAAGATCCTCTCCAGGCCCAACAGAGAGAGCCTTCCCTTTGGGCCAACTTCTAAACTCGGCCTTCCAACTGTGAGAACACGACCTTCTTCCTACAAAGCCCTCCTGGGTGCTTTCTGTGCTCGTCAGCCCGGAAGCCATGGCAGTTAAGTGCATACCTTATCCCCGCCTCCCGGGGCTCGTGTGCACAGGGTGCCCTCCCTCCTATTAGAAAGGAAAGGGATCCGGGGCTTCTGACGGTCTCGTGGTATAGACAGAGGAAGTGGGGTGAGGGGAGCGGATTCCCGGCCAGAAGCAGGGCAGTGCGACACGGGCACGTGTGACTCGGAAAAGCAGACCAACCACTTCCAGGGTTTTCTCTGTCCTAAGACCCTCGAGCCCGGGGCAGGTGGACTGCACCAACAGGTGAGAATAGTGCCTCCCAGAGGTAGCTAGCAGGTCCAAGGAGGAAAAAAACGTCCTTGCATCGAGTCAATGCTGGGGCAGGGTGGAACTGCCCCTGTGGGTGTCTGGGACCGCAACGCTCCACAGGAGGAAAACGAGTCTTACTCTCAAGGTGCAGCTAGTAGTCTGGAACTGCTGATCTTGTGGCTTGCAGTCCAAAGCATAACGAGTAGAGCTTGAGGGACCGAAGGAGGGAGTTCTGGAATTAGCTGTCAAGGGAGGGCGGGCTGGGACGGCAGGAGAAACTTGGGGAAGGCCTTGCGATACCCCCATGGTGGCATGGAGTCATGAGACTTCGAAGGGTCAGACCCCTGGCTCTGCAGATGGCTTACACTCTGCTACCAACTAGAGGCTGGAGATTCAAACCCACCCCGGGCACTGGGGAAGGAAGGCCTAGCAGCCTGCGAGGGTAAAACATTAAACTAGCGAGTTTCACTGCGGAAGGCTTGGGGTGATGTTGTAAAATTATACAGTCTTGGAGAACCTGAGACTTTGGCCCCTGGATCCTAACACCATGTGAACTCCTTTCCTCAGAAGATGAACTGTGTATCTTGAGGTTGGCAGGCTCACGTAGTGCTTTAAGACTAAAGTGCGCTGCAGGTTCTGCGCCACTGGCAACTTCTCCGCATGTGCACGGCACCGCTGTGTGTGTGTGAGTGTGTATAAAATGCAAAACATGGCAATAAGCACCCGCCCACAAGGAATCGCCAGGCTGCGGCGAGGGTTCAGAATCTCTTGCCCCGTTACCAAGTGGTGACTGGGGACTGTGGGTGAAGGTTTCGTCCAGCGGCCCTCCTGGGCCTTGCGGGCATCCTGGGTGGCAGTGGCAGGAACGACTCAGGTGAGGGGGAGACTGTGACGTCGTCGGGGAACAGCCCGAGAGACGGCTCCTCCTGCTCCTCCCGTTTGTCATCTTAGGAGGCACCAGAGCTCCTTGGTGGCTGATGCTTGGCCCCTGAGCTCGGTACCATGGACCCCAGCCTCAAGAACGTGCTTGTTGTTTCCTTCGGCTTCCTCCTGCTGTTCACTGCCTACGGAGGGCTGCAGAACCTGCAGGTGAGTGTGAGCCCCCCACCCCACCCCACCCCATGGCAGGATGGGGAGAGTGTGGCTTCTTTGGATCCACTCCCCACCGAGTTTCTCTCCCCTCCAAGCAACCCCCTGGAATAGCAGTAGTCTCAGCGTTTGCTCCCCTACAGCATCCCCAGGGAGCTGCCAGGGGTACAAATAGCTGTGGGCTGGACGACTACCTGGAAAGTCCATGGTCCAGACACACCGGGTGCCTTGGAAGTCAGTCCTGCCATATGCTCCCAGAAGGTCCCAGCCTGTCACTCACGCACCCTAGGGCAGGTCTGTCACTCTGCACCCTTGGGGGCCCTGAGGCAGAACCAGCCAGCAGCAGCAGCCAGTGCTCCAGTAAGGACCCACTACTCTCCCTGGACAAGGCTCGGGGCTAGAGATGGGAAGTCCAGCTTCCCCGAGGAGGAGTGCTGAGACCACGGCCCCCTCCGAGCTCAGCAACAGATGCACGTCTTCCTCCTGCTTCTCGCTCATCCTGTCTTTCCTGGTGTTTTTAGACTGGGAATGCAGGGAAGGTCTCCGTTCAACAACCCATAGCTGTGTGGATGTGGTACGGTGGGTGAGCAGCCTCGCTCTCAGAGCATGCTGCAAAGTGGTTCCTGGCAGATGTGGTTAGGCTGAAGGGACCACCTGTCCTTCGTCCTCCTTTTCACCATTCTGAAGTCCTTCCTGTCACTCGGAGTACTCTCGGTGCTCTTGTCCGTGGCGCTCTTTCTATGTCTGGTCATCTATGTTGGGTTCTTGTTTGCTCGCTTGCTTCCTGCCTGGGTTTTGGTGTGGTTTTCTGCGTGTGAATCCAGGACAGGGAAATCTGTAGAGACAGTAAGTGGATTCACGATTGTCCAGGGGCATGGCGGGGGAGGGGTGGGGATTGGAGCTGGCAACAGTGAGCACGAGAAGAAGACGTCCTGAAATGGATTGGGGTGATGACTGCACATGCTCTATAGTACAATCAATGATTAAATTGTATGGTATGCGAGGTATGTGCCAATAAAAATACAGTAACAATGATGTAGATGCGGAGGATGGGCTGTAAGGGTTGAGGTCAATCCTGTGATACACACAGTCCTGCAATCATGATGATCTACAGGTGGGTGGGTGTGGACGGACAAGCTGAACCAGTGTGGGAAGGAGAGTGGGACTGTACACATAAACACACGCACATACACACTCACATATGTACATGTCTCTGCGTGTGCATGTGTGTATACATACATAGACATGTATATGTGTATGTGTGCATATATATGATTGACAGAGGACTGTGCCTTAGCATCATCAATCATTTGAAATCCAAAGGGCAGGGTTTGCCCGAGGGCAGAGTTCAGATGCCAGGAAGGTTTAGGCACGAACACGGGGAGAAGGTGGGGTGAGTGATGGGCCTTGTGGGGATGTCACGAGAGGGATGCAGCAATGTGTAGATTTCTGAATGGAGCCTGCCCCTGCTCTGTCATCCCTTCACTTCATTCACAGTGAGACATTTCAGAGAAAACAGGACTGCAGAATCATGGGGGAGCGACTTGAGGGGTTGCTTGCTGCAGCTGGCCACAGGTCCCCAAATTCAGAGATGGTGTGTGCCTCCGCTGCCCTCTGCAGAGGGGATTCCCCAGACACTTCGTCTCTGTGTGGACCCTGCGAACGGATCTTGGGATCCCACTGTTAGCCATAGCCTTCTGCAAGCTGGTGTTCACACTGTAAGCTTCAGTACCACTCCCTCCGTGGATTTGGCTTTGGTTATTGACAATCCTTGGATCACACAGGCTGGTGTGCTTCTTCCATGTGGACGCCTCACTTAGATGGCTGCTTGCTGGAGACGAGCCTTTAAAACCCCAGACTCTGTTCTACCTGACTGTCGGGTACACGGATGCAGGGATCGTGCTTGCAGTTGGCCTGCCTCCAAGTGACAGCACAGGTGTCCGAACAAGGTGACTCATCGTGCAAAGAGAGGTGCATTTGCAATCGCCTAGCAAAGATGGGTGCTGTTCCCACTTTGGATGTTCAAATGTCTTCCTTTTTAGTGGTCTGCAATCCACTCAGAAGGCATGAGTGGACTCGGAGCTGTTGAGTCAATTCCAACTCACATTGACTCTATTGGAAAGATGAGGACCCCCACCCCAGATTTGTAAGGCTGTAATCTTTCTGGAAGTAGACCGCCTCATATTTCTCCCATGCTACCACGGTTGGATTTGAAATGCCGGCCTTTTGGTTGGTAGCTCAACATGGAACCCACTCCATCACCAGGGCCCTCTGAGGGACCAAGACTGCTGCTGTTAGGTGCCATCAAGTTGGTTCTGATCCAACAGGATGAAACACTGCCCGGTCCTATGCCATCCTCCCAGCTGCTGCCGTGTGTGAGGCCACTGCTGCAGCCCACGCCTTTCTATCCCCTTGAAGTCTTCCTCTTTTCCGCTGACCTACTTGACCCAGCAGGATGTCTGTTTCCAGGAACTTCTCTCCAAACCATGAGACAAAGCCTCAGCTGATCCAGTTTTGAGGGTTTGTTTGTTTGTTACATTGAGTTGTCATCCACATTGAAGGCTTCAATCCTTGATCTGCATCAGCAAGTCCCTCAGGTCCTCCTCACTGTCAGCAAGCACGGTATGTCACCTCCACATCACAGGTTGTTAATACGTATCATGATGCTTGGTGGTTAATACTCCTTCCTCCAATCCTGATGCTCAATTCTTCTTCATACAGTCTACCTCCCTGCATTACCTGCTCAGCATACCGATGGAACAAGTATGGATACAACCTGACAAACACCTTTCCTGAGTTTAGATCATGCAGTATCCCTCTGTTCTGTTACCATAGCTGCCTCTTGATCCATTCACAGGATCCATATGAGCACAGTGAAGTGTTCTGGAAGTCCCACTCTTCTCAACATTTGTTGTGGCCCACAGTCGAATGCCCAGGCATAACCAATAGAACACAGGTTGACATCTTTCTGTGCTCCTCTGCTTTCAGCCACGATCCGTCTGACATCAGCAATGATATCCCTTGCTCCACGTCTGTGTTAGTCCGGGTAGACTAGAACAACAAATCCAGAGTCACTGATATGTGGGTAAGAGAGAATTTATAGCAAAGAGTACTTTTATATTAAGAAAACATCCCAGCCCAGTCCAGATCAAGACCATGTGTCTGACACCAGTCTGTAAATTCTTCCTCAGACCCATTCAGCAATGCAATGATGCCGAATGCAGAAAGATCACAGGCCAGTGGGTAGAAAGTCTTATGGATCCAGTGGCGGTGGAAGCATCTCCATGCTCGTGTGGGTCTACACATGGCTCCTCCAGCTCCAGGGTCCTGGCTGTCATCAGCATAGCTCCATGTGTCTTGTCAGCAGCAGCGAGTGTCTGTGTCCCGCCTCCAGCGAGCTATGTATCTCTGCAGTGCCTCCAAATGAAGTCATCAAGTTGCGACCTGATTGACAGGCTAGACCCCACTCTTTCACAAGTTGACAGGAGATGATGTCACTACCACAATGTCCCCTTTGGAATGTGACTTGAAATTCTGGCAGCTCCTTGTCTTGTGTTCTGCCTTAACCTCTGTTGGATGATCTTTAGCAAACTTTCACCTGTATGTGATATTAGTGATAATGTTCCCATAATTTGAGCATTCTGTTGGCTCACCTTTCTTAGGAAGGGGTGCCAATATGGATCTCTTCCAGTCGCTTGGCCAGATTTCTTCTAACTTTCCTAAATAGATGAGTGAGTGCTTCCAGGGCCTCACCAGCTTGTGTGCACATTTCACTTGGTCTTCTACCAATTCCCAGCATCTGGTTTGGGGCTATTTCCTTCAGGACAGCTAGAACTTCTTCCTGCAGAACCTCTGGTTGTGATCATACGCTGCTTTTTGCAATGGCGGAATATTGACTATTTGGCGGGGGAGGGTACAGTCGTTTTCCTGCATCTTTCAATATTTTGCCCATAGAACCTTATAATATTGCAACTTAATTCGAGGCTTGAATTTTTTCTTCAGTTCTTTCAGCTGGAGATCTGCTGAGCCTGCTCTTCCTTTTCGGTTTTCTAACTCCAGGTCTTTGCACGTTTCACTGCAACACTTTGTCTTCTTGAGCTGCCCTTGGAAATTTTCTATTCAGCTCTTTTCCGTCACCATTTCTTCCATGTGCTTTGGCTACTCAGCATTCAAGAGCAAGTTTCAGAGTCTCCCCTGACATCCACTTGGGTCCTTTCTTTCTTGTCTCTCTTCGTGTAGGGTGCTCTTGATGTTGCTCCATAGCTCAACTGGTCTTCTGTCATTCAGGTTCAATGCATCAAATCTGGTCTCAAAATTCAGGGGGATAGATTCAAGGTTGTATTTAGCTCTTGTGGACTTGCTTGAATTCAATTTCAACTGGAATGTACATATGAGCAATTGGTGGTCTGTTCCACAGCCGTCCTCTGGTCTTGTGCCGGCTACTTATCTTGAGCTTCTCTATCATCTCTTCCCACAGATGGAGTCGATTTATGTGTATTCCACCTCGAGCATCCCACATGTACAGTTGCCATTTGTGTTGTAGAAGAGACGTGTATGTGATGAAGAAGTTGTGGGTCTTGCAAAATTCTATCCTGTAAACTCCACCTTTGTTTCTATCACCAAGGCTATATTTTCCAAACTATTGTTCTGTCTTCTTTGTTTCCAGCCTTTGCATCCCCATGGCTAGTAATGATCAATACATTGTCATTGCATGTTTGCTCAATTTAAGACCGGAGTAGTTGATAGAATTCATTTTTTTCATCACTACCTTCAGTGGTGTGTGGATAAATTTGAATAATAGTTTCCTTAATTGGATTTCCTTGAATGTTTATTGATATTATCTTATCGCAGACAGTGTTGTACTTCAAGATCGATCTCAGAATATATTTTTACAATGAATATGAAGCCAGTTCTCTCTTGACTTGGTCATTCCCAACATAGTCTACCATATGACCGACTCAAAATGGCCAGTACCAGTTTATTTCAGCTCACTGACGTCTAGAATAGTGATCTTTATGTGTTCCATTTCATTTTTGATGACTTCCAATTTTCCTAGTCATACTTCGTACATTCCAAGCCTCAATTATGAATGGATGTTTGCAGTGGTTTCCTCTCAGTTGGAGTGAGACATATGAAGGTCGAAAGGCTCTCTCCATCCACCTCACTACGGTTGACCACAGGGGAGAGGCAGCTCCTTCTCCATATGTTGAGTGTCGTCTGCCCCGAGGGGCTCCTCTCTGACAAAGTTCTCCTGCCAGTCCCGAGGTTTCAGTGTCTGGTAATGCTTTGCTGCTATCTGGATGCTTTCCAGCAGGTTGTTCTTCAGAAGTGGATAGTCTTCGTAGTCTGTTCGTTCTCTGGAAGCTCTGCGGAGGCCTGTTCACGTTGTGTGGCAGTGCTGGTGCCTCCACACCCCAGCTACACACAAGCCACCACAGTGCCCGAGACACGGCGGACGAGGGACAGCCGAGCTTTCCCCTTGGCTGCAGCGTAGTGAGGAGAAAAGGATTTGAGTCATGGTTTTCAGGGCGTAGAAACGCTGCGGCATTTCCACCAGCAAACTGAGAAGTGAGCCCGTCACAACACTCTCATGTGAATATACATGTTTAAAAGCAGCTGAACCACCTCCCTCCCACCATGCCCCGAGCACAGAGTTATAAGCAGACACTCCCAGGTAAGCCCAGCTCAAGAGCATGGTGATCAGTTTCCATTTCCCACCAGATTCCAGAGTTTTGAGGGCACTCTGCATTCTTGCTTTCAGTGTTAATTAATCAGCACAAATTGTGCTGCGGGGTGGGGCTCACGTTAAAGCAGAGCCCTCCCCATGCCTTCACGCAGGTTGTCCTCCAGCTGTCGGGACACGGAGGGTAACCGGGTGCCTGTAGGGACAGCAGTTCTCCAATAAGCCGAGAGAGCTCAGCTCCATGCACAAGTGTCCCAGGGGGCCCTTGATGACAGGGGGGCCTTGACCTGTGTCTGGAGACTGGGTGCCGTGTGGGAGGGGAGGGGAGCATGGACGGAGGCGAGGGGCTGCGGTGACTTCTTGGAGAAGGTGTGCGGCGCAGAGCCAGGAATGAGGGGGGCCAGGCTGAGTGAGAATCCCTGCAGGGGAGTTTGCCCTTGACCCAGGGGATGGGGAATGATGGCAGAAAAAGAAGGGATGCTTTAGGGTGTGGGATCCAGAACTGTTGTACAGTGCCTCCTGGCAGGAGGGGGGTTAATGGTCTGGGCGCTGGGAGTGTGGCCGTGGATCTCTTGGACATGCGTGGAGGTGTTTCTGACCATTACTGAGCTCTGTGGCCGGGGCCTTTCTCCATCTTTAACGTGGGATGTGATGCTCAGTCTTCGCCATCCCTCCAGTGTCTCCCTGCCTCCAAGCTGCGTCTTCTTACAAGGCCACCAGCCATCTCAGAATAAGGTTCTGCTGATGGCCCTCTGAGGGGCCTGGCGGACTGTGGGTAACTGTAGCCATTCTGAGTCGGATGGGCAAGTCTGTCTGCACCCACACCAGTCACAGCCTGGAAACACCATGGGGCAGAATGGAGTCTCAGGCAGATGGGCTTTGGTTAACAGACAGCTGGGTGCCACAAAGGGCTAACATGCTGGCTTTCTACCTGAAGGGGTGGCAGCTTGAGCCTCCCCCCACCCCAGGGCCACCTGGAGACGGGCCTGGTGGCTTCTTCTGAAGACCCCAGCCTCGAGGACACCGTGGAACAGTTTGCTCCATGCTCAGGGCAGCCACGGGTGGGAACCGACGTGTGGGCAACAGCTCAGCTCTGTGAGGACAGTGCCCGCGAAGCCTGCTATGCCGGTGACCGGCCCCTTGCTGATCTGCCAGGGTGGTCCTCTCAGACGGGGTCCACGCCCCCTGGGGAGGGTACCCTGTGTCAGCCACTTCTGTTTCCCTGGTGTGTGACCGACGTGTCCTGGAGCACATACACGCGGGGTGGCAGGGAGGGGGTCCAAGCTGGACATGTGCGATTATGAGACAAGAAGAGAGAGAAGGAACTGTCTGGGTTCAGGCCTGGGGGCCATTCTCCTCCTCCTCTTCCCCCTCCTCTCCTCCCCACCCCCCAGACTCACTCTCCCAGAGCCACCTGGGAAAACCATGACTTCCTCCTCATTTCAGCACCCTCGTCCACTCCTATCACTGTGAAGACAGATTTCTCTGGAAGCCAGAAGCCGCCCTGCTCGCTGGGCCAGCCTCCAACCCTCTCCCAGCCCCCTGCAACATGAGCACCCCCGAAACTTAGAAAGGGCTCTCATGAGCACTTGACTGAACCAGCCCTGGGGCCGTGGAGAAGAGGCCTGGCAACTAAGACTACAGCCATGCCACGTGGGCCACACATGAGCAGAAGGGGACTCCACAGCAGTCGGTCCACACGGCTCAGAGCTTACGTTCTGTGTCCTCATCACACCCATCCCGAGACATTGGGGCATAGACGTGGCTGGGAGCGAGGGGACCCCTGGCCCGCCGCCCATGGCTGGTGGCTTTGGCACATGGAGGTGACTGGCCCCTCCTGTGGCTGGTTTGGGTGGGGGGGACACTGACTGGCTGTTGTCTCCACAGAGCAGCCTCAACAGTGAGGAGGGCTTGGGTGTCACAGCCCTCAGCACCCTCTATGGCTCCATCCTGCTGTCCTCGATGCTCCTGCCCCCTGTGCTCATCAAGAGATTCGGCTGCAAGTGGACCATTGTGGGGTCCATGTGCTGCTACGTGGCTTTCTCCCTGGGCAACTTCAAAGCGAGCTGGTAAACCCGCCTGCAGACCGCCCCACAGTCCAAACACCTTGCTCCAGGAGCCTCTGGGCAT
Organism: Tenrec ecaudatus; assembly: GCF_050624435.1. Lineage (NCBI taxonomy): Eukaryota > Metazoa > Chordata > Mammalia > Afrosoricida > Tenrecidae > Tenrec > Tenrec ecaudatus. The sequence continues at coordinate 2,068,639 of NC_134536.1, forward strand.
CTGAGGGCAGCCCTCCCTCCCTGAGCACTGTCCCCACTCAAAGGGCAGCCTGGTGGTGCGGTGGGATAAGCGTGCAGCTGCCAACCAGGAGGCTGGCAGCTCAGACCCCACAGCCGCTCCCGGGGAGGGAGAGGCCTCTGTTCCATGCAGGTCAGTCACCTGGGAGGCCCGGGTTGGCTCTGCTTGTGCCCATTCTCCGGAGGGCCCTGGGTGTGTTTTCCTGTTTCAGGGCCCGTTCTGCCCGTTCCTACAGCAGGACACCACGTTGACTTCCTTCCCGTTCTGAAGATGATTTCCCCACAGCAGGCTGGCTCTATGAGTCCTGCTGGTGCCATAGTTAGGTGCCTGGCTGTTAACCAGGAGGTCTGCAGCTGGAGCCCACCTGCGCTGGATGGGAGAAGGTGGCGGTGGTCTTCTTCAGCAGACAGCAGCATAGGCAGGCCTTCCGGGCTGCCCTGCATGGGAATCTCACTTTAGGTCAACTTGAAAGAGTCTTGGATAAGCACTCCCCTGGTCACACCCAGGGTTGGCAGTTCAAACCCACCAGGTGCTCTGCAGAAGAAAGATGAGGCTTTCTGGTCTCCTCACGCCTCCGAATCCCACAGGGTCCGTTCTGTCCTGCACTTCAGGGTTTCTGCGAGTTTGTTCATTTTTGCCTTTTAGTCGTGAATCATGAATCCAAGATGCCACAGTGGTACAGACGTTAAGCACTGGGCAGTGTGTCAGCCTGGGCTGATGAGAGAAATCCAGTGAGACTCATCTCTGTATAAGAAAGCACTTTATATTAAGAAATAGTTATATACCCAGAAGGTGTCCCAGCCTGAGATTCTAGCCTATACGTCTCTCTTCAGACTCACACATGCAGCGATGCCGAATGCAGGGAGGTCACTGGCTGGTGGGGTAGAGTCCAGGAGACCCAAGGTCTGTGGAAAATGATGGGGCCGTGGCAGCTCTCAGGGCAGTCAGCATGCAGGAAAGGGAAGCAGGAGAAAGAGAGAGAGCCACATCCCCAAGGAGACAGAATCAGGCTGTGCCCCGATTGACAGGTTTGACTCCCCCCCTAGCCAGGAGTGTCTACTTGACCGAAATCATCTGACTACCACAGGCGGCTACAGGACAACCAGGGACTGAACCCACCAGCCACTTTGAGGGGCTAGAGCCTCCATCCAGAGGGCTGTCTGGAAACCCTGCAGGCAGGTGTGTGTGGTCGGGCTGCAGCGGCCAGCTGAGATGCAAGCAGCCAGGCACCAGCACCAGAGAGGGAAACACTGGCCGGTTCTTTGCTGCCCTCACCGCGGTTGCCATGTCGAAGGCCATTATCACCCGGCCTACAGGGCCACTTGGGGTCAGAGTCCACTTGATGACAACGGGGCAGGGAGTCCACTTGGGACGCTCAGTGGTGCCTGCGCCGGGCCCGGGCTTCCTCTGCCCCGTGTGTGCATGCTGGCTGGTTGGCGAGGTGGCCTGCCTTTGAGAGAGTGTGTCCCTGCCTCTCCAGGTACACTCTGATCCCCACCTCCATCCTGCTGGGGCTGGGGGGCGCCCCGCTCTGGTCTTCCCAGTGCACCTACATCACCATTTTGGGGAACATCAACGCTGAGAAGACGGGGCGGGCCGGCAAAGACGTGGTCAACCAGTACTTCGGCATCTTCTTTCTCATCTTCCAGTCGTCCGGTGTCTGGGGCAACTTGATCTCCTCTCTGGTGTTTGGCCAGACCGCCACTCCAGGTGAAGGGCTGAGGGCGGGGGCAGGGGCCTGGTGTGGGGGTGGGGGCAAGGGTAGGCCCGGCCTTCATGCTGCTGGCTCCTAGGTGGTGGGAACCGTCCACCTGCTGGGCTTGCAGCCAACATGTGGGTGTTGACCCCTGAAGGGCACCGTGCCCTTCTCCGCAGAGGCTCTGCCCTGCTGCCCACGGAGAGTCTCCCAAGGCCCACATTGCAATCCTGGGGCAACTGAGCCCAGACCCTATTGAGCGCCAGCATGGAGTTTTTTGTTTTTTTTGTTTTTAATTCGTTTGAAATGTTGCAAAGTTCAGTTTTGTCAGGAAAAGGGGCCCATTACCTGCATTTGTTCCCAGAGCCTTCCTCTCAGAGTGTCTGCAGAAAAGAATAGCAACTTCCACCCCCCACCTCAGAGTCCGACCTCCCCCACCTGGCTCTCACCTCACCTGACTCTGTCCCTGAACACCTGGGCCTCCTCTTACCTGTCCCTCTGTCCCTGAGAACCTGACCCTCCCCTCACTTATACATTCCCAAGTGTCTTCCCCACACCTGTCCCTCCACGCCCATGCACCTGTCCTCTGTCTCACCTGCCCACCACTTCCCCTGGCACTGGCCTCACCGCGTGCTCTGCCCCTCTCCCCCAGAGTCCATCCCTCAGGAGCAGCTCCTGTCCTGCGGGGCTAGTGATTGCCCGACGGGCGGTGTGTCCAACAGCAGCAGCAGCAGCAGCAACAGCATCCAGCGCCCGGCCGAGAACCTGGTCTACACTCTGGTGGGCATCTACACAGGTGTGTGCGCTCGGGCCCTGGCTGAGCAGACTCTGCACCTCCCAGGTAACAAGCTCATCGCCAAGCTGGGTCTCCGAGTCCTGAGTGGCAGAGCCAGCTGGTAGAAATTCCTGAAGGACCAGGTGTCTCCAGGGTCTGACAGGGTTCCCAAACGGGACGGCGGCTTTGTGGCAGACGGGGAAGCTGCAGCCAGATGCTAGCCGCAGGGTCCTCCCCAGCCACACAGCGGCCCCTCCATCCCCGCAGGATTCGGCGTGCTGGCAGTCTTGCTGATAGCGGTATTTCTGGAACCCACAAAAAATCTCCAGCAGAGAAGGGAGGAGGAGCAGAAAACGTCCCTCTTGTCTAACATACTGTCCACATTCAAGCTGCTCAGAGACAAGCGGCTGTGTCTGCTGGTCCTGCTGCCCCTGTACAGCGGCTTCGAGCAGGCCTTCCTGTCTGGCGACTACACCAAGGTAGGGTGGGCGTGGACAGCAGCAGGCACGGTGTGTGACATACCTTCTGCGTGTGACTGAGGGGCAGGCAGCCCCACGCCCTGCGAGGCCCTGGTCAAGGTCATGGTTCTGGCCATCAGCTAGTTCCCAGGAATGTCCAGCACCCTAGGGCTTTATCTCGAGGACAAATGCCGCATGCACCTGTTGTGGTTTCTTCAGGAGAAACCCCCAGGATGACTGGCAGGCCTGCTGGGTCCGCGCCTGCTGAGTCTCACTGTGAGGGGCACTGGCTCCCTGATGCCACAAGCTACCAAGTGCCCTGGTGCACTGGGAAGGGACTCGGGAGGCCCTCAGGACTGACCCCTCACAGGGACCTCTTCCTGCTCCCGGCCTGAAGAGGACACCAGGTACCCTAAATACCATTCACCCGATTAGACTCAGGGTGCTGGTCACCCCCCAGCCCCCACCCCAGTGAGACCTGCTCCCTGGGGCTGGGGGAGGACCTGGACTCACTGCAGGGTGGCCTCCTCTGCTGAGAACCCCCCCCCTGGAATCCAGGGAGGGAGGCCCCACAGGTGGACCTCACCCCACAGCCTTTCTCCTTCCAGGAAGAGAGTGGGGGATCAGGAGGAGCCCAGCAAGGGCATGCCTGGTCATTTTGGCCCATGTCCCATCCCTGGAGGGCTAGCCCATCCCCTGCCACCCCATCTTTGTTCTCTCTACCCCAGCAGCCCCCTCCCCCGAGGAAGGCTGGGAGAAAAATAGATGACAGGTACATGTGACTCATTTAGGGCACACGGGCCTACACAACATCTAGGGAGAGCAAGACTCCACCCCATGGTGTTTTAGCTCCATTTAAGCCCCCACCCTCAGGGTGTAGAGGGGGCTCAGGTTCCCCCCCTCCCTCAGCATCATCTATCCTCATTTGGTGTCCTGGTCAGACCTAGGCAGTGGGGCCTCCCTGCATGTCCCCCTGGCCAGGCCATCAGGAGCGACTGAGACCAGCCCCGTCACCGTGAAAAGTGGCAAGGGCAGGACAGAGGGCAAAGACACATGGGAGGAAGTGTGTCCACACCCAAGTCCCAACTGGACCATCTCAGAAAGGCCGGCCCTGCTTGCATGTCCTGGGCACTGGAGGCCCAGGGAGTGCATTGGCTGCTACCTGGTAGACACAGTCCCCTGGGAAGCAGAACCCCTGTTCCCGGGGTCCAGCCCCTCACGCCTGCCCCTGCCCCACAGTCCTACGTCACCTGTGCCCTGGGCATCCACTTCGTGGGCTACGTGATGATCTGCTTCGCGGCCACCGACTCGCTCTGCTCCCTGCTGTATGGGAAGCTGTCCCAGTACACGGGCCGCATCGCCATCTATGGCCTGGGTAGGTGTGCTGAGGTCCCAGTCAGCCACGCCGATGTCCTCCCCTCCCAGTCCCCATCCCTTGCTCGAGACAACCGCCCGCTCAAGGGGTACTCTGGAGGTGCAGCCTCTGGGGCAGCCCGGCTGTGTCTGCAAATGGACTTGGGAAGGGCACCCCCAATTTAAGGCCATCCCCTCCCTGGTGGCTGCTCACCTGCCTGCAGTCCCTGCTGAACCCATACGGTGCTCACCCACCTCTGTCCCCGTCTTCACAGTGGTGGACACTCACTGAGCTGTGGCCCATCCATCCACTCACAGCCCTTCCCTGCAGGTGCGCTGACCCACCTGAGCTGCATCACGGCCCTGCTGCTGTGGAAGCCACGCCCGGAGCAGTTGCCCGTGTTCTTCGTCTTCTCCGCCCTCTGGGGGGTGTCGGACGCCGTGTGGCAGACCCAGAACAACAGTGAGTCAGGCTCCACACTGCCCACCTCTGGGTTACTGCGGGCCTGAGTGGAGGATCGGGAGGGGGGGCATGTAACAAGGCCAGCCAGTCCCTGAGGAAGGGGACATAGTCCACCCAGGGCCTGGGGGAGCAGCCAGGGACCCAAGACAGACTGGGCCTGAAGGGAAGCCGAGGTCTCAAGCCAGGCCAGTGGGGCTGGACAGGGGACCTGCCAAGCACTCCCTCCCATGCCAGGTCAGAGACCTCCACTGCGTGGTCACTCAGACCCTGATGTCAGAGGGGTGGCGGGCTCCTCCAGGCAGGGACTCCTGGCCCCAGTCCTGCACTGCTTCCCAAGGGCCACCCTGACTGCCACCGTCCACACCACAAGCCACGCAGGGCTCCGTCAGGACTAGGACACAAACAAGTCACGCTCAGGCTGCAGCTGGTAGCCCTGGGGAACGGCCAGCCCACAGGCCTCTGCAGGGAGAGGGATCACCATGGGGCGCCCCCACTTGAGCGATCAGGAGCAGCTCCTGCAGGGTTGAGAGGTCATCAGACCCTGGGCGGGCACTTGGCCATAGGTGGGCTGCAGGTGGGTGGTGAGCCTCGGATATGCAGCCGCCGGCCTCCAACCAGATGCAGCAGGCTCCTCTGAGCATCTGGGGGGCCCTGGGGGTGCAGTGACTTAGTCATTGGGGTGATAACTGCAAGGTCAGCAGTTCTAAATTACCAGCGACTCCTCAGGAGAAAGGGTGACAGTCTCCAAAAGCTCCCCCAGTCCTCCCCCCCGCCCCCGGGGTGGTTATAACCTGTCCACACGGTGCCTGTAACCACAGGCTCAGGCATGGGAACAACAGTGAGGACGGGGCAGTGCTTCCTTCTGGTGGGCACGGGCTCGATGACACGTCATGACAGCAACAGTGGGACCCTGTGTTTGTATGCACTGGGTGGCCCTGCGTGAGGGAGAGGGACCAGCTCTGGATCCCATGAGGCAGCTCTGCACCCCTGCCCCTGCAGGGTCTCTGGATCCCATGGGTTAGTAAGCTCCTTCCCTGCAGGGTCTCTGGATCCCATGGGGGCTGTTATCCCCTGCCCTGCAGGGTCTCTGGATCCTATGAGACAGTTAGCCCCTGCCCTGCAGGGTCTCTGGGTCCCATAGGTCAGTTAGCCCCTGCCCTCTAGGGTGTCCGAATCCCATGGGTCAGTTAGCCCCTTCCCTGCAGGGTCTCTGGATCCCATGGGTCAGTTAGCCCCTGCCCTGCAGGGTCTCTGGATCCCGTGGGGGCTGTTATCCCCTGCCCTGCAGGGTCCTGCTGAGTTTGCATGGACTTGCTGGTCTTGGGTTTAGATTTGAGCCATGAGGAGCCTTGTTCGTCCCTCGCTGGACGCCCCAGAATTCTTGTGGTCACTCCACCGGGCCTTCACCGGCCTGGGCTTCTCTGAGGCAAAGGCTTAGTCAGAAGCAACCAGCACCCACTCACCCACACCTGCCACCCCACGTGTGCGCTTTGCCTCACAGTAACCCCTCCAGGGTCCCCGAGGCTGCCAGGCTTAGTGGGAACAGACAGCCTTCCTGCTCCCTCCTTGGGGGCGGGCGGCTTTGTGGGAGGCAGGTGTACACGTGGGAGGGGACTGTGGTGACAGTTTAGCAAGGCAAGGGCCTCCTGGGGAAGAGGACAAGGAGGCTTGGTGACATCGCAGGGCAGGCGTGGGCCGCAGCCCTCTCACTGCCCCTCCCCCCTCCCCGCCCCCCAGCTCTGTTTGGCACGCTGTTTGAGAAGAACAAGGAGGCGGCCTTTGCCAACTACCGCCTGTGGGAAGCCCTGGGCTTCGTGGTGGCCTTCGGCTACAGCACGTACCTGTGTGTCCATGTCAAGCTCTACATCCTCCTTGGGGTCCTGGCTGTGGCCATGGCGGCCTACGGCGCCGTGGAGGTCATGGAAGCCAGGCTTCAGGCCAAGCCTCTCACCATGCAGGAGCTGGACCCTGCCCCGGACAAGGGGCCCCAGACACACATGTGACCGGGGTGTTCTCCGAGTGTCCCCACGAGGGGTCCCTGAGGGCCCCTCAATGGGCACGCATTTGCTTATGGGGATTCCGTGAGCCCTGCGGCAGCGCTAAAACATGCTCTCCTCTGCGCCTCCTCTTCATGCGCCCCGGGAGCCGGGCTCCAGAGCGGGGGCCGGGGGTGGGGGCAGCTGCATGGGATGCAGGAGGACACCCGGACGGACACTGTACGTGCTCTTGTCGCTGTTCTGAAGCCGGGAAACGCTGACTCAAAGGTCTGAGCCCCTCCCGGCCAGTCCTGCAGGCAGAAAAACGAATCACCTCCCTCCTCAGATGGGCAGGGACACACGTGGGGCCAGCAGGTCCG